>NW_028317958.1:3245000-3560000 GCF_062004578.1 Staurois parvus | reverse complement strand
CAGGGAATTCATCATCTGCCCTTCTAAAAAAGCAAAACATAACTCCAGTGCATTATGGGTAATTTCTTCACATAAAAAGAGTCCGCTGAGTGCACTTCCTGTATTAGGAACAATTAGTTTTATCCTGACTGATATGATGTTCATACACACCTCCAGGGGCGGACTGACAACTCATGGGGCCCCCGGGCAATAGGGGATCATGGGGCCCCTGTGTCCTTGCCCAAACCCAAAAAATCCTATGAAAAAGGTACCAGGGGCATCTCATGGGGCCCCCTACTGACCTCGGGCAGTGCCAGAGTTTTCAAATGGTCAGTCCGCCCCTGCACACCTCTCAGCACTGCGTCCTGCACTCCTCATACTGTACAACAATGGTGTAAAGCGGGAGACTCCACACTGTTTTATAAATCAATCATTATTGAATGGTTATGATTTACATGGATCTATTTTGGAATCTGCATTATATGATTCAGAACAGGGTCCCCATCACAGCCCCCTTATAACAGTTGAAACAAGGGGCCTAAGGAGTCCCTCCTTACTTCAGAGTCATCATTAGAGTTCCCCCTTACATTGAGGTCCCCATCAGAACCCCACTTACATCAGAGTCTGCATTAGGAGTCTCCCCTTACATTCGAGTCCTTCTCAGACTCCCATCATACATCAGGGTCCCCATCAGAGAACCCCTTACATCAGGGTCCCATTAGTATCCCCTCTTACTTCAATGTCCCCATCACAGTCCCCCCTTACATCTGTGTCCCTGTCAGAGTCTTCCCTTACATCCCATCAGAGTTCTCCCCTACATCACATAAGGGTCCTCATCAGAGCCCCTCCTTACATCAATATCTCATAAGAGTTCCTTGGTATTTCATGTCCCCATCAGAGTCCCCCTTTACATCAGATTCTCCATCAGAGCCCCCTCCCCTTATATGTGAGCCCCCATCATAGTCTTCTCTTACATCCCATCAGAGTTCTCCCCTACATCACATAAGGATCCCCATCAGAGCCCCTCCTTACATCAATATTCCATCAGAGTTCCTTTGTATTTCAGTGTCCCCATCTTAGTCCCCCTTTACATCATATTCTCCATCAGAACCCCCTACCCTTATATGTGAGCCCCCATTATAGTCTTCCCTTACATCCCCATTAGAGTCCTCCCCTACATCACATTAATTGTAAGGAGGGCCTTAGAAGTCCCTCCTTATTTCAAAGTCCTCATCAGTGTTCCCCCTTACAGTGGTGCCCCCATTAGAACTCCACTTACATCAGAGTTGCCTTAGGATTCTCCCCTTACATCTGAGTCCTCCTCAGAGTCCCATCATACATCAGGGTCCCCATCAAATACCCTCCTTACATCGATGTCCCCATCAGAGTTCCCTTACATCAAACTCTACATCTGAGCCCCCTTACATCAGAGTCTACATCTGAGCTCCCTTCCTCTCTACATTAGATTCACCATCAGAGCCACCCTTATATGTAGACTCCCATCAGAGTCTCCCCTTACATTCCCATCAGAGTTCTCCCTTACATCACATCAGGGTCCCCATTAGAGTCCCCTCTCACATCAGTGTCCCTATCAGAACCTCCCTTACATCAGGCTCTCCATCAAAGCCCATTCTTACATCTGGGTCCCCATCAGAGTACTCTGTTACATCAAGGTCCGATCAGTGGAGACTAACTGCACATTATGCCATTAATGTGCAGGGGGAAAGTTTTCTTTCTTTTTTACTTTACTTTTTTCTTTTTTTTACTTTACTGCGGCTTTAAGGAAGGATAACTTTCCATTTCTTTTGCTGTAGAATCAAATAATCTTAGTGTGTAATTGGACTTTTTTCTATTTTCTGGGATAAAATCTACATATTTCCCCTTCTGGTGTACGCAACTATGTCCTGCTTTTTACATAAACATGCATCCTGAGTCATCCACACATGCATATCTATACGCGAGTAGCAGCATATAGCTGAGTACAGCCATCAATTGCTTTGGGTGGTTCTACACAGTACCTGTGGATCTGCTGAAAAACTTGCCCAAATGTACAGCCCTGGCCAAACAGTTTGAGAATGACACAAATCTTTTTGATTGTAAACTCTAACGAGGAAGGCCCTCTGTTTCCTCCTGTATGCAATTGTATTGTAACTGATTTTTTTTTTTGTATTATAACTTGTATTATAAATTGTATTATAAATGTACTGTTTGCCCTCACATTGTAGAGTTGTGCAAACTGTTGGCGCTATATAAAGGAAACACGTGCAGTCATCATTGTTTGCACAAATAGGGATTCATAGGCAAGGATATTGCTGCTACTAAGATTGCACCTAAATCAACCATTTATCAGATCATCAAGAACTTCAAGGAGGGAGGTTCAGTTGTTGTGAAGAAGGCTTCAGGGTGCTCAAGAATGTCCAGCAAGCACCAGGACCATCTCCTAAAGTTGATTCAGCTGCTGGATCGGGGCACCACCAGTGCAGAGCTTGTTCAGGAATGGCAGTAGCCAGGTGTGAGTGCATCTGCTCACACAGTGAGGCACAGACTTTTGGAGGATGGTCTGGTGTCAAGAAGGGTAGCAAAGAAGCCACTTCTCTCCAGGAAAAACATCAGGGACAGACCAATATTCTGCAAAAGGTACAGGGACTGCACTGCTGAGGACTGGAGTAAAGTCATTTTTTCTGATGAATCCCCTTTCAATTGTTTGGGGCATCCAGGAAAAACGTTGGAGAAGAAAAGGTGAGTGTTACCATCAGTCCTGTGTCATGCCAACAATAAAGCATCCTGAGACCATTCATGTGAGGGGTTGCTTCTTAGCCAAGGGAGTGGGCTCACACACCATTTTGCCTAAGAACACAGCCCATAATAAAGAATGATACCCCCACTCCCCCCCTTAACACCCCATGTCCACAGGTACACTCAACACTACTACCCTTATTCAACCCTGCCACTACAGATGAGGTTGCTACACTTTTTTCTAACACCCACCTAACCACCTGTCCCCTGGATCTGATTCCCTCTGAAATACTGCAGTCACATTCTGGCTCTATCCTACAGCATCTAACTCACATCTTCAATCTCTCCCTCTCTTCTGGAATATTCCCCAACACTCTAAATCCTGCACTAGTCACCCCCATACTTAAAAAGCTTTCCTTGGACCCCATCAATCTTAACAACCTATGCCCCATCTCCTTACTCTCATTTTCCTTGAACGCCTGGTCTACGACCAACTAAGAGACCACCTCATTAAGAATAACCTTCTTGATCCCCTTCAGTCTGGATTTTGCCCTCAACACTCCAGAAACTGCTCTCCCAGAACTCACAAATGATTTACTAACAGCAAAAACCAATGGACACTATTCTGTACTCCAATTCTGAACCTTTCAGCTGCCTTTGATACGGGTGACCACCCTATCCTCCTCAAAAAACTTTACACCCTTGGCATCCGTGACTGTACTCTTCATTGGTTCTCATCCTACCTATCCCACCGCACCTTTAGTGTCACTTACAATTCTACTTCCTCCTCTTCCTTTTTCTGTTGGGGTCCCCCATGGTTCTGTTCTTGGACCAATCCTATTCTCAATCTCCTCCCTGGGTCAGCTGATAGTTTCCCATGGCTTTCAATATCATTTCTACGCTGACTACACCCAAATCTATCTCTCTACCCTAGGCTCACAACATCAGTCTCCTCACGCATCACTAACTTGCTGACCGATGAACAGTCTGGACATCACACCACTTCCTCAAAATCAATCTATCCAAAACAGAGCTCCTAATATTTCCTCCCCCATGTGCCCCTTTCCCTGACTTCTCTATCAAGATCAATGGCACAACCATCAACTCGTCCCAGCATGCCAGGGTGCTAGGTGTAATCCTGGACTCTGAACTCTCCTTTCTGCCCCACATACAATTAATTTCCAAAGCTTGCCGCCTCAACCTCCGCAACATCTCCAAAATACGCCCCTTTCTAACCAATGACACCATAAAGCTCCTAATTCATTCCCAGGTTATCTCTTGACTCAACTACTGCAACTCCCTCCTCATTGGCTTACCTTTACTTAGGCTATCCCCCTCCAGTCCATCATGAATACTGCTGCCAGACTCATCCACCTTATCAACCATTCAGTGTCTGCCACCCCTCTCTGCCACTCCCTGTGCTGGCTGCCACTCACCCAACTAATTAAAATCAAAATACTAACAAATTACAAAGCCATCTACAACTCGGCCCCCAGCTACATCACTAACCTAGTCTCAAAATACGAACCAAATTGCATTCTTCATTCCTCCCAAGACCTCCTACTCTTTAGCTCCCTTGTCACCTCCTCCCATGCTCACATTCACCCGAGCCTCTCCCATCCTATGGAATTCCCTACCCCAATCTGTCCGACTATCTCCTACTCTGTCCACTTTTAGGCAATCCCTGAAAACTTTTCTCTTCAAAGAAGCCTATTCTGCCTCCACCTATCAACTGTACATGTATTTTCTCCATTAGCTCATCTCCCACAGTTATTACCTTTTGTATCGCTTGACATTCCCCTTTTAGATTGTAAGCTCTAACGAGTAGGGCCCTCTGATTGCTCCTGTATTCAATTGTATTGTAAATGTTCTGTTTGGCCTCGTGTTGTAAAGCTCTGCACAAACTGTTGGCGCTATATAAATCCTGTATAATAATACAAAAACATCCTTTGGGAGCAACTTGTCCCAACCATCCAAGAACAGTTTGGTGACAAACAATGCCTTTTCCAGTATGATGGAGCACATTGCCATAAGTGAAAAGTGATAACTGGCTTGGGGAACAAAACATCGACATTTCGGGTCTATGGCCAGAAAACTCCCCAGACTTTAAACCCATTGAGAACTTGTGGTCAATCCTCAAGAGGCGGGTGAACAAAGAATGGAAGAATAATGGAAGAATGAGCTGCCATCAGTCAGGATGTGCCCAGAAGTTGATTGACAGCATGCCAGGATGAATTGCAGAGGTCTTGAAAGAGAAGGGTCATCACTGCAAATACTGACTCTTTGCATAGACTTAATGTAATTGTCAATAAAAGCCTTTGACACTTATGTAATGCTTGTAATAATACCTCAGTATACCATAGTAACATCTGACAAAAAGATCTAAAAACACTGAAGCAGCAGACATTGTGAAAATAATATTTGTGTCATTCTCAAAACTTTTGGCCAGGGCTGTATGGCCCTCTTGTCCATGTAGCTGTAAAGTGGTTGTAAAGGCTGAAGGTTTTTTACCTTCATGCATTCTATGCATGAAGGTAAAAACCTTCTGTGTGCAGCTCCCCCACCCCCCAGCCCCCTCAATACTTACCTGAGCCTCATCCCGATCCAGCGATGTGAATGACAGCCTCAGCTGTCCTGGGTCTCTGTCACCTCATTGGCTGAGACAGCAAGCGGGAGCCATTGGCTCCCGCTGCTGTCAATCACAGCCAGTCAGCCAATGATGAGACAGAAGGGGCCAATGTGAATGGACACATGGAGCAGAGGGTGCCCCCATAGCAAGCTGCTTGCTGTGGGGGCACCTGACCGAAAGGAGGGGCCAGGAGAGCCTGTGGGAGACCCAAGAACAGGAGGATCAAGTCTGCTTTGTGCAAAACCACTGCACACAGTAAGTAAGCATAGACATGTTTGTTATTTCCCCAAAAAAATATGAACTGCTTAGAATTGCTTAAAGGAACAGTTTTGTAGTGTACTTTCCTTGATACATCTGCTACAAAGTAACCACCCGCTACCAATGATGCACAGTAGATGCTGGAGTGAATGCATGTAGACAGGAAGCGGCTGAAAGGGGTTGTAGGAAATCATTGAGAGGCAGCAAAGGAGGAAAAAAGCCCAAAACATTTTTTTTTTAATACAAATAATTGTTTTTACAATACATAATGCTTCATCAAACTAAATGTTGCCTTGGCAGGGTCCAGCTCTATACTAAGTAGCCTAAGGATACAATGTGATGATCCGCCTTCCCCTTCGCCCACCTGTGTGTAGCCCAGATCATGCAAAGCCCCTGGCAACAAAGGGTATACTGTCAGACTTCAGAGAGCTGGCCTCTCGTCAGTAATTCTGCTCCCTTTGAAATGAGGAGATTGGCTGAATGCATGACAGCTTTCCAAATGACCTGAACAGCCCCAAGGGAAGGATGCAGCCTCATGGACGTTTGTTGTGTGCAGCTGGACAGTCAAGTGTGCACAATTACGACAGTGTGTGCTCCTTTTTTATGTTCTGCAGATGGACACCAGTGCTGATATTATACTCCTATTAAAGAGCCAGTTCATCTAAACTTGACGTTTCCACCCACCTGCCCTGGGCTGGTGACAAAGTGAGTTTTACTCCCATTCTTGGGTTTTCTTAAGAGAAATTGCAGCAGGAGGGGTAAGACTCCATGGGGAATGGGCTGGGCCAGGAACTCCAGTGGGGAGAACTGGCTGCTGCAATATTAGTTTCCAAATTTTCCTCCACACCCCCCTGTGAACCAGTACATTCTTCTGGCACCCTCAGCAGACTACCAACCGGTGAAGGAAAGAGCCAATAGGAAACTTTATTAGAAATAGAAATACTTCTCTTCTCCCATCAGACTCATAGAAAAATATTACAAAATAGCTCCAGAGACAAAGAACTAATTTTGAAGATTTGTCGTCGGAAATGTTCCCGGTTTTCAAAACTTGTAAAGTTCACTATAAACCAGGTTTTTCCTCCACTTCAAATTCAACTCTGATCAATTATGACTGGTCCCTCTGCTGGGGGAACTTATTGAGAAGCATTGCTTAAAGGCATATTCCACATTTTGTAAAAAAATTAAAAGTGCACCTGTATTGCATTTACTTTTTTTTGCACTGGGGCCTGCAAAGCATTGCAACTGTGATCAGTGGATTTGTTTGTATTTCTATTTTCTTAATTTGTTTTCCCTTTATGTATTTGTTTCTCTGTTTACAAAGTAAATCTTTCTTTCCTTTCCCTTTTCTCTTTCCTTCCCTCTCTCTCTTTCCTTCTATCTTTCTTTCTTTTCTTTTTGTATGCCTTTTTATTTTTGTTGTTTCCTTTTCATTGTGTTTTTCTTTCTCTGTTTTTTTCAAAGTTAATCTTTCCTTTTTTTTCTTTCTTTTCCTCTTTCTTTCTTTCCTTCCCTCTCTATCACTTTCCTTCTCTCTCTTACGTCTCTCTTTCTTTCCTTCTCTCTCTCTTTTCTTTTTGTATTTCTTTCTATTTTCCTTATTTCATTTTCCCTCTATGTATTTCTTTCTCTGTTTACAAAGTTAATCTGTGTTTCCTTTTTTCTTTTTATTTCTTTTGCTCTTCCTTTCTTTCCCTCTCTCTCTCTTTCCTTCTCTTTCTCTTACCTCTCTCTTTCCTTCTCTCTCTTTCCTTTTTGTATTTCTTTCTATTTTCCTTATTTCATTTTCCCTCTATGTATTTCTTTCTCTGTTTACAAAGTTAATCTTTCTTTCCCTCTTTCTTTGTCTTTCTTTTTTCTCTCTTCCTGCCTCTCTCTTTGCTTCTCTTTCTTTCCTTCTCTATTTTCTTTTTATATGCCTTTCTATTTTTGTTATTTTGTTTTCCCTCTATATACTACTTTCTCTGTTTACAAAGTAAATCTTTCTTTTCCTTTTTCTATTTCTTTCTTTCGCTCTCCTACTTTCCTTCCCCCTCTCTCTTTCCATCTGTTTCTTGCCTTCTCTCTTTCTCTCTCTTTCTTTCTCTTACTTTTCTCATTCTTTCCTTCTCTCTCTCTCTCTTTCTTTTTGTATTTCTATTTTCCTTATTTCATTTTCCCTCTATGTATTTCTTTCTCTGATTACAAAATGAATCTTTGTTTCCTTTTTTTCTTTTTCTTTCTTTTGCTCTTTCTTTCCTTCCCTCTCTCTCACCTCTCTCTTTCCTTTTTGTATTTCTTTCTATTTTCCTTATTTCATTTTCCCTCTATGTATTTATTTCTCTGTTTACAAATTTAACCTTTCTTTGTCTTTCTTTTTCTTGCCTCTCTCTCTTTCCTTCTCTCTTTATTTTCTTTTTGTATGCCTTTCTATTTTTGTTATTTCGTTTTCCCTCTATGTACTACTTTCTCTGTTTACAAAGTAAATATTTCTTTCTTCTCCGTTTTCTATTTCTTTCTTTTGCTCTCCTTCTTTCCTTCCCTCTCTCTCTCTCTTTCCATCTGTTTCTTTCCTTCTCTCTCTTTCTCTTTCCTTCTCTCTCTCTTTCTTTTTGTATTTCTTTCTATTTTCCTTATTTCCTTTTCCCTCTATGTATTTCTTTCTCTTTTTACAAAGTTAATCTTTCTTTCCCTCTTTCTTTTCCTTTTTCTCTTTCTTTCACTCACTTTCCTTCCCTCTCTCTTTCTTTTGTATGCCTTTCTATTTTCGTTTTCCCTCTATGTATTTCTTTCTCTGTTTACAAAGTTAATATTTTTATTTCCCTCTCTCTATTCCTTTCTTTCCTTTCTTTCTTTCTTCTTTCTTTCTCTTCCTCTCTCTCTACAATGTTGTTCTTTTTGTCTATTTAATTTGTCCTCTCTGTATTTCTCTCTCTATTTACATCTTTCTTTCTCTGTCTACTAAGTTTTCTTTCTTTCTTCCTCTCCCACTCTCACTGTTTTTTTTTTTCTTTCTCTAGAAATTGACTTTTTTTCTTTATCTCTAGCTCTCTCCCTACAATGCAGACACATCCGTTTCTGGTACAATTTGGTGAATGGATTTGACATTTTGATGTGTTGGCACAGCAGAGCTCAGACTGGTAGCAGGAGATGCAGCACATGGAGCCAATCAGGTGTACTGCATTGAAGAAAGCATGCTGATAGGAGGAGAGAACAGAGTGACAGAGAGATGAGCTTAGTCTTCTGGGTCTCCTATCACTGGTGGGATAAGTAGGGATGAGTTTGGGTTTGGTTCTGCCAAACTTGTCAGTGTCAGCCCAATCAGCTGGCTGTGGTATTCTCTGTCCCATAGCTGTACACACATAATGGGATACTTGGGGCATCACTACCCTCATTTAGCCATATGGTAGAATGACTGGACTGGCAGCAAACCCAGGCTCATCCTTAGAGGAGAAGAAACCTGCATGTGAAAGTAAAACTGCAACAAAAAAATTAGGTCCCCTCCCCTGCCAGTGCTGTGGGGCAGAGCTGTGTACATATCAAGACTGGCTGGACAATAACGCAGATTCTTTGTCGTTCAATCCATCTGTCATCTGTGTGTTGATTGGTTCCCGGGTCCCATGGATGGAGCTCTGTAATTGTCTATGAGTGTCGGTCCTGGCCAGTTGTTGGGGTGATCCCGGCACAGTGACAGCTGCCCCCGGCACGGCTCCCCGTCCATCCCCGCCTCCCCCTTCTCACTACAACTCCGCAACTAACTTACAAACTTCCAGCGCTGGGCGGGTGGGGGGAGAGCTCAGCCAATCAGCGGCCGCGACACAGCCACGGCGCAGCCAATGGGAAGGCGTCTGTCTGGCTGAGTTGGAGCCTCAGCAGTCCGGGCTGTAGAGCAGAGCGGAGCGGAGAGTGTGCGGATCTGTACGGGGCTCCCAGTGCTGGACTACGGGCTGCCCGCACCGACTCCCTCCCCTCCTTCCCGGCTACAGACTCAGCCTCCTCCCGCACGGGACTGTACGGACATCGACCTCCGGATCTCATCTCCTTCCAGGACCCCCTATACGGATCCCCGGGACCGGACCATGGAAGGATCGCACTAGAGGGTCCCGGCACCGCTCCTTCCTCCCCTATCTCCGGATTACAGCAACATGCCGGCCCCGCTCCCGCTCCTCTGCCTCCTCTCCCTCCTCGGATTATGTCTGGGCGGAGAAGCGCCCTGTCCGGGCAACTGCACCTGTACTGGGGGCTTGGTGGACTGCAGCTACCGCGGGCTCTCCGGGGTCCCCGCTCCGCTCCCCGCCGGGGCCACACACCTGTAAGTCGGGGCTCAGGGGGGCGGAGCGGGGGGAATCAGTATGTGTGCCCAACGGAGTTCATATACAGTCCTAACATCTGTATACACCGCGCATCCGCACACAGCTCACCGTATATATATATCTGTATTCCTGCTCTGTCCTCTATACAGAGAATATATACATCGTATCCGCACACAGCTCACTATATATATTCCTGGTCTGTCCTCTATATACACCGCCATACCCCCCCCCCCCCCCACACCAAGATGACACCTTCCTATCCCCACTCCACAGACAGGCGATACATTGAGGACAACTGATTTACTAAAGGATGTCATCATCGCAATAACATGGAGTTTGCACACATTCTCACTATCCTTTAGTAAATCAGCCTCATCTCTCACCCTCTCTGCAAAGTAACAGATATTCATGTTCTTTCTTTCTCTGTCTCTTACCATTCTCTCTATTTCCTTCTATCTTTTCTCTCTCTCTCTTCTCTTCTTTCTCATCTCTCTCTCTCTTCTCTTCTTTCTCATCTCTCTCTCTCTTCTCTCTCTCCTCTTCTCTCTTCTCACTCTTATCTCCTCTTATTTCTCTCCTCTCTCCTCTCTTCTCTTCTTTCTCTCTCTCCTCTCTCTTCTCTTCTTTCTCTCTCTCCTCTCTCTTCTCTTCTTTCTCTCTCTCCTCTCTCTCTCTTTTCTTTCTCTCTCTCCTCTCTCTCTTCTCCCTCTCTTCTCTATCTCCTCTCTTCTCTATCTCCTCTCTTCTCTATCTCCTCTCTTCTCTATCTCCTCTTCTCTCCTCTCTCCTCTTCTCTCCTCTCTCCTCTTCTTTCTCTTTCTCTTCTCCTCTTCTCTCTCCTCTCTCTCTTTCTCTCCTCTCTCTCTTCTCTTCTTTCGCATCTCCCCCCCCCATCTCTCTCTCTCCTCTTCTCTCTCTTCTCTCCTCTCTCTTCTCTTCTTTCTCTCTCTCCTCTCTTCTTTCTCTCTCTCCTCTCTTCTTTCTCTCTCTCCTCTCTTCTTTCTCTCTCTCCTCTCTCTTCTCTCCTCTCTCTTCTCTTCTTTTTCTCTCTCCTCTCTCTCTTCTCTTCTTTCTCTCTCTCCTCTCTCTCTTCTCCCTCTCTTCTCTTCTCTATCTCCTCTCTTCTCTATCTCCTCTCTTCTCTTCTCTATCTCCTCTCTTCTCTTCTTTCCCCTCTCTTCTCTCTCTCCTCTTCTCTCCTCTCTCTTCTCTTCTTTCTCTCTTTCTCTTCTCCTCTTCTCTCTCTTTCTCTTATCTCTCTCTTCTCTTCTTTCTCTCTTCTCTCTCTCTCTTCTCTCCTCTCTTCTCTCCTCTCTTCTCTCTCTTCTCCCCTCTCTCTTCTTTCTCTCTGCTCTCTCTTCTTTCTATCCTCTCTCTCTCTTCTTTCTATCCTCTCTCTCTCTTCTTTCTATCCTCTCTCTCTTCTTTCTATCCTCTCTCTCTTCTTTCTCTCTCCTCTCTCTCTTCTTTCTCTCCTCTCTCTCTTCTTTCTCTCCTCTCTCTATTCTTTCTCTCCTCTCTCTATTCTTTCTCTCCTCTCTCTATTCTTTCTCTCCTCTCTTCTCTTCTTTCTCTCTCTCTCTCTTCTTTCTCTCTTCTTTCTCTCCCCTCTCTCTTCTTTCTCTCCCCTCTCTCTTCTTTCTCTCTGCTCTCTCTCTTCTTTCTATCCTCTCTCTCTCTTCTTTCTATCCTCTCTCTCTCTCTTCTTTCTATCCTCTCTCTCTTCTTTCTCTCTCCTCTCTCTCTTCTTTCTCTCCTCTCTCTCTTCTTTCTCTCCTCTCTCTATTCTTTCTCTCCTCTCTCTATTCTTTCTCTCCTCTCTTCTCTTCTTTATCTCTCTCTCTCTTCTTTCTCTCTTCTTTCTCTCCTCTCTCTCCTCTCTCTTCTCTTCTTTCCTCTCTTCTCACTCTCTTCTCTTCTTTCCTCTCTTCTTGTCTCTCTTCTCTTCCTCTCTCTTCTTTCCTCTCTCTTCTTTCCTCTCTCTTCTTTCCTCTCTCTTCTTTCCTCTCTCTTCTTTCCTCTCTCTTCTTTCCTCTCTCTTCTTTCCTCTCTCTTCTCTTCTTTCCCTCTCTCTTCTCTCTCTTCTCTTCTTTCCTCTCTCTTCTCCCTCTCTTCTCTCTCCTCCCCTCTCTTTTCTCTTCTCTCTCTCTTTCTCTCTCTCTCTCTTTCTCTTTCTCTCTCTCTTTCTCTTATCTCTCTCTTTCTCTTCTCTCTCTCTTTCTCTTCTCTCTCTCTTTCTCTTCTCTCTCTCTTTCTCTTCTCTCTCTTTTCTCTCTCGCTCCCTCTCTCTCCCCCCCCCTCTCCTCTCCCCCTCTCTTCTCTCTCCTCTCTCCGTTCTCCCCCTCTCTCTCTCCTTTCTCTCTCTCCCCCATCTTCTCTCTCTCCCTTTCTCTCTCTCCCTCTCTTCTCTCCTCTCTCTTCTCCCCCCTCTCTCCCTATCTCTCTTCTCTCCCTCTCTTCTCTTTCTCTCCCTCTCTTCTCTTTCTCTCCCTCTCTTTCTCTCTTCTCCCTCCCCTCCCTCTCCCCCCACCCTCTCCCCCTCCCTCTCCCCTCTCTCTCCCCCTCTCTCTCTCCCTCTCTCCCCCTCTCTCTTCCCCCTCTCTCTTCCCCCCCTCTCTTCCCCCCCCTCTCTCCCCTCTCCTCTCTCTCTCCCCCCTTCTCTCTCCCCATTTCTCCCCCCCTTTCCCTCCCCCGTTTCCCTCCCCCCTCTTCTCTCCCCCCCTCTCTCTCCCCACCTCTTCCTCCCCCCCTCTTCTCTCTCCCCCTCTTCTCCCCCTCCCTCTTCTCTCCCTCCCCCTCTTCTCTCCCTCCCCCTCTTCTCTCCCTCCCCCTCTTCTCTCTCCCCCCCTCTTCTCTCTCTCCCCCCCTCTTCTCTCTCCCCCCCCTCTTCTCTCTCTCCCACCTCTTCCCCCCCTCTTCTCTCTCCCCCCTCTTCTCTCTCCCCCCCATCTTCTCTCGTCCCCCCTCTTCTCTCTCCCCCTCTCTTCTCTCTCCCCCTCTCTTCTCTCTCCCCCTCTCTTCTCTCTCCCCCTCTCTTCTCTCTCCCCCTCTCTTCTCTCTCCCCCACTCTTCTCTCTCCCCCTCTCTTCTCTCTCCCCCTCTTCTCTCTCTCCCCTCTCTTCTCCCCCCTCCTCTCTCTCCCCCCCTCTCCCCTCTCTCTCCCCTCTTCTCCCCCCTCTTCTCTCTCTCTCTCCCCCTCCTCTATCCCCCTCTCTTCTCCCCCCCCCCATTTTCCACCTCTCTTCACTCTCCCCCCCTCTCTTCTCTCTCCCCTCTCTTCTCTCTCTCTCCCCCTCTCTTCTCTCTCTCCCCCTCTCTTCTCTCTCTCCCCCCCTCTCTTCTCTCTCTCTCCCCCTCTCTTCTCTCTCTCCCCCTCTCTTCTCTCTCCCCCCCCTCTCTTCTCTCTCTCCCCCCTCTCTTCTCTCTCTCTCCCCCTCTCCCCCCTCTCCCTCTCCCCCCTCCCCCTCTCCCCCCTCCCCTCTCCCTCCCCCCTCCCCTCTCCCTCTCCCCCCTCCCCTCTCTCCCCTCTCCCTCTCTCCCCTCCCCCTCCCCTCTCCCTCCCCCCTTCTCTCTCTCCCCCCTTCTCTCTCTCCTCCCTTCTCTCTCTCTCCCCTCTCTCTCTCCCCCCTCTCTCTCCCCCGTCCCCCCCTTCTCTCCCCCCCTTCTCCCCCCTTCCCCCCCCCCTTTTCTCTCCCCCCCCTTTTCTCTCCCCCTTTTCTCTCCCCCCCCTTTTCTCTCCCCCCTTCTCTCTCTCCCCCCTTCTCTCTCTCCCACCTCTTCCTTCTCTCTCCCTCTCTACTCTCTCTTCCCCTCCTCTCTCCCCCTCTTCTCTCCCCTCCCACCTCTTCTCTCCCCCCCCCTCTTCTCTCCCTCTCTCTCTCCCTCTTCTCTCTCTTTCTCTCAGGGAACAAGTGTTTCCACTGCCTCACATATTTTTTAGGCCCACTAGATACCAAGATTAGCCCAACATTTACTATTCTACTTTATAGTGCCATGTGTATAGTGTTAAATAACAACATACACCATCTTTTATTACCAGGTATATACAGCTACAAAGAATAAGAACATAATCTCTACTATACACACACACTCCTATCACACACACAGGACTCCACACTGTACCCCACTGGAAAAGTCTCACTGAGCTTTTCTCTATCCCCAGTGTAATATATGTGCATTCATTCATAATGTGAAATGTGTGCATTTCTGCAGAAGTTCTATTTTTGAGAAATATTTATACTGTATGTATTTTTGTGTGTGTGTATATTTCTCTTGTAGGATGTTTATGATAGGGACACATATTATAAGTATCATTAAGAATGAAAAACCTTATAATGAGTAGGTCAGTGGCAGTTTTTGTACAGAATGTTATGAAGTCCATGATGTTTTGGCTCTGATACTGTTTAACAAGTAGCAACAGGAAAACAAACAAACAAAGATATATAGACTGTAAGCTTTCAGTGCAGACAACAACGTGACAAAGGGACCCGGAAGTCCTGAGAGTATCCATAGTTTTTTCCTCCAATACAAACTCAGCTGTCCATGACAGTTACTTTATAAATATTTCTATATTCTCCGAAAACAGAACATAGGTATTGGTGAAAATTCATAATTGCAAACAGTTCCATGGTGCTTTGTGTTGAAATAGTCATCTCTCTACATGTCCTAACTGCCAGAAACATGATTTTTTTTTTTGCATGGGCTCAAAGTATTGCGCGGCCTGCATTCTTCATGTTCTGTAGATGGTGGATGTGTCTCTCTAATTTTGGACCCCAAATGTCCTTCCTTGATATGTTTACGGGTCCCAAATAATGTCATTTGTTTTGAGTTTTTGGAAATGCAATATTTTGGGGTCCCTGCCAGGCTGCAGTCTTGACATTTAGAGCCTCAGAAATATGTCTTTCTAATGGTGGCCATACATGCTTCGATTTTATTATCCTATCGATTTTGTTTGATCAAATCAGCAAACATTGGAATAGGCATCATTTAGATCAGGATTAGGGCTCATGTACAGGGGGTGTTTGGAAAACTCTTCTGAACGATGGAAAGTGACTGCTGGAAAACGTAGGTTAAAAAACATCAGTTTAGCCGCGTTTGCATACCGTGTTTATGTGCGTTTGCGTTTAGAAGCGTTTTTAAAAGATAACCTCAGGAGACCTTCCCAAATGCCCAGAATGCACTGAAAAATAGTAAAAAATTAACTATTTAAGACATTTTGAGAGAAATAGAGAGAGCAGAAGCAGAGAGAGCAGTATGTGTTGAGATGACCTGTCTTTTCTGGTTGTATTCACTATGGATCTCATCATGAGCATAATGCGGCACTTCTACCATTTTTTCCTTCACACAAAACCTGGAACTGACTGCACTGGTGTACCGGGCCCATTTGAATACATGGAAAACGCTTTGCATGCATTTCTGATAATGAGAAAAGGCTCTGGACAGCATCTGGATATGGAACAGTTAAAAAACGCTTCTAAATGCAAAAGCTTATAAACGCAGTTAACCACGTTTGCAAGCATTTGGCGTTTGGCCGGTAAAATCTGCTCCTGAACGCAAATTTGGTGCGTTCAAAAAAACAACTGTAAACGCAATTGCCTGTAAACGACATAGTGTACATGGACACATAGGAAAACATTAGGGAGAGTTCAAGGGCTGCTGAAGAAAATGCAGAAAAGCTCCTGAACATCAGTTTATCAGCTGCAGTGTACATGAGCCCTTAGACTTCGTTCACACCAGGAGGTGCTTCCAAATGCGTGCTTTTTTGGGTGTTTCCACGTGTTGCATTTTTGGGCAGCTCATTAATTTCAATGGGCTACCCTATCTGCGAGAAACGTGCAAAAAAGTGCAGACACGATATTTAAAATTGCGCCACGCCAAAACGCAGTGCACCATGGGTTTAGCAAGACATGAACGTTTATTTGTTTCCAAGAAGCATGGGAGTGCCGGTAAGAATTACTGGCGCCTGTTCACATTCGCAAAAGGGCAGCACGTTGCTGTCCGGTGCAAGAAAGCGTGCGATTTTTTTGCATGTGGTCTCACACTGGACTTGGTGTGAAAGAAGCCTCAATCAGAGTCGATTAGCCAGGGTGGAATATTATCAATTTTATTGATCAGGAGCGCTGAGATGTTTTGTTCATGAAGTTGATCATATTTCGATCGATCAGATTGAGATTGCATGGTTAAACTGAGACATGATCAATAATTTACAGTCGTATCTTTCAACCAATAATCGAAATCCACTACCGTGTGTGTCATCAATTGAGTAGCTTGTGAACTATAGATAGTTGGAAGAGAAATCGATCATTTTATCAAAGTGTATGTGGCCACCATAAATCATGGACCCCCAGCGGAAATGTATTGATTCCCTCTACAATTCTGAACTGTAAAATCATTCCTGATGCTGTGTGCAACATTAGACGTAAGCTTAAATTTACATTGCCTATGCTTTTTTTTTTTTTTTTTTTTCCGCCATGTGCATTTTACGTCTACAAACATACCCATGTGAAATGCTTCCAGTCTTAATGGCTTGTTGTGATTTATTCCCGCTGTATCGATGGGGGAATTGCATACTGTACACGGCGGAGTGTAATATTAGCGTCCCTACTATGGCTGTACCAGGTGTGCGGGGCTTGGGCAACCTGCCAAGCGCTCCTCTACGTAGTTTTAAAGTATCACTATTACTTAATCTATATTTTGAGGCTTAATTTTTTACATTCTAAGATCCCAGGAAGACGCAGGATGCAAATTGGAGACTGCAGAGTTTACTGCTGATGTGATTTTTATGGCCGAGGTCTGCAGCGAGAGTTATTACAAAAAAAAAAAAACTTTAACATTTGTTGGCTTCTGTTGATTTGGTTCTGACGCTGGTTGGTCAGAATTCAGTATATACAAATTGGCGGCAGCGGTTGTTTTTAGATGTAGAGGGGAAATCTTAAAAGGATAACTCCGCCTTCTGGGCAAAATTGGTACTTTAAGGCAAGGCGGTGAACGCATAAACTTTAGTAGTGAGGCTAATTAAACTTGGCATGTAGAGGCCTTCGATGTATCTGTTGTGCCAAGTGCTCAAGGCTGAGTTTGGGGGAAATTTTTTTTTTTTTAATTATTATTATTATTAAAAAAAAAAAACATAGTTCATTGGTACCATTTAAACCCCATACCAACAAGAGATGGTACTTTGCCATGAATTGCTGTGGTTTGTAGTTCTACAGCAGCCAGTCGCAGGTTGTTTTAAGTGCACCCTATAATATCAGAATGGTGTTGAAATTCTTCCGCTGGTAATTTATAGCTCCAGCGAGAAAGCTCAAACATAATAAAGTGTACGAGGAAGGATTACTAATAGTTCTCGTTATCTATGACTCTGTCTTATGTCTGTAGGAAAAAAAGTTGGCAAGAAGTTTTGACGGTTTCCTAAAGCTACCTTCTGAGTAGAATTCATCTTGTTGACAAATATATCCGACGGATTTTTTTTTTTTTTTTTTTAATCCATCTGTCTTTTTATGAGCTGTTTGGCATTCGGCAGTAACTTCATAAATATCTGTGCTAATTTAATTAGTTTATGTTCACATAAAAGACTGCCTTATTTATTACCAGTATAAATTCAGAGGTAAAGCAGGCTGATTTAGGGTCAGCCCCTTGCAAGTTTGGGTATAAATAATCCTTTTTTTTTTTTTTTCGAAAGTATTTGTATTTTTGTTGGGTGAAAGTCTCTGCCAGTGTTTTGGAAAGTTAAAATGTTTACTTTTTTTTTTTTCCATAGTACCTGTTAGTTTAAAAATGGGCTCCTTAGTGCTTTGTACACCTCATTGCACCTGTTAAAATCAGGTTTTTGTACATTGCATTGGGTCGTCTCTTTTTTTAAATGTGTAACCCAGACAGCAACAATTGAATTAAACATTGCTTTAATAGTTTTGTTTTTTATTGATCTGAAAAATATATTTTGTGGAGTTATAAAGTCTTCTAAAAAGCTCATTTTAATGCTAAAAAAGGCTTATGGTAAATATTGACAAGTATTGTTATTATGTCCTAAGTGTTTCACTGATCTGGTATTTTGTTGGTTTTGGAGTCAATCACATGAATTGTGGAAGATAGGAAGTGCAAAACTTCACATTGTTACACCTATTTGAAAAGGTTGGCTATAATAGTGGAGAAAAAAAGGAATATATGTTCTACAATTATATATCCTGTATTTATGTTTAATGATATTAAAACCCCATTTCATATATATATATATATATATATATATATATATATATATATATATATTACACACACACACACGCTTTTTTTTATAGTATTTTATATTTTTGTTGTCTGAAGTATTACTTTTTTAAAATTATTAATCCCATGTATTTCTAGCTGCTGTTTCAGTCTTCATGCACACTAGACGGGTTTATAGCTGCTGTTATTGGCTTTTGACGGTTTTTTATACATATAGTAAACCCCCCAGCATGTTATCCTATGTGTCCATGCACACACAGACTGTAATCAGTGTTTTTTGGCTGGAAAAAACCCCCAGGACTAGTGGGTTTCTAGAGACGTTTTTTAGCTGTAAAAATGCTCTAATGCTGAAAAACACAGTACAACGCTGTGAACCGGCATTTTTGGACCTTTTTTTGACCCCAAAAAAATTTTTTTTTTGGTTAAAAAAAAAACCCGCTAAAGAACGCAAACTCGGCAAAACGCTGCTAAACAGTAACAAAAAGCTGAAAAACTCATGTTTTTAATGCAACTATACACAGCTAACGTTGCCAGCATTATCAAAACACCCCGTGTGCATGTACCAAACACACAAAGGTGACTTTTATAAAATACCTGTACACTTTGTAATAGAAATAAAATTTATATTTTACTGAAAAAGAGTGCTGTATTGTTTTTAGATGCAATATAGATATGGTGCATACAGTTGAAGCTGTTTTATTACATATAGTGAGAAAGTAAAATTTGGTGTGTGTGTTTTTGTATATTTTGTTTTTTTAATATCAATAAGTTACAAAATTATGGTTTATTGGTGGTCGAAAAAATTAAAATACAACTTTTATATTAAAAAAAAAAAAGTGATGGCTGACTTCTCAAACTGCAGCAGGCTGCTTGTCGCTCCATGTTATCGGCTGCTTTAGGCAAAGGGAGGCTTACTGATGGCAGCTGTCAGTTCTCTTGTATGGAATTACTGCATAGGACATCACGTGTGTTCAAAGTACAAGGGTGGCCCCTATTTCATACAACTTCCATTCTGATCAGGGCCTGTAGTTTTCTCTCTTCTTTTTTCTTTTCTTTTTTTTTTACATATTTATCTATGAATGCTATTAAAAGTTCTTTTATTACATACTAGCTTTTTTTTTTTTTTTTTGTAAATTGCAGTGATTTTCTCAAGCCCTCCTACGAGGTTGAAACTTGTCAGTGACGTATTGCCAATTATCAGGTCTTTATCAGGATTAATTCGTGTTTTGGTGGTCTGCTGCGGGGCAGCTTCAGACTGTCCCGGCCAAGATATTTTGGGAAAGTGATCCTTACTATTTACCCGAACGTATGTAGTTGCCAAGACTTTGTAGAGTATGCATTGTACCTCAGTTCTGCTGTGATGTACACATGAATGGTCATGCATCCAGAGCAGGGGCGGACTGACCATTTGGAAACTCGGGCACCGCCCGAGGGCCCGGGGTCAGTAGGGGGTCATGAGATGCCCCTGGAACCTTTTTTCATAGGCTTTTTTGAGTTTGGGCAAGGACACAGGGGCCCCATGATCCCCAATTGCCTGGGGGCCCCATGAGTTGTCAGTCTGCCCCTGATCCAGAGCATTCCTGTCCATGACAGAAGCTTGCTCAAAAGATATTGTAGGGAAGGAGAAGGTCCAGTTCATTTTTGCACTTACAGCCAATCTCTGCTTTTGGCCATCTTAAGACATGGAGGCTGATTTACTCATTCAGAGAGGCGAATAGGCGGCTGCGTTCAGACGCGGCTAAACACCACCTTTGGACGCAGCAGCACTCTATGCTATGGCCGCAAACTGGACGAATAGTTGCGGCCAGAAAAGTTGCTCTTGGATGCAAAGGGGCTAATTTACTAAAACTGGAGAGTGCAGAATCTGGTGCAGCTCTGCATAGAAACCAATCAGCTTCCAGGTTTTATTGTCAAAGCTTAACCCCTTTGCGCCGGCGCCTCTTGGCCCTTTAAGAGTTTCAGCACCCGGGAGGCGTGGTGGGGTTTTAGGGTCACGTGACCACCGTGATTCGCGATCATGTGATCGGAAAGATTCCTGATTTGCAAGGAGAGATTGGGACCTTTCCGTGAGTCACAGACATGTGCAGGGCGTGCGCTCTCAGCGCATATGTACGCAAATATGCGGCCACTCAGCATCAAGGCCCAGACGCTGAGAGGCCGCATATATGTGTGTCTAGGGGTTGATTGAACAAGGTGAAGTTAGAAGATGATTGGTTACCATGCACAGCTGCGCCAGATTTTGCACTCTTCAGTTTTAGTAAATCCACCCCAAAATTTCTGCATTTCTGGCCAATGAGAACAGCTCCAGCCATTCATTTGTGCAGGTGCCAGTCTGGCTGCGGCTGTTTGCATACAAGGTGTGCATGGGGCTGAAGTTTCTCCAACGCAGATTTTTGTGCTGGAAAAAGGAAGGGCTCATCTGAATGAGCCCTAACTCCAGGTTCACGCCCAAGCGGTTTCCGCTGCATTTTGCAGAAACGCAGTACAGTCCATTTAACATGATTTCCTATGGGACACATTCACATCTCCGCGGTTTCACCCAGTGCATTTTTTGGAAAGGGTCACAGACTTTTTTTGAATGCAAAAAGTTGCGTTTTTGGTTCTATAGACTTCAATGGAAACGCTGCAGGAAACCATGTAGTGCGGTTTTGCCACGATTTTGATGCGTTTCGCTGTTTAAATCTGCCTAGCACAAGAAAAAGAAAAAAAATGCAGGTGCAAAAATAGGTGAAACACAATCTGCATAGTTGTGAACCTAGCCTAAAGGAGTTGGGAATATTCACTCCACAAATGAACTAAATTACCCAATCATATGAAAAGCAAATTCTTGTTATTCCTCCTACACATGATTGGGTATTCAAAATGAACATGGCGGCAGTTTTTTTGAATGAAAATGTTCCTTCATTAAATCGGCCCAAATGGTTTCTACCTGACAGAGGTGCTCCCTAAAATTATGTAAACAGAAATGCGAGCGCCTTAAAGATAAAATCAAAAGCTGCTATGCACAAAAAAGGTAACCAATATCACCTTAGATCATAAATAATATAGAAAAGAGGTGCAGCGCTAAAATAATTACAATATTATCAATAAACAAGTAGATCAATAAAATCAATACATATCCAATAAATGATAAAAATGATAAAAAGTTCCGGTATATAGTCAATAAATAGGATAAAGGTGACTCTTGTGCTCTGGTAACTCTGGACCCGGTATCAGTGCAATAATGGTGAAAGTAATGCACACTCACCGGACGCGCATGCCTCACTCTGAGGATGTGTTTGAGCACGATACGCATCAGGAGGAGCCACATCACGCCGTGACGTCACACCGCCGAAGCAACGTGGAGCTCCGGCGGCCATCTTTAAAATTCGGATGGTTAGTCCTGATCGATTGCTGTCTGCTGTTTTTACCCTTTGATGCATCTGATCGCAATAAAAATTGTTCATACTTACTACACTATGGGTGTATCCCTGTTCCTACCCCCTGGGGGAGCTCTCTAAATTTTCAGACCCACTGCTTCAGGACAGATCATCATACCTATAGTGGATATCTGCATACCCGGGGAGCAATATCAGGTTCTTTAAAGGGGGAGCCCCAGAGGACGAGGATCACCTGTACTAATCCTATAGCATCCTGTCTGACGACCCACCACCCCTAGAGGGAAGACCTTCTAGTTCCTGACCCTTTTCTATCTGATGACATCTGATGCGTCCGGTGAGTGCGCATTGCTCCCTAAAATTAATTTCTGAAAATTAATATTAAAAATGTTTTAAAAATGTTTTTGAAAATTATTATTAATCCGGGACAGTGCATTGCTGTCCCGGGTAATATTTTAAAATTAATTTTGCATAGGGGGTGGGGGAGGTTTTTGAACGCAGGTCGCTGACTACAGTTAAAAAGTCAACTTTAAACCGACAATTAAAAAAAAAATGCTGAATTTCCACTGCCAGTTACTCAGCAGCATCATAAAGTAGAAGCAACCTTGTTATTGCATCAGTCTGCCCTACAGCACTGACTCTACTGTGATAGATTTGCCTAAAAAGTTCTCTCTAGAACGTTTGCTGCTAACCTCCGAAACGCACGCTCCTTCCCGTCCTACCCAGTCTAGTATGTTCCGGCTTAACTATATGTTAAGTCATTGTTGTTTTAAACCTACTTTGATCCTGCCAGGTGATAAAAGCCCAAGTTAACAGGTGGAAATCATAAACCGCTCTGCCAGGAGGCCTTGTTAGAAAGATTGCAGCGCAAATCGGTTTCCATGCCGTGCAAAGTTCTTAACCCTTTTCTGGCCATTCACAAACCAATAACTCACTTTGTTGGCAGTCCTCCCTGTTTTTTTTGCCTGTGCCCTTTGACCTTTTTCGAAAGTCTGCAAACTACAGTAGGACAGGAAATCTCTGTACAGTCAGTCTTGGATGCGCATTCGGGTCCAGTGTCTGGCAGGACGCCACCGTGAAGTCTTCCAAGGCCTGCGGTTGTCTGACTCGCAGGTCGTATTTTCAGGCCCAAAGGGCCATATTTTTTATTTGAAACCTGAAATTGTATGTGGGCTGAATGATTGATTACATGAGTATGTTTGGGTGCATTTAAAGTGCATGTAAACCCCCACCTTGCAAAACAACCCATTACGTTTAAAATGGAAATGAAAGGCAAAAAATTTGTGTATAGATATAAAAAACATTATAAATAGCTTTTTTCCCCCCCTTTTTTTTTTATAAGTGACCACATACTGTCTGTTCTCAGCCGCACAGAGAGGTGAGGGAGGAGAAACGGCAGTACACTGCTCTTCCCAGTGATAGGCGGTGTGTGTGTTAGCACCCATTACGGTTAAAATGGAAATTAAAGGCAAAACATTTGTGTATAGATATAAAAAACATTATAAATAGCTTCCCCCCCCCCCTTTTTTTTAATAAGTGACCACATACTGTCTGTTCTTTGCCGCACAGAGAGGTGAGGGAGGAGAAAAACAGCAGTACACTGGTCTTCCCAGTGATAGGCTGTGTGTGTGTTAGCAGAAGTGTGATCATTGGAAGAGAGCAGGCTGAGTTCCCAGCACAGCTAGAGAACTGACCACACTGTGGTCTCATGGCTAGTGTGGTCAGTTTTTAATAGGAAAGCAGAGGGACTGGCAGCAACACCAGGGATTTCACACAAAGGAAGCAATACAAAGAGAACAGGATACTTTTTCGTACAAGTGCATGGTACAGCAGGCACATATCAGGAATCAGAAATGTTGGGTTAACATACTCTTTAACTTAACCATAGTAGTGTATATGTAAAATTTTGCCGTAATGGCTTAAAATGGTTCTAAAGGCTTTTTTTTTTAAATAAAAAACATGTCTATACTTGCTGTGTGTAGCGGTTTTGCAAAGAGCAGCCCCGATCCTCCTCTTCTCAGGTCCCCTGCAGGCTCTCCTGGCCCCTCCTCCATGTTGGGTGCCCGCACAGCAAGCAGCTTGCTATGGGGGCACCCCCTGCTCCGTGTGTCCATTCACACACTGAGATGTGGCTTGGCCCCACCGCCTCTCTCTTCTCATTGGCTCACTGGCTGTCATTGACTCCCGCTTGCTGTCTCAGACAATGAGAAAAGAGAGTCCCAGGATAGCCGAGACTCCAGTTCACATTGCTTGATCGAGAGGGGGCTTAGGTGAGTGTTAGTGGGGGCTGGAATGCTGCACACAGAAGGTTTTTTACCTTCATGCATGAATTGTAAAAAACCTTGAGCCTTTACAAGCAATTTAACATGGAATAGTTAGTTGAAGGAATGTGAGATAGTAATAAGAAGGTTAGTAAACTATGTTGTCTAAGAGGGGCTCATTCACACCTCATTGATCTTGATAAATCAACACAGGCTCAACGCAACCAATTGTTTTCTATGTGTCCTGTTCACACTATATAAATGTGTTGTGGTGCGCTACAAAATAATGCAACCTGTCTTCACTTCTTATGCAGTGCGCCGCAACTCCCCACATACAAGTTTTCGTTTTATGATATTCAACCAGTTCTGGGTGGATTCTAATTGGCTGCTGTAGTTGCAGCACGTTTCTTCTATGCTACCATCACCCATTCATACATTGCTACAGTGCGGAATGGCTGCCCTGTTCCATGGCCTGGAAAGCCGGTCGGGATGATTAGAACATTGCTTGTGTGTATGGGCAGCGTTAGAACTGGGCGTTCAATGCATTCATGTTCCAGTTAACGGAAAAAGTGTTCATGTGTCTGTCCGCAGTATTTATTTATTGATGTGCGTTATTACAACTGAGATAAGGGATAACTGAACCCTTCTGTTTTATGGCCGTCTCGTGAGCCATTATTGACATTTCTAATTGGTACATTGTATTTTTTGGTTCATGTATTCTCTTATCTACCATGGATTGCTGCTATGTCTCAGCTACTGACAAGATATACCCAGATGTAAAAAAGTACTACTTTTTTTTTTTTTTTAATTTGAAGGGATGCATTTTCATTCTTTGTAAAATCGTAGCATCCCGCAGAATGTGCAGACTGGATTGAATGCTATGGTTGACAGGTTTTGCTGCTACCCATTGCATCACATTTCATGTTTAATGTAGTGTCTACAGCACATGTGCCAAACACAAGGTCCGCCAGCTGATTTTCGGCCCGCCAAAAGATTTCATGTGGCCCTCACACATCTGCAGCTGTGACAACCCCACTTGTCTCTGCCCCCACCTTGTCTCAGCAGTTGGTAGCAGAGAGGAGGACAGAATTCCTCCGCCAGATCCTGCACGTCTCTATGCAGCTGCAGAGAGGTTTGTCTCAGTGCCCCCGCCCTCCCGTTTCAGAAGTTGGCAGTAGAGAGGAGGACAGAATTCCTCCGCCAGATCCTGCATGTTTCCATGCAGCAGTAGAGAGGTTTGTCTCAGTGCCCCCGCCCTCCCATTTCAGAAGTTGGCAGCAGAGAGGAGGACAAAACTCATCTCTGCCTCCCCTAGTCTCAGCATTCAACAGACACTGGCAGCCGTCTGGATACAAATGGAGAGACAGGGGCTCTGAGGAAGAGGTTGTGTCCTCGAAACGCGTTAGCCAGTTGGTCATCCAGGGTTCCATCGTATGGACTCAGATGTTGTTTGGATCATACATCTTGTTCAGTTTGACATGCCTGTGTTATTATGTCCATTGTGAGTATGATACCTATTTTTGTTTCTTAATAAATTATTCTAAACGATAATGCACTAGGTCGGTGCGCCATCTTTCTGTTTTTCCATTTGTATCCAGTGTATTCGGACCACCCCGGTCTGTTGAGGGCAGCAAGCAGTGCATATTCCAGAAAATTCCAGAACATTCCTATTGGGTCTACTGAGTCCTTTCCTAGCGCAGGAGTAAAGTGTTTGTTGTGTTGGACTGGCAGCTGACTCCAGCCCTCCTCTGGTCCTCCTCCAGACCCCGCACTTAAGCTTTCCAACTCCTTCTCTTATTTGGTCCATGAAATCAGAACCTGACTGTATCTGAGCACCACAAACTGAAAACACTATTTAATTTTTAATAATTTTTATTATTTATTATTATTATTATACAGTATTTATAAAGCGCCAATAGTTCGCTCAGCGCTGTACATTACAAAGGGGGACAGAACATGTGACAGAACAATAACAATACAATACAATACACGAGGGGTTCGAGGGCCCTGCTCTTTGGAGCTTACAATCTAGGAGGGAGGGGATGGTGGTACAAGAGGAGATAGCTGTGGGGGATGGAGTGGTAGGAGGAGCGGAGGAGGTCGGCAAGTTAGCAGGGGGTGGGGTAGGCTTCCCTGAAGAGGTGGGTTTTCAGGGTACGCCTAAAGGAGAGGAGAGTAGGTGATAATATGATGGGTTGGGGCAGGGAGCTCCAGAGGATGGGTGACACCCTGGAGAAGTCCTGGAGGCGGGCATGGGAGGAGGAGACCAGGGAACTAGAGAGAAGGAGGTCTTGTGAGGAGCGGAGTGTGCGTGTTGGGCTGTACTTGGATATTAGGTCGGTGTAGTTCGGGGCAGTATGGTGGACGGCTTTGTACGTCAGTGTTAGGATTTTGAATTTGATCCGTTGCGCAATCGGAAGCCAGTGGAGGGATTGGCAGAGGAGGGTGGCGGAAACGGAGCGGTTGGAAAGGTGAATTCAAAGCAAACGATCCCATTCATCCATGTCTCCATGCTTTTATTTTGTTGAGAAGTCACTTTCAAAAACATCCCCCTAACATTTCTAGCCACAGCCATCATGAGTAAGGGCAGATGATTCATGTAGCATTGACTTCCTGAAATTCATCTGCCCTTAGTTCAGGTATGCGGGCAGGAGGGTGCACTTAGGTGAGAGAGCCCCTCCTCCAGATAAAAGAATAAAGGCAATGAAGACTCCTGAGATGTGTGACCTTGTTATGGCCTAGGCCAGAAACCAGGAAGCAACTGAAAAAAGTAAAACCTAAAAGTAAATATAATATACCTTCTTATCGATTTACTAATAGCAGCATAAGCATTAAAAAATGTTGATTGGGAAAGTTTAGTTCTGCTTTAAATATACCCTTGACAGTGCAAAAAAAAAAAAAGTTAATCATGCCAGAAAGTTTGAACTTGTAACTTCATGTCTTGTCTCCCTGTGCTGCAATCATATCAGTTACATTGTTTCCAGTTATCTCTGAGGACTACAGGAACCCTCCCCTCTGTTATGGGGAAGAGGAGAGGGGAAGGTTTCTGTAGTCTTGCGTGACAACACTATTCTTCCATAGGTACAGTATATTGAGTGAGCATTGTCATCTTAGGACAGGGAGTTTATTACTGGCAGGATCACCAGTTGAAAATAAAGGGCAAAAAAGCCTTCTAAGGACAGGTGCACCACAGTGTATTACATTTTGGGTCTTGGGTTTGGATGCATTTTATGACCACAGGCTTGCTGTAGCTGATACTGTCCAGTCGTTACATGCTTGGCCTGTCTGCTGATTTCATGTTATTTATTGACTACAACTTTTTATTCTATACCGTTGAGGTTCCCAAGAGTTTAGAATCCAAGAACCATTCAGTCTATCAAAGAAGGCAGCAAGTAGTTTTAATATTTTATTCACCTTGTTACAAGAATAATAAATGTGCCTTTTATGTAAAAAAATGCATGTAATAATTGTTGCATTGGAGCCTGAAATACACTCGGGCTTCAGCAGACTATTCCTCCAGCCCCAGGGTCATACGAAGGTATGGATCTAGCATTCAGGGACTGGAGGAGGTAATCCATGGACTATGAGTGTGGTTATGTCCCCTGCACTTGTAGTCCCTTGAGATCTGAGTAGTAGGCCGCAGGGGCACATGGAACTTCCATTCACAGGTCTGTTTGAATGGATGATATGGCTATGCATTAAATGGTGACCATTTAGTATGGTGGGGCGCCTAGGAGGTCTTTTTTAGCAATTTAGAGTTGAGGTAATGAAAGGGAGGAATGTTGGGAGGCAGTTTAGGCTTAGGTTTAGATTAGATGTCAAGGGATCTATTGTTGGACCCTGACAGACCCATGTTGAATGCTGTCAGCTCCAGGTTCTTTGCTCCAATCGCAAATGTCCATTTTGAATGCCTTGTTGGTGAGTAGCTTTACCTTAGTAGTGACATTGCAGTAGATTAGCCTTTCTCAACCTTTTTCAACACTGAAGAAACATTGAACAACTTTCCGGTCTCTGGGAACCCCTGCTAAAAATTATTATATTCCCAACTCATGATACATTAGTGTGATGGTCAGTGGGAAGAATGATTCTTCCACTTGTGGACATTTGGGAAGAATTACCCCCTTAATATAGCTAAAAAAATCAGTGGTGTCAGTAGGAACTTATCTGAGGGGCAGAAATTGCTCATGCAACCTTTTGAGGAACCCTAGTTGAGAAACTCTACAGTAGATATTAGGGGATGCTTTACATCATACCACACCTGCGAGGTTCAGGGCAGTCTACATTCACATTGTAAGATCCCATACATTTTAAAATGTTTGTCATTTAAACTTTAATATTTTAAATTGAAAATTTCTACAGATTTACCAACCATTTCGTCAAGCCTATAAAGTCCCCTTTAAGCAGTTGGGCGAAGGCTCCCAGCTCTGTTTAGTTTCAGTGGTGGATCATGTGTAAATATGCAATCTGTTAACAATGATTGGCATGTTTCAATGCGTTTTTTCCCATTAATATCTGGTCTGCTGCTTTTGCAGATGCAGTTACAGTAAGCCTCTGTGGGGAAATGACAGCAGTGTACGGACGGGTGTGAATGTAGGCCTGATTTGCCTTAAGGCCCACTAAAAAATTAATTACTTCTGTGGTGACCTTGTCTAATGGAGCTTCAAGGCACAGATCGGGGAGAAGGGATTCAGTGCTGTCAGCTCTTCAACTGTTTTCAAGCTAGTTTGGTAAAATGGGATCTTTTGTAAATTTTGTTAGAACTAAGCATTGCTTACTTTAAGGCAGCTATAAAGGTTGTGGTTAATCTGCCGCAGAATAAATTACACTTTTTTTTATTTTTTCTTATCCTCTCTTAAGAAGCAGATCTTTCATGAAAAAAAGAAGGTCCACTTTGCTTACAGCCCCCCCAGCTCCCAAATACCAATGGATTAAAAAAATCTATTCCATAATAAAATTTTAATAAAAATAACGCCTAAATTAAAAAAAAATATATTGGTGCTCTCAACCTATTGCAAGATTTCTGCTAACCAACTCTCCCAGGAGGAGCGATGATGTCATCCACACCTCCCCAGAGGAGTCAGAAGCTGGACCATTTTTAAAAAAAAATTTCTTAATTTGTCACTGCTTGTATTTGGGGTAGGGTTGTCACCCTGCCTGAAAAAAAAACAAAACATGAAGTTGGGGGGCTGCAAGTAAAATGGACCTTCTACTTGTATGGATGGCCAACTTTAAAGGAAGCGATGTGACAATGTAAAATTCAAATTGTTATAATTTCATCACCCTTAAAACAGTCATTCCAGAGCTGTTGTTTGGGAAGGTGAATACCAAATTGGGAGCCCGGTGTTGAGATCTCTTCACTGGAGTTCCCAATCTGCAAATATAAGGGGATCCCTTTCCCCCAGAAGTAATTTGTGTTCAACGCCATGGAGAATGCATCAGGTAGAGTGGGAACTGATAGAGCTATGGTAGAAAAGGTGTCACCACCAGGGTTTTTGGAAGATAAAAGGAGCCATCAGGTGATCCAACCCAACAGACGTCACCTATAGCTTATTTACCTCTAAGTGTACTGACCCTTGAAGCCTGTACACCCTGCTCAAAAAGGCATCCCCATAGTCTGGAATCCATCTATATGTACGTAGGTTTATTGTACCTCCCTTTGTCCACCATATGTGAATTCCACTTGTCAAAATTCTCTTCTGCAAGTTTGATGAAGCATTTTGCTTTTTAGCCGAAGGGAAGTGAGGCCTCAGCTCCTCTCTGGTATGGGCAGACTGTTCTACCACAGAGCTTCTCATCTAATGTTTCTCACATGTCACTTGCTTGGATGAACATAGTATGTGAATTGTACAAACGTCAGCGCTCACATGCCAATGAGAAAAATGTAAAACTACAAAAATATTTTTTTGAATGGTGCAGTTTAGAGGAATTGACATGGTGAGGTGGAATGAATAGCACATTGAAGGTCAGGAATCAACGTGCAACCAGTCATAGCAATAGAATGTTGTTAACATTTGAAGTGCTGGTATG
Source organism: Staurois parvus (assembly GCF_062004578.1). Taxonomy (NCBI): domain Eukaryota; kingdom Metazoa; phylum Chordata; class Amphibia; order Anura; family Ranidae; genus Staurois; species Staurois parvus. The sequence goes on along the minus strand of NW_028317958.1, from coordinate 3,530,227 downwards.
TTCATTTGGAGTATAAGGATGTGCACAGTAACCACTTTAAGCATTTGAATACCTCCATTGGGAAATTCAGTGCCTTCCTGAGGTCTTGGGGCCTGTGGCAACGGGTTTTAAGCTGGTCATAGATCAAAATTCGGCCAGCTCAGCAGGGATCTGTTCAACAGGATCCATGTATGGGCATGCTGGTTGTACAGAAGTCGATCTACTGAGTGATTTCCCTGTCCAACTCGAATGTGTGGATGGGCGAATCGGGTTTTTTTTATTTATTTTCATTTAGCCCACTGGTTGAACGAAAAAATAAAAAAAATGAATTGTGTATGTTCTGCCTTTAGGCTTGTGTTGATGGCATTACTTTGAGATGCTTTTGAGATCAGATTCATTCACAGGTGCAGTTGACCTGCTTCAAGCACATTCCATTTTAGAGGAATTCAGCAAAGGCAGCCTTTATATTTCTCTCAGTACAGAGTTCCTCTAAATGCCCTCAGAACAGTCAAAGATCTTGTGTTGATGGGCTTTTCCTTACTTTAAACCAGGTTTTACATTCCCATACAAGTCTATGGGAATGCACCATGTACTGAGAAAATTATGAAGGCTGCCATTGCTGAATTTCTTCTAAAAAGGAAACTGCTGGCTTAGGATAGGAGTGCAGTAAGCAATGTCAAAATTGCTGATTTGCATACTATATCTGGGTCAGTGGAAGTACCAAATTAATTTGAATCGGCATGGTGTCAGGGAGGCTACCTGCATTACCTAAAGCTAAACCCACATGTATGCATTTGGATCCGCACAATTCAAATCAAAAGATTAGGCAGTTTATTGAAAATTCAGATCTTGACCAAAAATTTACTTTATAAACTTTTATACGTGTCATTGGAAAGAGTCGAATACTTACAATTTTAGACAATCCCAGACACATATGCCTCCTGTTGGACACGCACACCATGTTTCTATAAAATAAGACTTTGTTCTCACCATCGCATTGGGTTACTATTAGACATGGTGGTGCAATAAGGTGCCATTCAGTATGAATGAACCCCAACGTACCTTGCCAATGGACATGCGTTGCAGCGCACTATAAGGCATTTCAACATACTATATTGTGGTGACTGCATTACGGAAAATGATAAATGTACCTTTTTTGGTGCATTTTAGTGCATTAGACAACCCACTCAAGGACACATTAATGTGACATATAGCAAGTTACCGCAACATAACAGAGAACAGGGCTTATAGGAGCATGTACCGGTATTTAGTACATTGTAAACCTCTTTAGTCAATGGACAGAAGCAAACTGTCTACAAGTGAAGATTTGTCTGCCTTATCTCACCCAATTTCCACTTCTGTCTCAAGTAGAAACAATTTTGTCTGTTTGCTGATAAGAAGCCACTGAACAACTTTTCCTCCTGTCTTGACATGGTCAAGTGTTGTCCATCACCACTGGATAAAAGATGTCATTGTTCTTTCAATGCGCCCACCTCCATTCTGTGACTCTTTTGAAGTTGTTCTAAAATTTAAATCTCAGATTTTTTGTGTATAGTTTTACTTTTCTTCTCTCTAGACTGCTGAACCTTTTTGAAACTTATGTCACAAATTCAAAGTACCATGTGTGGCTGAAATCTGAAACTATTGGGTTTCTTTACATATCTTTTGTTCCTCCTGGAATCCTCTTCAGCATACTGCGGGGCTCTGCACCCCTGAGTGTGCTTTATGCAGATAAAACTCTTATACCCAGGGATGTGCTTTATGCAGATTGTCCCGACACCCAGACACATTTGTATGTATTTCATAACATCCTTTGATGGCTTTTTATTCCCTAAAATTCAGTATAGCTTCAGGCAGGATTGTAATGTAGATCTCCAACCGAATTTGAGGAAAGTTTGAACTTCTGCCAAGTTTTTTTTATTTCTGTTTATATTCCTATTGGGAAGTTTTTCTTCACTTTCCGTCCCATTGATGTGGGCAAATCAAACCTTTGTTGTCACTGGAATATGTGTTCTGGTTGGAGTTCCACTTTCCGTGACCTCTTCGGCCTTAGTAGCGTTAGTATTTTAGTATGAGGTCTTCTGTGTTTTCCTATTGCACATGGCAAAGTATAAAAACATTTACTGGCCTGTGTGAAGGCGGACTATGCTAGACAGATTTCAGATTACAAATATTTTTTGTCTTAGATGGGCAAAAAATTAAAACCAGTTCCATGCAGCTAAAGTGGGTCCACCCTAGTCAACACCAATAATAAAGCACGTGGTTCTCAAATGGGATACCTAGCAAGCTTATGTAAGTGAGATAGTCAGGAAAAGAAGATCTCATTGCATCAGACTCTTGGTTATTTTGGGGATGGGGAGCAGATGTCGAATCCAGATTTTTTTCCTAACCATGGAAAGCAGCTGGAATATTGGTGTTGGATAACGACAAAAACTTTATCTGGTCTGTTGATTTTTGATTTCCAACTGTGCCACCATGATGATGGACTTGATGATACCAATGCCTCAGTGTTGCTAGACCTTTTTTTGAGAGAGGGTTTTTCTTTTTCTTGTCCTTTTTAGTGTGTTTATATGTAGTTTGTGTATATAGGAAAGTGTCCCCTTCCCTTGTATTGCCGAGAAGTCCGCCTTCTTTAGATTACTCATTTTAGTACGTGTTATCCTGAAGTCTCCAGCACTTAGTCATATATCATATTCATTTGTACAGAAAACGTTTTTTTTCTTCTTTCTTATTATTTACATGTGTGCACCTGGTGTGAGTCGAAACTACTTCTTGTGGACTGGACACCAGGTGCAATACTTTAAACATTAGAAACCACAGGGATCAAATTATTTTTATTTTTCTTTGCTATCCAGTTGTGGGATGTACATGGTGTTTAGTGTGGATTTGAAAGGTGTAAATTGAGTCTTGCACTTTGCTAATGTTCCTTTACCGCAACACAACTGCTTGAAAAATAAATCCATGCCTGGGATTCTTTGGGTATTAGTGTCCAGTGTTTACTCTGTTTAGTATACAAATAAAACCCTTTTTAAAAAAGATACACAAAAGACTAGATCATTTTCTGTTGCAGGTGATGGTGTTGTAAACTCTGTGATATTAACCCTGTCCTTGGCTAGGGTGGATATGTATCGTAGCTGGACACCCTAGGCCTTGTACGTGTATGCAGCGAGGAGTTCCTTGAGTGAATAGTCATAGACGTGTGCGGTGAGGAGCTCCTTGAGTGAATAGTCATAGACGTGTGCGGTGTGGAGCTCCTTGAGTGAATAGTCATAGAGGTGTGCGGTGAGGAGCTCCTTGAGTGAATAGTCATAGAGGTGTGCAGTGAGGAGCTCCTTGAGTGAATAGTCATAGAGGTGTGCGGTGAGGAGCTCCTTGAGTGAATAGTCATAGAGGTGTGCGGTGAGGAGCTCCTTGAGTGAATAGTCATAGACGTGTGCAGTGAGGAGTTCCTTGAATGAATAGTCATAGATGTGTGCGGTGAGGAGCTCCTTGAGTGAATAGTCATAGACGTGTGCGGTGAGGAGCTCCTTGAGTGAATAGTCATAGACGCTCTAGGCAGGTGGTGCTGTGGTTGGGATTTGAACCGACGAACCCTAGTACTGCCAGGCGGAAGTGCTAACCATTTAGCCACTGTTTTGCCCGTGATGAACAATTACTAGCTATACTATGACTTGAATGATTGAGAACCTTCACAGATTATTCTTATAACAGTCTTTTTTCTTGGTGAAGCCAATGGGAAGCTTCCAAAATGACCAAGTGTGCCATCAGCATATTGGAGGTCTCCTAGATTGTAAGCTCGAAAGAGCAGGGCCCTCGAACCCCTCGTGTATTGTTTTGTTCCTGTATTGTCTCATGTACTGTCCCCCACTATAATGTACAGCGCTGAGCAAACCTTTTGGAGCTATATAAATACTGTATAATAATAATAATAGACATGTGCAGTGAGGAGCTCCTTGAGATAGTCATAGACGTGTGCAGTGAGGAGCTGCTTGAGATAGTCATAGACATGTGCAGTGAGGAGCTGCTTGAGATAGTCATAGACATGTGCAGTGAGGAGCTGCTTGAGATAGTCAAAGACATGTGCAGTGAGGAGCTGCTTGAGATAGTCATAGACATGTGCAGTGAGGAGCTGCTTGAGTGAATAGTCATAGACATGTGCAGTGAGGAGCTGCTTGAGTGAATAGTCATAGACATGTGCAGTGAGGAGCTGCTTGAGTGAATAGTCATAGACATGTGCAGTGAGGAGCTGCTTGAGTGAATAGTCATAGATATGTGCAGTGAGGAGCTGCTTGAGTGAATAGTCATAGATATGTGCAGTGAGGAGCTGCTTGAGTGAATAGTCATAGATATGTGCGGTGAGGAGCTCCTTGAGATAGTCATAGACGTGTGCTGTGAGGAGCTCCGTGAGATAGTCATAGACCTGTGCGTTGAGGAGCTCCTTGAGATAGTCATAGACGTGTGCGGTGAAGAGCTCCTTGAGATAGTCATAGACGTGTTAGGTGAGGAGCTCCTTGAGTGAATAGTCATAGACGTGTGCAGTGAGGAGCTCCTTGAGTGAATAGTCATAGACGTGTGCAGTGAGGAGCTCCTTGAGTGAATAGTCATAGGCGTGTGCGGTGAGGAGCTCTTTGAGTGAATAGTCATATGCATAAAGAGTTTGGTTCAAGACTTTGTAATTGCTAAAAAGGACACAACTAACGCATTTCAGAAGATTTTGGGCTACCCCCTTTTTCAGGGTTCTTGCTGTTATATTTGTGATCTCTCTTCAAACTGCTTGGGAGGATCAGGAGTTGTACATGTATGCAATGAAGAGCTCCTTGAATGAATAGTCATACATGTGCAATCAGATACTCCTTGAGTGAATAATCATACACATGTTGGATGGGAAGCGCCTTGAGTAAATAATCATACACATGAAGAGTTTGGTTCCAGCTTTTGTTAGCAATCGGCAAAAAGAGTACAGTCAAAGCATTTCAATAGATTTAAGACTCTCCCCACCCGCTTCTTTAGGGCTGTTGATCTGTATCAGTGGTATTTCAGGGAACCGCTTAGGAGTCTGAGGAGTTGGGTAGCCAGGAAACATAAAATGGCAATATTGACCAAGAGAGCTGCAGTTATGCATCACTATTGAATTTTTTTAACCATGTATGTAAAGCATTCCTCAAATCTGCTTGGATAGACATGTCATTCTTTTTTTGGTGCACGAACGCACACTGACTTCCAAGTCAAGAGTATCTTTAAAAAAAAAAAACCTTAAGCTGTGGTGATCATTCAGTTCTGCTCAGTGGGTGGGCACAGGCAGGAAGTTTCAGTCAGATTATAAAAGACCCCCATTGTCCTTCGGAATCACTTGTGTTTTTGTTTTGCACTCATATGCCGAGTTTGTTTTGTGGCTATGTAGTCTTCTGCCACAAAGAAGTGAAAAATATAAATGGAGAGAGCTTTGCATGCCTGAGATCCTCACATTTGCTGGAAAAAAAAAGTTTATTGAATCAGAGAATTGGGTTTATATGAACGAGCACATTTTTTCATGCAGTAATGATGAGCCATTAGGCCTTGGGCTGCAAGTTTATGTTAGAAATTCTTTTCAAAGTGCGCTTGCTGTCTAAACAGAGGAGGTAGCCATTTTGTACATAAATCCTTTTTTTTTATTTCTTTAAAGGTTTGATTTGGTGCCCACCTCCACATCAGCACATTTTTGCTTTTCCTTCTCTTACTAGTTTTTGTTGCTTTCAGCTATCAGGAGGTAGGAAAAGCCCAGCATTGGCTCGGAATGGTTCTAGTGTGAGCTTAAATGTGGTTGAGCATTCCTCAAGGTCCTACCCCATGACTGCATTGGGCCAATCAATTTGTGCCAGCTTTGCCGCAAAGAGTTAGTCCCATGCTCCTCCTTACTTAGAAGTACCCCATATTTCCTTCACTCTTGGTGGATAAGGGGAATGCTTGTGGAGCAAAGAAAAAGAAACAATGTCTGCTGGGAGAGGGTATATTTGTGACCCTTTTATTAAAATAAACAAGCAAATAACAGGGTTACAGAAAAAAAAAGTGTTTACTGTATGTCTCCCACTTCCAACACCTTGAAATGCAGAGTTATTAAGAAGAATAATAAGAATAATCATTGCAGAATCCAACGCCTTTAGAAATTTCTCAGTCCCCTACTTTGATCCATTGGCCCCTACATCTTTAAGCTATAATATGTACTGTATGTGTACCAATATTTTCCATGTCAACCACAAAGATTGCCAGAACCCGCTTCCATACAATACAAGTTATTATTGGTATCACAGACACTTTCCCTTTCAAACAATTTTACACACAAGAACCCATTAAAATTAGCCTCATATACAGGCATCCCAATTGTTTTAAATTGGCCCCAACATCTTTAAGCTATAATATGTACTGTATGTGTACCAATATTTTCCACGTCAACCACACAGATTGCCAGAACCCGCTTCCATACAATACAAGTTATTTTTGGTATCACAGACACTTTCCTTTTCAAACAATTTTACACACAAGAACCCATTTAAATTGGCCTCATATACAGGCATCCCAATTCTTTTAAAAATAGCCATTTTTTTAAAACATTGGGTTTAGATATTGTTTATTACACAAGCCAAGGTGATAAAACTGATTTATAACTGTAGCATATCAGTGTGTATTGTATTGCATAAAAACAGAGCCACATTAAAAAATGGCTCCCTTTCTTGCAATGTGTAGGCCTCTCTCATGGGCTTGTTTGGTGAGAATTGTTTAAGGCCCTTTCTTTTGGAGTTCATTGTAAGCCCAGGGTGCAGAATTTGAAATGGAGAAAACACAACACAAATTTCATGCTCTGAGTCCCCTCAGCAGGGGTAAGGAGTGGGCCTGACTTTCTTTTGAGGTCCTCATTACATTTGAAGAAAACCCCATGTCATGCATTGATGTCCCTTCACACAAGAGAAGCCAGTGAGGGCTCAATTAGCATATCTATGAGGAGAATGTGGAAGGAGAAAGTGGGAGGCTTCCATTCATTAGTGAATATACATTTATTTCTACAACATCTATAGAGGGTATTTGCCAAACCCATGGTTATCCAGCTGTTGGGGAGTAAAACTTCCCAGCAAGGCCCCCTTAGCTGGCAAGACATGGTGGGACGTTTTCGGCAGCTGTATAACAGGTTCCTGATCTTCTTATGCAACAAAGTTGTTTCAGGTCTCCACGCTAGAGAATGGAAGATGTCTATAAAACATAAATAGGCTTATAATAGACAAATTCTACAATTTTAATTGAGGCTACGATCAAGAACTGACCTATACAAAGCCAGTATACACCCATTGCCACTTCTGTCCATGATCATGTGAAAGCCTGCCTTTGGAGCCCCTATATCACTACAAATCCTAGTAGCAATGTAGCAGCCCATGGATGGAACCACAGTATGCAGTGGGGAACTAGGTATCTGATAGTTACCTTTAGGTGTGCTGGATTCGTAGAGACCCTGTAGGGACACCAATTATCCTTACTGTAGAATTCCCAAGTATCCAAAGCGTTTTCATGACATATCACAAATATAACATCAAGAGCCCTGAAGAAGGGGGGGTTGGGAGTCCAAAATCTCCTGAAATGTGTTAGTTTTCCACTTTTACTAATTTTATGCATTTTTTTTTTTTACTTCTAAAAACATCCTTTGTGTAGAAATTCAAAAGCCCAAAGACTGCAGCTGGGTGCCACCATCTTGGATGTGATATCAGTTCCCTAGCAGACTCAGAGCTGTCACTCAAGTGACTCCTTTCCCCTTTGCCCCTTCCCTGGCAGCTACATAAAAGGTTATGTAGTGAGGGGACGGGTGGAGCAGTCGAGCCAGCAAAGACAAAAATTAGACATTCCTAAAAGTGGATAGTTCTATGACATGTGGAGGGATGAGAGCTGTGCTAGGGAATTGCCTACTCCTGGAGTAGTCAACTTAGCAAGTTTAAAAAACACAATGCAAGTGAATGCAAAATAGTTTATGGAAATACAAAATGTTGCAAGTATGCGTTTTAACAGTTCTGTGATTTTTGCATGCAATTTTTTTAAGTTGGTGACCGTGTTTCTTTAAGAGGTCACACTTGAGGGATTATTGTCTACTCCTTGGTAGAACATTTACAATCCATAACTTTTGATTTTGGCAAGAATCACGGTGCTTTTTTACTTTTCCTCTTTTAAGGGAAAAAATAACTATACAAACTACTTAAAATCTAGTTTTAAAAAGAGTATTTGAGCAAAATTGCTCCCTGGTTGTTAACCTGACTCCTGACCTTCTGACACAAGCACATTTGTAACACCATTTGACCTTTCCAACAAAGCTTTTCCTGAGGTTTCCTGTGAAGGTGACTTGCATTTTTATTTATAAGAATTAGGGCAAGATTTAAACTCGACTGCTGACTACATTTTTTTTTTTTTTTTTACTTTTTTTTTTCCTTCACTGTTTGGTGGATAACTACTTCAAAGCATCGGATGTGTTGGTGCCAGACGCCTCATAGTTATTGTTAGAGGAATTTGGACTATAATTGAAAACAATCCATGATGTGTATTTGAGATCAGGCCCAGCACTGGCTTGGTGGGGAGATATTATTGAAACCCTGTCTTCCTCCAAGGCCTGATGTCGACGAGTTGGTCATGAGAGATGAGTCATCTGTGAATTTTTTGCATCTGGTAAAGGTTTGCATATCTGGAAAATGCATAATTTAGAGATGTAGAAAGTGACTGATATGGTGTAAGAGGGAAAATGTGGCTGTTGCCAGGGAAAGTGAGATCTGACATTTATTTCCAATTTAGTTTTTAATTGTAGATGGGGGGTGGGAGGTTGTATCTGAAAGACAAAGATTCATTGTTTTGCTAATGAAAATCAAAAGGTGTCCAAATGTTGCAGATGATTTTCCATGTATTTGACAAAACTGGAAAAACTGTAGGAATCTGGGTACATAAAGGTGTTCATAGGCAGTAGATTCCATGTGAGTCATGAAGAGACTTGCATGATTTGATTGTAGCACGTATCACAATGGCGTTTGTAAAATGGGCCTGAGCTGTGGAAGCTGTGCCAAAAAAGGCAAGGAGAGGGCAAGGGACTAGTCATCAGTTCTGGCAGTAGGCTTGTCTTGACTTATCTTGTCTTGACTTATTCTGCACCGTCTCTCTGAGTGAAAGTCACCATCTTGGTTGAGTCAGGTCTTTGCTTTTTTTTATGTTATTGCTGCTCTCTGATGATTGGTGATCTGATGATTGATTGATGAATAATTAAGCAACAGCTCCAAAGGTTCAGAAAGCACAGATTCTAATACAAAAGCAGGGGGATCCTTACACTGCAGGTACTCAGGAACAGCTTCCTCACCAGCAAGGAGAACGGTAAGCAGCACAGTAGTGATATTGCAGTATTTCACTCAAGATTTCAAGCTCACTCCAAATCTATAGAAACTAGCAATCACAAGCACTGTGCTGTAGATGATCTAACATTACAGATGGGGCTGCAGCACAGGGTTGCTTAGGCAGAGTGGTACACTTATTTTTTAGGAGGAATTTAAGACAAAAGATACATTTTGCAGGATATTACTTGAGCCCAGTTAACATTTCTAAATGGTCTGTATACAATAGCAAATCTTCAGATTTTGAGTTCTGGTCCACTTTTCCCTTTTGTATGCAGCCACAGTTACAAAAACAAATCTATCCTGACCCAGCCAGTGTATATAGGAAGACCCTGAAAGTATACCTAGAGGCAAAACTTTATTTAGTTTTGGGTGGAGAGGAATTAGGACACCTGTTGGATGTTATTCCAGTCTGTGCCCCTGTTAGGGAGATTCATCCTATCTTAGTCCTGTTTTATCATTATACTATGTGAAAATGAGAAAATCCTAATTTTTGGGTTGGCGCCAGAACAATGCTAGAGGGAAACTTTTCCAATGAGGAAACTAGTTTGGGTGACCCTAGTGACACCCTGGAATTCCCTCACTTTTAGTGATTTCCTCTTGCATTCCTGTTTTGGCTGTGGGAATGGAAGTGAAGGGAAATCTCCCCAATGGGACACAGATGGAAAAATTAAAAATTGACAGGGGTTATAACCCTCCCTTGCTCTATCCAAAATGAAAAACGTTTTGCCTTTTAGTTCTACTTTTAAATTGTTTGATTATGGCAAACATTCATATTAGTTTCATCGCTTGCATGGACAGTTTGTCTTCAGATCTGCAGGAGTGTTAAGATAAGCGTTTTTGGCTGATCGTGGGCCCAAGAGTGCCTTCTTGTATGAGGACTGGTAGGAAGTTTGAGAATACCCTTTAAAGAGGTTCTCCAGATACAAAATTTGTTTTGTTATTGAAATGAAGTACTGCTTAATCACATAAATCGGTCAATGCTATTGTGTCCCTTATCTCTGTTCTAGTTTTTACCCCTGCCTAATTTGGAGGGGTTGTGTGTCTTGAGGGTAAGAGTTCTCAAGGAATTCAGTTCTTAATAGTAAGGCCTGAGACAAATCATTTCTCTGCCTGACATCACCAGTATTGGGCTAAACTGCTCACACTTCTAAGTTTGCTTAGCCAACAAAATGGTAGATTACACGTGCTAGAGCAGTGTACATGCTGACCAATGCCGAGGCTGCTCCACTTTTATCCTTACAAAAAGTGGAGAACTAGAGAACTTCTTTAATATTTTAAAGCTTAGGAAAAGCAATATACTGATGTTTTCTTGTAGCCCTCCTTAGAGGAGTTACGTTTTGGACTGTGTATGGGTTTTCCATAGTTATTACTATTTTCCACAGTTCCAAATATGATTTTAATCTCGCTGTAATTCCTTAGTCCCCCATATTGTACTGTACTTGCAAGAACTGGGCTCTGGCCAGTTTGTTTAATAATTTCTTTGTTGGGCCTTTATGCCTTGAGGAAAACAATAGTCCAGGTTTATGGGCACATGAACTAGCACAGGGGTTGTAGTGGAGGTGTTAAAGTGAGATGGACAGCTTGGAAAATGTTTTGAGAAGTCCCTCGTCTTAATGAGGCTTCCATAAAATAACATGCCTGTTTTGTGCTATGCTATTCTCCGCTAAGTGAAGTTTGAATGCCTGTTGAATAACTAGGAATTTGATGCAAGTCCTTAGAAATGCAATCGCCCACCCCAACCTTTGTGGTTACTGAACTGGGAAGGCAGCTCACTTGTACCATAAAATCAGATTTAAACTTTGTCGGGTAAGATTAGCAGTGGAAATCTGGTTGCTATGGTTTACTACATATTGAAGATAGAGGTTGCACTACTTTGACACTGGAAAGCCGCTGTGTTCAGTGTTTCCCAGACCAAGCAGCATCCCTGGAACCCATACTGGTGGAGGCCAAGGGGAATTTTTCCGTGAATGTTGGGTTTACTTATTTCCCAGAACAGATAAAGCTACTACAGTATATTATGCAAAACTGTACTTACTCCTTAACAAAAATCTTCAGCTTATCCAAGATCCATTGAACCAATTGGTGGAACTTCACTCAAGTTTAAAGTTCTTAGGGTGTTTTGCAAGTGAGACCCTTCCCAACCTTTTTAACTCAGAGGAACACTTGACATAACATTTTGATCTCAGGGAACCCCTGCTAACAATAGCTGTATCTACAGTTCACTGTGATGATTATTGAGAAGAGTGTTCTCTACATTGGTGGTCATTGGGTAGAATCTCCCTCTTACAGATGGCTATAAAGATCATTGGTGTCTGTGGGAACTTATTTGAGAGACAGAAATTGTTCCTTGCTTAGGAAAACTCTATCAAATGTCTGGAGGGTTTTTATGGAACCCTGGTCGAGAAAGGTTGTATTAGTGTATTGTCACCCTTCTACAATGACCATTGCTTCCATTTGATAAAATGACTATCTCCAGCTTTTGAGATGGACAGGACCTTCCTCCACAGATGTTTTAACAATACTTTTACAAACAATGACCCAACATTTTAGCTTCAAAGTCTAAAAAAGAAAATTCTACTGTCAACCAAACAATTCAAAGCTTACAAAATCCTTTTTGATCTCTTGGATGCCAAAGTACTCAGCATGGTGCATTTTTTTTTTTACTGCATCTGCTTACACAGCTGTAATTTGGCAATTAACTGGCATTTTCTGTGACTCCTCTTGCTGTATGCCTTCACTGCCAATGAATCCATGGGAAAACCCAAGTCTTTAGATGCAGTGTAAACAAACATTCACTGAAAAACCACAAGCATTGCTGGCTAAGGCCTTGAGAGCATGCAAGCCTCTTTCGTTGGTGGTGTCCCTCGTATGCTCGACTTCCTTGAAAATAATGGCTCCTCTTACATGGAATATTCTAGGCTGCATCACACCACTTTATGAATATATTTGTTTACATTTTGTCAGGAGTCGTCCTACAGATGTTTGTCAGTTTCGGTGAAGTTTAGAGATTTTGATAGCTCTTCTCTTCAAAGCCACTTTGTGTGCGACATGTGTTTAGTGTTACATCCAGTATTTGCATTGCATATCGCCGCTGTTGCTGGTGCGTTACAATATCTTAGGCTTGTTCTATTTATAAGCGGCACACGGTCTCAATTTGAGCAGAACACTGAAAATCCAAAGCAGGATTTTAAATTCCTACAGGGCCAAAAGGCTGCGGAGAGTTGAAAAACACTAAATACGGCTTAAAAGTTATTAGCCAGTAGGGGATTGTCAGCTGCAGCGTTCAATTATACCTTTTGAAATATTTAACTCATCTAGTGCCTGTAAAAGGTGCAGAATGATGTGTTGTGATGTAAAGTGCTTTGCATGTACACAGAACAAGCCTCTTAATGACGGTGCATCTGTAACATTATGACCACCACGCGCCTGCTGCTGTACCAGTTAGAACCAAGCAAAATATGAGGTGCGTTATTAATGGCGAGCTACTGCTTATGTATAATTTAGTAAATAAGTTGTGGGGCTGGAATAAACTGTAACTGTCATTTTGTAACAGATGACACTACAGAGCCAAAAAAAAAATATTTCCAATTTTGAGCATTTTAGAAAACCTTTAAGGGGTATTTGAAAATGAAATAGTAATGGTGGCAAAAAGCTCCTTCCTTGCAAAAAAAAAAAAAAAAGCCTTTAGAACCATTTTAAGCCATTAAAGGCAAAATTTTAAGTATACGCTACTATGGTTTATTTAGTTATTTCAGGTACTTAAATAGCGCCGTCAATTTTACACAGCGCTTTACATATATATTGTACATTCAGTCCCTAACCCTCAAGGGGCGTACAATCTAAGGTCCCTAACTTACATTCATACATACACATACTAGGGACAATTTAGACAGGAACCAATTTACCTACCAGCATGTCTTTGGAGTGTGGGAGGAAACCCACGCAGGCACAGGGAGAACATGCAAACTCCAGGCAGGTGGTGCCATGGTGGGGATTCGAACCAACGACCCGAGTACTGCCAGGCGGGAGTGCTAACTATTTAGCCACTGTGCTGCCTGTGGGCAACTATCGTTGGCTGTCCCTGACCCTCCAGTGACAGTTTACATCCCAGGTGCTCAAGCTCAGCCTTCCTTTGTCTTGCTGCAGGTGAAGGGAGATTTGTCGTGCTGCAGGTGAAGGGAGATAGAGAGCTAAGTGATTTGATTGTCCAGAGGTGCCATCCAGCAGACTCACATGGCCCCATCCATGCCTCCCAGCTCACAATGGTGCAGTGAGCAACCAGGGCTAAAAGACTTGAGGTATGTAAGTTTGGCCCCCAATTGAGGGGTCCCTCTGGCTGACTAGGGTTTATCTTCTGTGCCCCCCTGATTGCTTTACAGGGCTCTGGATTTATTGGGTCTCCTCCTGTTCTTACTTGATTGACTGAATTGAGCATTGTTTGTATTGGGGTCACTCCCTGTTCACCCCTTGATTGGCTAACCTGGGCTTAAAGTGTATTAAAGTGTCCAGGAAGAAGCAAATGGTGTCACTGACAGTAGGGCACGGGTGTCAAACTGGCGGCCCTCCAGCTGTTGCCAAACTACAAGTCCCATGAGGCATTGCAAGATTGACCATTACAAGTATGACTACCAAAGGCAGAGGCTTGATGGGACTTGTAGTTTCCCAGCAGCTGGAGGCCCACCAGTTTGACACCCCTGCATTAGGGTCTTAACCTTGCCACTGTCCAACCCACGGATAGGGAAGTACAATTTTATATTAATGGGCTGCCAAGGGGTGGCCAAGTGAAAAAAGGTTGGGGACCACTGCCCTGGGCTAAAGAAGCATTTAACCCCTGCTGGGCCTTTTGTACAGCAGCATTCAGATTAGAAGGTGAGGCTGTACTTGGGGCCAATTAGGTGTGCTGCATGTACTTGTCCTGACAAAAATCAACATGCCAAAAGGGGGAGAAAGCAGAGAGATGAACTCAAGAGCCTACTGCTGCTTCTCCACTGTCCAATCAGACTGGGGCAGGGAGATGACCTAGCTGTGTTAACTGCAGTAAAGAAAGGTCAGGTCACCTGTGTGGCAGAGCCATGTAAATCTCAGGGCTGCATAGACATAATTACAAATGCTTTAGAAGGTAAAATGGTTCATAAATGTATTCCAATTGCATATTTAGCTGTTGGTTTGGAGTACAGCTGGGACATACCCATTTGGGTACTCACACCCCAGGTCGGAAGCCGCTGGTCTAGGTGGTAAGAAATAAGTAGAAATACTCCCCCATCATTTCTTCCCCCGGACTAAACAAACATCCAATCTAGCCTTTCTCAACCGTTTTAAAGTAGATGAACTCCTGAAATAACTTTCCAGTCTCAGGTAACCCCTGCTATAATAATCTATAGCTCATGGTACATTAGTGGTATGGTCACTGAGTGGAATGTTCCTTACATTTGTAGACGTTGGGAAGAATCAGCTTAAAAGATCATTGCTGTCAGTGGTTACTTATCTGAGAAGCAGAAATTAATCACTGCTCAAGGAACCCCGCAACCTCTGGATCAACCCTAGAGTTAGGAAAGACTGTTTTACCCCTTGCTGTGCATGGAAAAGGTGACACTACCTACACATTTGTAGTGCTGACTGGAGTTCAAGTGCAATTGCAACTTCTCTGCCACTGGCTGACAGTTGGGATGAAGAGCGCACCAACAACAGTTGGTTATGCCTAGAGCGGTGATGTCACCCATAGGCTTCAATGGCCCATCCATTGATGGCGGTCCTCCTCTCTCCTGCAGCCTCTGTTGGCTGACACATGGGAGCCGGATCACAAAACCAGACTGGAGCTGGCTGAACATTTATTTATTTATTTATTTCATGTACTTATATAGCGCTGTCCATTTACGCAGCGCTTTACACACACACACACACACACACACATATATATATATATATATATATATATATATATATTGTACATTCACATCAGTCCCCAACCCTCAAGGGGTGTACAGTCTAAGGTCCCTAGTTTCTAGAAATTAATGTGGAAGAGGTTTTTTCCACGACTAAAGTAGCTAAAGATGAAAATCTAAGGTCCCTAACTCACATTCATACATACACATACTAGGGCCAATTTTTAGACAGGAGCCAATTAACCTACCAGCATGTCTTTGGAGTGTGGGAGGAAACCAGAGTACCCGGAGGAAACCCACGCAGGTACAGGGAGAACATGCAAACTCCAGGCAGTTGGTGCCGTGGCTGGGATTTGAACCAACGACCCTAGTGCTGCCAGGCGGAAGTGCTAATCATTTAGCCACTGTGCTCCCCGAACATTGGTAAGTATGTACATCTTTCTTAAGTTTAGTTATCAGAGGGGCAAGGGGACAGTTTTAAGAGTAGTTGGGGTGAAGCTGACATTTTACTTTCTGTTTTAAAATCTGCAAGAAAAATCTACAACCTAAACGTGTCTAAGGCTCTGTCCAAAACTTAAAAGAAAAATGTTCTGGCCGGAGTGGGGCTTTACCAAAAAAAATTCAACTGACAGAGCAAGACTGTTTCTAAATGCCACAACCATAAATCAGGATATGTATTAGACCTTAACACTGAATCCTTTCTGTGGCAATAAAATAAAAATAAAATCAGTTTCTGGTTTATTTTTGTTTCCCTCTTGAGAAGAAAAGCCGACTATGAAGTACAGACAAAGGAGTAAAGCCGAGACGTTTAATGTACTGATTGTATATTAATGAACAGCCAAGCAGGAGGGCCCTGGCCAAAGCCCCAGTTAGTCAAGGAGGCCGCATTATCAATTTGAACTTTGCACTCTGAAAGTGTGAAGTGATGTCAGTGAATGGAGTTTACTGAACAAGTGCAACTCGGCGGCTGGCTTTGAGGCTGAATTTCAGCCACTATAAAAAAAAAAAAAAAGGAGCAATAATTCATTCAGAGAAAGATTTACTCTTCAGCTTGGACTGTGCTTTAGACATGTACAGCCATTTCAGCACAGTAGGTAAAACACAGGCCTTTCGTCTACTATGGTGAAATGCCTCTGACCTATCCATAATATCTGGGTTACATGCTGCATGCATGCTGCATTAAAAGAGAACCTGTTGTGAGAATAATATGTGTAAGTCATCCACTCTCGTTGCAAACCTAGATATAACCTTGTAAAAATAGTGATGACCTCATCACTAGGCTGTGCAGAGTTTGTGCAGGAACCCAGCAGGCCCCACCCACTACAGTCTGCCTGCAGAAAACTATAGAAGGGGCGGAGACAAGACCAGTAACCTTGCACAAGTAGAGAGAGCAGCAGCAACTGGTCTTCATTACAGGAAGTTCCTGCACAAAGGCAAAATGCGGAAGTTTTTTTTATACATTGTAAGCTCCTTTAGGACAGGGACAATATGTAAAGTGCTTCATAAACTGATGACCCTGTGTAAATGCTTGTAATTAAAAAAAAGAAAATAAACAATATTTGCTTAGTTCATAAGGCAGCCAATAGATTATGCAGATTTTTTTTCCTTCAACCGCAGGTGGATGGAAAGAAAATTGCACGATGCCTCCATCAACACAGTCAGTGTTGATGGAGTAATCCCTCCAACAGCACTATTGTATTTTGCCAGCGGGGAGCCGATCACGTGAACACATGAAAAAAATCTGACAGGCTGGTTGTACTGCAGTCGATCCATCTATCGCCAAATAAATGTCGCGCTCCTAATCTAAAAAAATATTATTATCATAAAATATTCAAAGAAAAAATCGATATCTAAATCATATTCCCAAACCAATCATGTTAAAAAATATAAATATGAATAACCAATGTGATCAAACTATATAATGTGACATCCAATACAATCATATAGTGAAAAAAGTCTCTATTCAATAATAGTGACAGCTCCCAGTGTTTCAAGTAAAGTGATATATCCCAGTGACTTCCTTAGTGTGGTTTAGATGTACGCTCACCTCCTTGATAGGCTATAATAGGCTAACTGCATTTTTGTTCACTAAAAGGAACATATAAGATGTATATTCCATCGTATGAAGTATGGTGGGTATCCCTCAGCCGGCTCCCCGTCTCATATCCCTTCTGTTGTCTCTCTCCCATGCTGCTACTCCTCCTCCTTATGGAATATCATTTGATAAGAGTAAAAACCGCTTTTAAAACCAATGAATCGTCTTTAACAAGCCAACACAGCATGCTGTGTGTATACACGAATAATCAGTGATGTGGCAGCCCCTCCCCTACGCGTTACGCCGCTGGTCACACAGCTTCATCAGGGGGTTGTGATTCATCTGTCGACTTCAGTACAACCAGCCATAGATGGATCAAATCTGAGTCAGTCCCCTGCTGAACCGGCTGAGATTTGATCCATCTGTGGTCAGCTTAAGTTAGCTTCAGCCCCCGTTTACACTTGGCGTGACCATAGTCAGATAGTTTAATGGTGGTTTTTTGTTTTCCTTTTAACATGGTTGTACACCTTGTAGTTTAGGAGCAGAACCCATAGACTTTTAAATGGCACTCCCATGAAAGTAGAGGCAAAAAATGTGCAACTCTTCCCCCAAAAGCTGTACTTTTCAAACTTAAGGTAACTCGATGCCGAGGTATGAACAAGCCTACAAAGAATAATGGGACTCTTCCTCTTGAGCGTTGTTTCACTTTCGGAATTGCACAACAAAACATTCATGTGTGAAGAGGGGTTTAATGTGTCGGCCATGTTGCCCATTGCCAAGGTGGGCGGTTGGAGCAGTTTTTCAAATCACTTTTACTGTCAAATCAATTTGTATTTTATCACCCCCCAGTAATTAAGAGCCCTAAAACATTTTCCTCGTTATGTCGTAAACCCATCAGTTGTGAACAAGTAGAAAAAGCAGGGATGTACTCGTTTACAGTCATAGCACGTTATTATCATATCACTCAAGCTTCGTCTTCCAGCAGGACTTTATCGTGTGAAGCGAGTGAGGTGTTTTTTTTATTTTTTTTTACAGCCCTCAAAACTTCTTGTGTGAATGGAAACACTTGGCACTTTGTTCTTAGAGGTGTTGGAAAAACGGTAACTCTTGTGATGCTTCGGGCCTGGAAAGTCAATTAGGATAGCTTGCAGCCATGTTTGGAGTAGGCTGGCTTTGGACGAAGGGGCCATACTGCGTCTGGGAAAAGTTTGGAGCAGATTTTAAATGTCTTCAAGCTTTTTCCCCCCCCCCCCCCCTCTTTGGAGTCTATCAGGAAATTATTTGCTGAGACTAGTGTGCTGTTGTAATGGAGGCAGCTTGGTTAGTCCGAATATGCATGGAAGGTCTGTCTGAACTGTGGCAAGGTAATTATTTAGGACAGGTTTACTGTAGGGAGGTGTGAAGAGTCCTTCTGGCTTGTGTGAGGCAGGAAGGCCAGCAGTGGGGGGAGGGGAGAAGAATTTAGGAGTGACTTCAGTGGCAGCTGGAGGAAAGTAATTGAATTCTCGCTGTTCCTGTGTGAGGTGATGTGAAGCAAAGTTTGTGTTCGAACACGATTCTCTGATTCATCTTTTGTCATTGACTTAAATAAAACTTTGTGATTAAGAATTGTTTAAAGGCACAAGCAGCCTGTAAGCTTTAAGGGACCCTTAAATATTTCGGATCTTCTCTCTGCCCCATTGCTAGTGAGGAAGATTGAGCAGCGTTGGGGGCCAGCGAGGGAATGATTCTACAGAAGTAAGTGGAAGGTGAGAAAGCAGAATAAGGGAGCGCACTGGCATAGTGTAGAACAGACTTTACAACATGGAGGAACTCTTGAAGTAACTTTCTGGTCTCATGGAACCCCTGTTAAATACTATATCTACAACTCGTAATACATTAGTGTAATGGTCATTGGGAAAATCTACCCTCTTACAGATCGCTAAAAAGATCAGTGGTGTCAGTGGAAACTTATCTAAGGGGAGAAATTGCTCATTGCTCAAGGAAGCCCTGGTAAACTCTGGAGGAACCCCAGGCTTCCATGGAATCCTGGTTGTGAAACCCTGGTGTAGAATTTTTAATAAACTGTAAAAGGGGCAAACAGTATTGCACCCACATAAAACACATGGCGCAGACAGAACAATTGAATTGTAGGCTGTTGCCTCCTGCCTGCTACAAGTGGCCTACAAAAGGAGTTGGACCCGTGACCAGTTCTTGGGCTGTGCGGACATGGCGTCTATCCTTTCTGACCAGTAACGTCCTCCATATGTCCTTTACTTTGGCAAGCCTCTCCTCTATTTCTCCATCCTATAGCTCATTGCTAGGAACACATTTTGCATCCTTGCTCCATTAGTGGAAGGCTCTCCATGTGACTGTGTCTTCGGCAGCAGAGATACCCACGTGATATCAGCCTTTTACACTTAAGAATTATACTCTGATATACTGTTTGGGTGGGATGGCGTACACACAGGGTTTTCTTCCTGCCCTAGAGAAGTATTTGGTTGGTAGTGACTCTGCTAGGTGTTCAGCGTATAAAAACTATATTGATCTAATAAGACAGTGGGCTTTCCTGCTATAGAGCATTTAAAATATGTTAACTGCACCATCGACCTGGTATTGGCTCGAGACCCACCTATGATAATTGGACATTCGTATGAGTGAGTTAAAAAGGAGCTTCACCTCAAAAAACATACTCATGCCTACTGAATCCAGCAATGTTGTGTAGTGATTTGCCACTGCAAACTTGGTCCTGCACTGCAAACTTCTTCTCTGATGTCATCAGGAGCCTGCTGTCTCTTCCAGGTTCTTGCAGATGCACCCCTGATGAAGTGTATGTACCATGTTATGTCATCAGGGGGCTGGCTGCAATAAACAAGACCAGACAGCACTCCCCCTGATAATATATCACGGAACATGCAATGTAGAGTACCCAAAAGCCTCCTGGGATGCATTACATGAGTATACTGGAAGCTGTGGGCAACAGAGGATGTTCTCGCCTAGGCCAGAACTGCCAGGATGTCGCCACCCCGCCCAAAAAAAGAAAATCTGTTAAGAAATATAGACAAAAAATGTTCAATTATGAGAGAAGATAGGGGTCGGAGTGAGATGATGTAAAGTAAGTGGTGAAGGTCCACTTTCTAATCGTTACTTGCAGTTATTGGTGAATACTCGTTAAATTACATCTCCTGTGACTTAAAATCACCCCTAAGGCAGCTACAACTGTCCCTAATTACAGTGATTAATAACAGACATTCACTTGGACAGTTTGATAATTTGAGGTATCCTTGATAATTTGCAATTAAATGTGTGAATTGGGCATCAGGAGGGTTTGCAGGTAGGCTTAAGCAGTCATGGCCAGACATGATGGTCAGTAGACTCAAATAGTCAGGAATCTATAAAGGCAAAATCTAAGCAGATTAAACTTCAGCTTTAAACAGTTCCTATCATCAAGGGATTTCTCCACTTATAAAATATCAGAACAGACAAATGGAACATGAAATCTTTTTTTATGTTTTTATGGTTACTACTCGCCATTACTTATGTATGAAATCACTGGTGGGAAATATGGCCACCGTCTTGACTTTGCAAATGCCAAACATGGCCTTGGAGAACAAATCTCACTTTTTCCTGAAAGCCCTGCAGTCTCTCTGTTAGCAAAATATTTTTTTTCAGGATTTGCTTCATTTAGCCCTCAAGTTTAGTAGACGTTGAAACCGGATTGTGTGGCTGTCATCTGCAGAAAGCACTGTTGGCCAAACAATGGTGAAATCCATAAATCACAGGCTCACCACAGCATACTATTGATTTATTCTGCTGCCTGTTTACTTATCTGAGATATGTGAAGGCTGCCATAGGTGTAGGTCAGGCACTAAGCAGAGATGAAAGAGGAGGAAAGAGAACTCCAAGCTTCTCGATAATCTCTATTGTACAGAGGTGCAGTGGCCAATTATTCATAGAGGGGGCATTGCAACGAGCCCAGATTATGCAATTGCTGGTGCACGGCCCTGGATAAATATTGACAGGCAAGATCTTGGCAGGACCTTTCATTTGTTATCCGCCCTTGAAAATAAAAGGTCTTTTCATTGGTGTGTTGCTGCTGGTTGAAAGACCCTAGCATGTTGCTGCAAAGGCGCGTCAAGTGTACAGAATAGCAAGGCAGCTATATATGAACCTGTTAGGGCTGTCTGTTGAAATTTGCACATGTTGGGGATGTGTGGATATAATTCTCTTCTAATTTCTAGAACTTCTAAATAATTTCCAAGGACCTCTTGCTTCTCAGTCCTTCTCAGCCATGAAGCTGAATCCCAGGCACATATAAAAGACACAAATGAATGTAGTGTTTTTGTTCATTATCGCATAATTAAGTGTAGTTTTTTTTTTTTAATAGAAGTACTTTTATTTGACTTGGTATTAGCCTTCCATTTCTTGTACAGCAGAGCTCATACTGGGAGTCGGAGAAGCAGCGCAAGGAACCAGTCAGTTGTACTGCATTGCTCCTGGATAAAGAATATAGATCAATTAATTCAGAATATGTTGATGATGATAAAGGAGGCTACACCCTCCGAAATATGTTGTCGTAGCTAAAGCTCACCCCCCCCCCATCAGCAGCCAGCTGTTCGCATCATATGGCCCCGGTAGGCTTCCTGTGTATGTGACCTGTCCGTGTGTCTGTGATCAAGAACAGTGGCAGCTGCATTTGGTCCAGGACTGCTGCCATATCCACACACTCTGCTGGAGCTCCTATCAAGGGTGGTGAGAAGATTTTGGTGGACAGTACTATGGTGGGGAGCAGGGGTGGACTGACCATTTGGAAACTTGGGCACTGCCCGAGGGCCTGGGGTCAGTATGAGATGCCCCTGGTACCTATTTCATAGGCTTTTTTGAGTTTGGGCAAGGACACAGGGGCCCCATGATCCCCTATTGCCCGGGGGCCCCATGAGTTGTCAGTCTGCCCCTGGTGGGGAGATGTGATTAATGAACTCTGATTCAGTTTTGCTTGTGAGTGCATTTTATCTAGTTTTTATTATAAATTAAAGGGTATTGCATCAGACCCTGTGCGCTCTTCTATTTTGTTCGTATGAAGTCAGAGTATGTGGATACTATGTCAGAGTATCGGGTTGTTTGTTTCAGTCAGTGTTTCAAAATATTAAAGGGAGATGGTTAGTATGGAATCATGGAAATGGCATTCTCAGAGAGCTACATCAAGCAGACTCTGTTCTATTGATAATACTGAGGCCACCATAGCTTGGCTGTAACCATGTTACCTGGTTGTCTCTGGCTTCAATACCACCTGAGTCATTGACTAGGACTGTGTATTCAGATACAAAAAGGCAAGTTCTGCTTCTGCTGGACTACAAATCCCCATTTCCCCTTATGTTCTAAAGATAGGGAGTGTTCTGTAGCAGGGGCGGACTGACCATTTGGAAACTTGGGCACTGCCCGAGGGCCCGGGGTCAGTAGGGGGCCCCATGAGATGCCCCTGGTACCTATTTCATAGGCTTTTTTGAGTTTGGGCAAGGACACAGGGGCCCCATGATCCCCTATCGCCTGGGGGCCCCATGAGTTGTCAGTCCTCCCCTGTTCTGTAGTCTAGCACAGGAGAACTAAGGTAGGTCTGACAACACTGCTTGGGATTTCGGTGCTGTAGAGTCTCAAGCAGGAGGTTGCTCTCTGGATTTCTGTTCAACAGGTATTTTTCTGTACTTGTGTTTATAAATGTACTGTATTTTTATTTTCATTTTTATCTTTTGCCTAGGCATACCCTATAAAACCTTTTAACCTAGGTTAACAATGGCATTATGTGAGCTCAGGCATTGCAGTCATTTGATGACTTAGCCTGCATAAAAGATGTTGGTCTAATTCGGTGTGAGCACAGCATGGTTAGGCTACATGCCCAAGGTCGTACAAAGTTAGCCGTGTTTACTTTTTTTTTTTTAATAGATCCTAAAGTCTAGAGCTGGAGCTGATAATTCCTGAACACGTGGCTGTATCACAGATGAAAGGGCTGATGTGGATAAAAAAAAAAACAAGAGTATTTTAGGAGGGGTTTATTCCGGTTATGAATGTCACAGATGACACATTAGCAGAATTGGAAGACATTTGCTAGTTGACGGCTCTCGTCCTCTAGAGGGTTTTGCTATATACAGTAGCTGCTACTGGGAAAATGAAGGCGCTGTAGAGAACTCCATATTTCCCAGCTTTCATCTGCATGTATTGTAACTTGATCACATGCTTGTGAACAGTTTGAAAATGTGTTTTGTTTTTTTTTCTTTGCTGCTTGCAGTGCTACACTCCCGTAGACCTTGGAACAGAGGGTGCAGTCATAATTTATGGAGTGACAGATTCATACATACAGTTTAAAGCCAAATGTTTGGGCACCTGATCATCAGTCTTATACGAGCTTGTTGGACATTTCGTTCCAAAATCATGGACAATATTACGGAGCTGACCACCACTCCTTTGCAGCTATAACAGCCTACACTCTTCTAGGAAGGCTTTCCAAAAACTTTGGGAACTTGTGCTCATTCAGCTCAAAGAGCATTTTAAAGTCAGGTACTGAGAAGACCTCACCTACAATTGGGGCTCTATTTCATCCCAAAGGTGTTCAGTAGGGAGGAGATCAGGGTTCTGTGCAGGCCACTTGAGGTCCTCCACATCAAAACTCATCAAACCATGTTTTTATGGAGCTGGTTTTTGTACACAGATATACAGTCATGCTGGAACAGAAAAGAGCCTTTCCCAAAATGTTGCAAGAAGGTTGGAAGCGCACAATAGTCTAAAAACAGCCTTTCTCATATTTTTTACCCCACAGGAACTCTAGAAATCATTTTCTGGTCATTGGAGCTTCTGCTAAAAATTATTTTACCAATAGTTTGCAGTATTATTTATTTATTTCAGATACTTTTATAGCGCCGTCAATTTATGCAGTGCTTTACATATATATATTGTACATTCACATCAGTCCCTAACCCTCAGGGGGTGTACAATCTAAGGTCCCTAACTCGCATTCATACATACACCTACTAGGGCCATCAATTTATGCAGCGCTTTACATATATATATTGTACATTCACATCAGTCCCTAACCCTCAGGGGGTGTGCAATCTAAGGTCCCTAACTCGCATTCATACATACACCTACTAGGGCCAATTTAGATGGGAGCCAATTAACCTACCAGCATGTCTTTGGAGTACAATAACGTGATCACTTATTTGTAAAATGGTTTCAATATAAAATTAAATTATTTGGCATACCTAGAACATTTGACACACAGTGCAGTTTGTTTTTTATACTATCCTGCTCTGTACAATATTTTTAGCAATAATCATGAAACTATATGGATAACAGAAAAGAAGAAATGCAGACAATAAAAAAATTGTTGTGTCCTGACATTAGTGGCTGACATAGTGCTCAAATGCATACTTGGTCAGTATAGGCAGATCAGTTCACCAAAGTTCAAGGATCCCCTAGCAGGAACCCTGAAGTTCCACTGAATCCTAATGAAGAAGGTTGTTCTTAGATATTGTTGTAGCATTAACGGCATCCTAACTGTAATCATGTGAATTCAATCATTTGGAGTGGTCCACATATTGTTGACTATATAGTGAAGGTGTGATGAGAAGGTGTCCTTAAATGTTTGGCCATATGGTGTGTTCGGGTATAATAGGGATGCACTTGTATGCTATAATGTTTGAGATTGTATGTGTTCATAAAAATCCTTAATATTTTGAACCCAAATTAGCACTTACTATTAAATTACATCTCTTTTCTAAACCCCACTCTCCTATACCTAATTTCTCACTCTAGTATGCTTATTACATCAACATTTATAGGAAAGATTCCTTCTGAGACCAAGAAGCATTGAAGCTGAAATCATCTCTTCCAGTGGTCTCCAAACTGTGACCTATGGGCCAGATGTGGCCCTTTGTTTGCCTTGATTTAGCCCTCTGGGCACTATTCCTCTCCCTGGCAATAATGATGAGGCACCACCAACAGTGGGGCAAATTTCCTCTAACTGACAGCAATGATGGGGCACTATTTGTCCCACTGACACCAAGAACAGGGCGCTATTCCCCCCCCCCACTGACACAGACAATGGGGCACTTTTACTTCCGTGGACACTATTCCCTCCACTGACACCAGTGATAGTGCACTATTCCTCCCACTAATACCAGTGACTACTGACTTGAGGCGCTATGCAATTTTTTTTACTCCCACTGATCACCAAGCCTGCAGTATAGGTTACTGCCGGAGGTGCTCGGGCATATTCCACCCCCACTGGCCAAGGCCAAGCCCACCTAAAGTTTAAAGGATAGTAAACTGGTCCTTTGTTTGGAACATTTGTAGACACCTACATTAGACTGTTGCGTAATGGGTAGCTTTACTTTTGTCTTTGAACTCAATTTTTTTGAGAATTTTTGTAATATCTTCAATGAATCTTAAATGTACTCACAAATGTAAATCACAAATCAGCAAATTGCATGAAATCCATCCAAAGTGAATCCTGCTCTACCCACTGAATACAGGATATCTTTGATTATAGATTCCATTGGGCAACATATAGTCCACTACTTGAAGTGTGTGTCCCACCTCACGCTTTCAAGGGCACACACCCTTTCTCAAATGTAATTCCTCACACTTGTGAATCACTTTTTTTGGTAGTAGATGTTAGAATTTAGTACATTTTATTGATATCATTTGATGCTGGTTCGCTTTCTATTTGTTCTGTAGAGTTGTTGGGAAGGTTCCCCGTCCTGTCAAGCCATGGACATCAGTGGTTATCACAAAGGGAAGATTGGAATGGATTTTTAATAGAGGTTCCTGTTATAACAAGATTGTTTCCTTCCATTGATCTTTTTTTCAGTTTTTATTACACAGCAAATTCAATTTTAGCTTTGTAAAGGGAGCATTGAGGTTGCAGGTCATCTTGGTGCTTGCTATTGTTTGGTCGAGTTTCTTTTAATGGAGTGTATCTAGGAAGTAGCTAGGCCAGGGTCACCACTTAGAAAATTTAGGTCTATGAAGTTCTTTTTTGAACCCCAGCTTGTGTTACATCACGAGAACCCAATCATTTCCTACAGCAGTCATGTGGTAATAACCGAAGCTTCCTTTCCGAGTAAACGTCCATTCTTACAGTCTGTTACGTGTATTCAGCATTCCAATGTGTTCTTTATTATAAATGACTATGAGCAAACCAAGAATCCAACCTGTACTAAACCGGCTAGCAGCAGACTACTGACCAGCAATCCCAAATCATTGCTGATAAATCACCACTTGTTTGGAACTGATGTTATTTAAGACTAGATGGAAATGTTAAATTGTTTGCTTAAATTTTAAGTCCTCTGGCGGCACTGATGCCCAGACAGATACTTTTTAGATGGAGCTGGCGTCTATAATAGCAACAGATACTGCGCAAGATTCAAGAAGACTCTTTGGAACGTACGTTCTTTCAGGAAATCATGTATACATACATGTAATGCTTTTACGTGTATCAGAAAGCAACATTTTCTCTTCTACGTACGTAAAACCTCCAACAGATACAGTTTGAATTATGGTAGATGGAGATGATTGGAAGATGTTTTTAGAATAAGAGGAGAGAATTGGATATCTGATGGATGAGCGTATTTCTCACCGTAAGCTGTGGCTGGTGATGGACCTTCCCAACATCAGCAAGACACATACAGTGGGGATCGAAAGTTTGGGCACCCCAGCTAAAAATTTGTATTAATGTGCATAAAGAAGCCAAGGAAAGATGGAAAAATCTCCAAAAGGCATCAAATTACAGATTAGACATTCTTATAATATGTCAACAAAAGTTAGATTTTATTTCCATCATTTACACTTTCAAAATAACAGAAAACAAAAAAATGGTGTCTGCAAAAGTTTGGGCACCCTGCAGAGTTAATATCTTGTACTGCCCCCTTTGGCAAGTATCACAGCTTGTAAACGCTTTTTGTAGCCAGCCAAGAGTCTTTCAATTCTTGTTTGAGGTATCTTTGCCCATTCTTCCTTACAAAAGTCTTCCAGTTCTTTGAGATTTCTGGGCTGTCTGTCACGCACTGCTCTTTTAAGGTCTATCCATAGATTTTCAATTATGTTGAGGTCAGGAGATTGTGAAGGCCATGGCAAAACCTTCAGTTTATGCCTCTTGATGTAATCCCCCGTGGATTTCGAGGTGTGTTTAGGATCATTATCCATTTGTAGAAGCCATCCTCTCTTTAACTTCAGCTTTTTCACAGATGGCATCAAGTTACCATCCAAAATTTGCTGAAATTTTATTGAATCCATTTTTCCTTCTACTCGTGAG
Source organism: Staurois parvus (assembly GCF_062004578.1). Lineage (NCBI taxonomy): Eukaryota > Metazoa > Chordata > Amphibia > Anura > Ranidae > Staurois > Staurois parvus. The sequence continues at coordinate 3,502,663 of NW_028317958.1, read as the reverse complement.
ATGTTCCCTGTGCCACTGGCTGCAACACAACCCCAAAGCATGATTGATCCAACCCCATGCTTAACAGTTGGACAGAGGTTCTTTTCATTAAATTCTGTGCCCCTTCTTCTCCAAACGTACCTTTGCTCATTCCGGCCAAAAAGTTCCATTTTAACCTCATCGGTCCACAGAACTTGTTTCCAAAATGCATCAGGCTTGTCTATATGTTCATTTGCAAAGTTCAAACGATGATTTTTGTGGTGAGGACGTAGAAGAGGTTTTCTTCTGATGACTCTTCCATGAAGACCATATTTGTACAAGTATCTCTTTATAGTGGAATAGTGTACCACAACTCCAGTGTCTGCCAGATCTTTCTGGAGGGATCGTGCAGTCAAACATGGGTTTTAAATTGTTTTTCTCACAATCCTGCGAGCTGTTCTGTCTGATATTTTTCTTGGTCTTCCAGATCTTGCTTTAACTTCCACTGTTCCTGATGACTGCCATTTCTTAATTACATTCCGAACAGAGGATATTGACATCTGAAAACGCTTTGCTATCTTCTTATAGCCTTCTCCAGCTTTGTGAGCATCAACTATTTTCAGTTTCAGTTTTCTAGACAACTGCTTAGAAGAACCCATGGTGCTGATTGTTGGGGAAGGTCAGATGAGTCTGGGCATTTAAAACCTTTGAGATTGACATCACCTGGTCTTCCCAGACGATGATTGAGAACAATCCATGACACTGGCAGGTCTCAGCTTTGCAAAGGGGGCAGTGCATGCTATAAATTCTGCAGGGTGCCCAAACTTTTGCAGACGCCATTTTTTTGTTTTCTGCTATTTTGAAAGTGTAAATGATGGAAATAAAATCTAACTTTTGTTGACATATTATAAGAATGTCTAATCTGTAATTTGATGCCTTTTGGAGATTTTTCCATCTTTCCTTGGCTTCTTTATGCACATTAATACAAATTTTTAGCTGGGGTGCCCAAACTTTCGATCCCCACTGTAGGAGTAAATCTGAATTCAAGAACAAAAATGTGATATATTGCAGGTTATCAGTCCTTCGATGTGGAGGCTCCCCACTTTATTATCACCAGATGACCCTGTCAGTAACACGCTGCCTGTGATAGGGTAACACCACTCACTCTCTACACTTGATCTATGAGGAAGGCATTGCCACCCTAGAGCAGGACACCTCCTCCCTCTTCCATAACATAGGTGGGAGGTGTTGTGTAGTTCAAATATGGAACTGGGAACAATGCTAACGGATAAGAGCTGGCGCAGAGCACAGAAAATGAAAACATAAAATTATAACACTGCAATTCTGGCAGGTTCAACAGGATTTATTAATTAAAAGGACTTATTAAACAGATATAACTGACTTATTTCAGTAGTATAATAGGCCAAAAAAAGCAAAAAGGATATGTTCAATGTTAGGGTTTATGGTCTTGAGAACGCCCTGTGGGAGGGGCGAAACATGTTGACGTACTTCCGGTCCGCCGTCATTTGGGTCTACGTCACTTCCGGTGTTTGGACGCAAGCCGAGTGCGTTCCAAGCGGCCATCTTCAGAGGGGGAAGGCTGATCATCCTCTGCTATTCAACTGAAGCGTGAGATCCCTATATATCTTTCTGATTGTGGAGCCTGGATACTTTTAAGCCATACAGGCGATTAAACAAGGCTTTTTTTATTATATTTGACCATGTGAGTGGCCTGAGTTTTTCCTTTTATTTATGAGTATTTGGCAGTATTACACTATGTAGTTTCTTTTTTCTCTGCTATATTGAGGAATTCATGGAGGAATAAAGTGGAGGCGTTTTATCCCCATTAATGGTGAATAAGAAGATTTGATTTTATCTAGCGAGCTTAGGATCCCTTATATCCTATGAGGCTCATTACTCACCTGCATCTGGTGAGTGCGGTTGATATTATTTTGCATGTGGTGGAAGGTGGCAGTATATGCTGAATAAGTTAAACACTGAAAATCAATGAAAATAAGGACTTTTTCTCACTTGATTTATGCACTTATAATATATGTATTTGGAGATCTAGATTTTGCGCTGTTATTTTGATGTTATTTGATTGGTGTTTTTCACTGTTGCACAGCTGCATAATCACTGAGTTTTTGTATTTGGGCGCTGGGGTATATATATGCACTATATATATTTTATTTTTGTTTTTATAAACAGATATAACTGACTTATTTCAGTAGTATAATAGGCCAAAAAAAAGCAAAAAGGATATGTTCAATATTAGGGTTCATGCACACTTAAAAGTATGGCTTATGATTTTTTGACCATATAGAGTCTGCTGATAGCGGGCTATTGCCTTCTATCAGCTGATGGGACAGAGCTGCTGCAGGCTCTGGAAGGATCCTGACAATATTGTCAGGATCCATTTGGCTGCCTGACAGCTGGCTCCATCTCTCAGTGCACAGCTGAGAGCCAGGGCCAGCTGCACCTGCCCCCTCCCCAAACTAGTGCTCCAGTGAGTGCTAGGGGATCACAGCAGAGAGTGGCGACTGACAGTCACCGCTCTCTGCTCCGAGCAGACCAAGAGCTGAGCAATCAGCAGTCATGTGATCGCTCAGTTCTGTCTTGGAACCGACGTGTATACTGCAGAATATGTATATTTTTTTTCATAAACCCAAACTTCTCCTTTAAAGTACAGTCTTTTTGCAGCAATAGGCAGTCCCTTTGTAGCACCGCACAGCATGTAGGGGGGTTGAGCAACTATGGCTGCCCACAGGTACATGTATAATTAGCTATAAATGGATTTTATTTTTTCAATGAGCTGATTATTTCCATTGATCTGTGTATCTTTATTTTTTGTACATCTTGAGACTTCTTTGAATATTTGAAAGCGGAACTCTGGAGTAAGTAAATATTGTTTAAATGCAAGAATCCTGTATATACTTACATGAATCTTGATGCGTTTTGTGTATTTCTTCCAGACTGTGCAGTACACCAGTTTGAAATTTTGGACCTGTACAGGAGCTTCCTGTAATAAAGACTGATCACTACAGCTCTCTCCTTGTGTAGGGTGACTGGTCTTGTCTCCGCCCCTTCCTGTAGTTTTCTGCAGGCAGCTTGTAGTGGGTGGAGACTGCTGGGTCCCTCCCACAACTCATAGCACAGGCTATGTTCAGCACCATGATGATGTCACTGCTTCATTTTATAAGGTCATATCTGGGTTTGCAAAGGCATATTTTGTGCACACAAAGTACATTTTTATTCTTTCATGGCTATTGAGAAATATATCTAAATGAAAGTATTTGTACCCGGAGTTCAGCTTTAAAGCTGTTTGGATTGATCTTGGGAACTGTCAGTTATATTTATCACTTGCAACCCCAAATATGTTGTTTGTTTTGTATTCAGATCAGTCGGGTTTTGTTCACTCGTGAGTGTTAGAAACATCAGACTTGGCTTGAAAAAGCGCTTATTAATTAATGTGCACATTGAACTAATTTATGTAGTTATTTCTGTATATCTCAGAATAATTCCTTTTATGGGATTGAGGTTTGTGGAAAATTAAAAATTTCCATCTAAATATAAAAATGTATTATGCCTTAAAGTGTTACTAAACCCACAACAGTACAATCAGTCTGTATATGCAGTAAAGCATGCTTGTTATACTCACTGTGGAACCTAAGGGGTTAATCCTCTGCATTGTGCAAAAAAGCTGTTTGGTCCTGTTTTCTCTGCCCTCCTCTTGTTCAAATGTCCACTTGATAAGACGGACTGAACCCGTAGCCACATGCACATGCTCAGTTTAGTGTGTATTGCTAGAGAGGTTTTTTTCTTTTTCTTGGGAGAGTACATGCTATCAGCACAGGGCCAATCAGCACTGTCCAGACAGAGAGTGAGGGGTTTCACATCCTCCTAGAGCAGAAAAAAAACTCCTACAAGCTTTAGCCAGTGCTCTGCTGAAGTCATAAGACTGCTCTAACTGCTGATGAGAAAAGGTATTTAGCAGCTTATATTTACTAAAATAATTATATTCCCATGTTGTGTTTACTATGGGAGACCAGATATAGTGATTGCCGGGTCCTGGGAGACCAGATATAAAGGATGCAGGGTCCGGGGAGACCAGATATAGTGGGTGCAGGGTCCGGGGAGACCAGATATAGTGGATTCAGGGTCCGGGGAGACCAGATATAGTGGATGCAGGGTCCGGGGAGACCGGATATAGTGAATGCAGGGTCCTAGGAGACCAGATATAGTGAATGCAGGGTCCGGGGAGACCGGATATAGTGAATGCAGGGTCCGGGGAGACCGGATATAGGGGATGCTGGGTCCGGGGAGACCGGATATAGTGGATGCAGGGTCCGGGGAGACCGGATATAGTGGATGCAGGGTCCGGGGAGACCAGATATAGTGAATGCAGGGTCCGGGGAGACCAGATATAGTGAATGCAGGGTCCGGGGAGACCAGATATAGTGAATGCAGGGTCCGGGGAGACCAGATATAGTGAATGCAGGGTCCGGGGAGACCAGATATAGTGGATGCAGGGTCCGGGGAGACCGGATATAGTGAATATAGGGTCCTGGGAGACCAGATATAGTGGATGCAGGGTTCGGGGAGACCGGATATAGTGAATGCAGGGTCCAGGGAGACCAGATATAGTGAATGCAGGGTCCTGGGTTTAGTAACACTTTAAGGGGAATAGCAGTCATTGAAAAGATGTGATTTACATTGGTAATGGCAAAAAAAGTGGACTTGCAGACAAAGCTAAATACACAGATGAAATACATAGAAGGGAGTTTTTTTTACCTGCTAACGGATAATTATTTCTGTCCATTCGGTTCTTAGATTTACACAGCTCTGCCACACAGCAAAGACTCATCTGGCAGATCAGGAGACCTGACTTTTCTGTACTGCGGTTAATTAACACTTTAAGGTCTTATCCCTCCCTCCGGTGGACAGTGAAAGAAGAAGCAGAGTATTGAAGAGCTAATTTCTGTCACTCTGCTCTTTCCTCCAATCATTGTGCCCCCGTGAGCATGTTCCTTGTTTGGCCCTTTTCACATGGATGTTCATCGTGTCTGCCTGCCTGTTTTTTCAGACAGACACTATCGGAACCTCTATTCTCCTCCTATGGAGCGGTGGGAGTAAACGGACATGTGTCTGTTTAACCCCTTGACATCCGATCTGCCAAAAAGAGATGGATGGGATCCATTTCCCTTCTGCCCGTCAGATCGGATTGGATGGAAACAGACAGGTGGTCCGTTTCCGTCCGACCACCCATGGAGGACAGCAGACTGTGTCCGTGTTCACTCTGCATAAGTGGAGTGGACACAGACCCATCATCCGCTTGCTCAGCAGGGATCAGCAGACAAATCCCCCGCTGAAAAAGTGGATCCAGTGACGGGTCTGCCCCGCGTGAAAGGGGCCTTAGCACATGAGCGCTGCAGTGCAACTGATTAGCTACCTGTTGCTTCTCCCTTTCCAAGTCTAAGCTCTGCTGCACAGGGACTGCAGTAGGCTGATACTAGGTCAGATTTAAGTGCTTACAATGCTTTTTATTTAAAAATGTGCATGTAACGATGTATTAATGAATCGAGAGATGCATTCATTTGTGTCTTTTATATCTGCCTGGAGTTAAGCTTCAACAACAAAAAATTCCCTTGGTAATTGTTGACGTTTTTTATTCTTGGTAGTGATCCAGGCAATCCTCTTGGATACCAAGTAAACTACAAGACCGGATCCCTGGCTTGGCATCATTATTGCATAAAAAATGATTTATACAAAAATAAGTATAATATTTAGTAATAAGCAGAACTGGAGATTTGCAGTGGCTTATAGAGTTGTTAGAGGGCATTTTCAACATTTCTCATTGAAGGAATACTAAGTGCTACTCCAAAAGAGGAGCTACTTAGGATTATGTGGATTTACTGAGGACTGTAGGCAGTTTAAAAATAAATTGTGTTAGTATGGAATCATTCACAAATATGGTTTTAAATGTTAACTTCTGTTTCTGGGAATTTTATGTGGTTTTTTCCCTGCAGTTATTACTAGATACAATCTGTTTTCTTCTAATAATTCTGTGTGGTTTTTGGCTCGGTGTTGCATAGTCCGGACAAGAGGTGTTATCTGTTTCTGCTGTTCGGGAACCTCACACAGCGGAGCAGAGTAGTATCTAAGGGCAACCATAAAAATGGCTCAATGTGGCCAAAGATTGTAGCTGAAACAAATGGGGGGAAAAAAAGGAAAGCAAAGGAAAAATTTGTAATTTATGCCAGAATGATCTCTAAGGCCCCTTTCGCATAGGCGTTCCTTCCTTCCATTTTTGCCTCGTGATTTTTATGGATCATAAATGGACTGGAATGTATCCCCATGGGCGGGTGGATGTACATGGATATGCGTCCTTTTACATCTGGTTTCATACGGGTCCATTCAGGTTCATTGGACCAAATGCATTGTTTGCGTTCAGATCCTGAAAGGATGTGGGTGGATCTAGGATGAAGCACAGACATTGACACCTGACCGCCCATAGGGAATTCATGAGTGTGTTTGTCCACCATCACAAAATGGGTGTCACATATTTCTATTCTTCTCCTACTTGGGGAGTCATTCTATAAATCTCCTGCTGAGATGGAATGGAGGGTGCCCGCGTGAAAGGGGCTTAAAGCTGGCCAAAGATTGGTAGAATTTCGAATGAAAATTATTAGGAAAATAATGTTCTTTCATTTTTGTTAATCACTAGTGGGGTCAAATCGTTGTTTATTTTCTAATCATTAGATGGTCAGGATTGAAAATTTTTCTCGAACAAATGAACCTCCAACAGTGTATATGGGTTTCATTCAGTAAAGTCCATTCATTCCAAAATCAAATGTTAAAAGGGAACAAAATCTTTTGAACGGCATTCGAATGTTCCGAGAACTTTCATATGAATTATCCTAAGAATTTTCCTTCGAAATCCTATTCATCTATGGCCAGCTCATGAGACATGACTTTAGCTGGCCATAAACTGATGTGCAGGATTCAACCATCTAAAGCCCACTGTCGGCTGACTTCACTCATCCAGTGGAGGTTGTGGAAAGTTCCTGACATTAAAGTCAGGATCCATCCAGATGCCTGGACTGGCAGTTGGTTCAGCTTCTTGGCGAGCTACTCCTTCCCCTCCTTCACTCCACTGAGCTCTGGAGATGTCCAACCATCTTTAGTCTGGACATCATCGATTCAGTCACCTGAGCATTCTTCTTTATACAGGGAGAAGGGATTCACTTGTAGACACCTCTTGGCAGTGGCTTACTTTGGTGTTGAGGTGGTATTAGTGATGACAAAGGCTTTCCAAATTGTTTACTATTTTCCCCAAAGGGGCTTTACCCATTTTGTCCAAGTGTTCCATAGATAATGGAATCTTCTTACAATTTGCCCAAAACTACCCTAGTAGACTAATGACTATCTGGCCTTTATTATCCTTTGCTCATACAGGCAGAGTGCACAGCAAGCTTCAAGCAGCTTTGTTAAAACCTTAAATTACCATTCAGCTTCAATTCAGGAAAACTTGAAGCATATCTAAACCCAAAAACAAAAATGTTATAGATTGCATCTTACCAGTCTTTGAGTGTGTTGGCTACATATGTTTAACCCTTACTCAATCCCCCCCCAAAAATTAGTTTTGACCACTGTTCCACTTTGGCTCTAATTTCAGTGGCTTGTCGATTTAAAACTATATCCAGCTTTTTGATTAGACTTTAGTTCCTAAAGCTCATCTGAAGGTAGAAGACCTCCTTATCTTTGCTTCCACCTTAAGAGTCATCGGAGTTACGTACGCCATCATTTGTCAAGCTCCATTATACGTGATTTCATCTGTCATAAGGATATTTTATTTATCCATTAAGACTTCCTCACTACGATTCAAATCAGTAGTGACACGTACAACCCAAACCTCGTTATGTGGTTAACCAGTAATGTAATCTCCGCCGAGCAAATTACATTTTTGTCCTACATGTTATCATGTGAGGCTCAGGATTTGAATGCCCTGCCATTGCTGCTTCCATCCCCCTTTTATTCAGAAGGACAGCTGAGCAATTGATGACGAAAGGCTTGTAAGTCTTTCTATTCTTTGGAGGGATTCACAAGACAAAGGAAAAGTTCTACTGTGCACTTTGTCCAAACGGGGCTATTTGTGTTCCGAAAACCGTGGTTCTGCACAGATCGTTACAAACTGAGTTTCAGTGCACGGGATTATAATACAATAAGTGCATCAGACGTACAAGGCAGTAATTGAAAAGGACATCTATTGTGTTGCCAGTTTGTAAACTGATTAGATGGTGCTGTACTAGTAACACAGGTGAAGTGGAGGTCAGGTGCTCCGGAGAAGTGACACTGTGTGCCTAACATTAAAGGGTATGTACACCTTAACAATCCACTTCTCTTAATTGATCCTTTTTGGTCTGTTAAATAATACCATTTAAAGGATTTTGTTATATCTCTATGAAAAGTGCAAAAAAAAAAAAAATACTAGTTGATCCTCCCAGAAACCTTGTCAGCTGACGACTGCTTGTACTTTATTCTTAAACCTTGGAAATACAGGAAAGCGCGCTAGACCCAAAAATGTATGAAAGAGTCCAAGGTCATTGTAATAGATGGAAATTGAAGGAGCAGTGCAGAAAAAAGTTGGTCAAACACTAATGCTGGTCAAAAGTTGGACCTAAGAATAATCGACCGATTTTTGCTCTGTTATTGGGTAAATGGCACCAGCCGATTTTCGTGGTTCCTCCCCTTTTTGGTGATCGGGTATGTTGGAAAATTCGTGAAAAACGGACGATTTTCAACTCGATGATGGTCAAATTGTACGATTGTTTTTCTGAAAATATGTGCATGAACCGTGACCTGGAAGGAACAGAAGTTTCGCCTGTTATATGGGGTGAACTTTATGACTTGGTTGGCTGATTTTCAAAATCATTGATGGCACCATTGGATTACCGAGCAAATGATTTTCGGAAAAATTGTTTGGAATTCAACCCATGTATGGCCTGCATAAATACAGGCAATCAGGCTCTGTTCAGGTATACTGATAGCCACGGGCCTGGCTGTCAGAATAAAATAGCTGGCAGCAAGACATCTGTCCATCCTTGCTATTTAGCATGGATGGGGGGATCTATGGACTTCTTATTCAGCCTATTGAATCTTTATATGCATAGCCAGCTTAAAGTGATTCTAAAGAAAACATGTAAAAAAATACTTAATATGTCATGCTTACTTGCTCTGTGCAATGGTTTTGTAAAGAGCAGGCCCACTCCTCCCCCCACCCCCTGTGCTAGCACTCTTGGCATCTCCTCCCCCCAAGTGCCTCCATAGCAAGCCGCTTGCTCTGGCGGCAGTCGTGCGGGCTCACTCCCTAGCAGTGCTGCTGTGTGTGTCCATTGACATGCACAGCGTGGCTCGGTCCCACCTCCACTCCACTCCTTACTGACTTTGATTGACAGCAGCAGGAGCCAATGGCTCCTTCTGCTGCCTCGATCTCCAGAGAGGAGAAGGTGGCTGCTTTCCATCACAAAGCTGGACCAAGATCGGGGTCAGGTAAGTATAAGGTGGGCTATGGGAGGAAAGCTGCATGTAGAAGGTTTTTGACCTTTAATGCAGAGAATGCATTAAGGTAAAAATAAACCTTCTGCCTTTAGAACCACTTTAAGTGGTCACTGTAACAAGTGTCCCCAATTTAAGATGTTCCCCTCAACTTCTGTTCTGAAGACAACTGTAAACTTTTGGATTTGTTAACACTTTTTGTCCCAGTGGTCACCAGGACAAATAGAGAGGGTGTATCTCCCCAGCAGAAACACAGATGGCACTAAAAACCAGACAGGAGTTCCAAACAGTTTCATATACTATCCAAAACTAAAAAGAAATATTTTGGTTGGAGATCCACTTTAAATTGACAAGCGAGCCCTGTTCACTGACGGTCCTAGATCTGTATCTATATAGCAAACCTTTCATGTGATTTTAAGGAAAAATTAAAGATGATCAAATCCGACTTTTTTTTTTTGCAAATTTTTTTATGGTTTTGCAGAAGAAAAACCATAGTACAGTCATTCAGAAGTACAAATAAAAATGCAAAATGGCATCAATGAGAGTACCTAGATATAAAAAAGATACCAACAAATATGGTGAAGCATACAATCCAGAGACAAATGGGACTTTTTAGGTACACACAGAGACCACGGTGCACATTTTTGTTATGTGTTAAAATTCAATATTGTTTTAGCAAAGATCCATTGGACCTATGAAAAGGCTGATAATGTTGTTCTGATTCACAGTATCTCTGCATCAAGAAATCTTCCCTGTTTGCTCATCACAATATACAGTCATGGCCGAAATTGTTGGCACCCTTGATATTTTTCCTGAAAATCAAGTATTTCACACAAAAAAGGTATTGCATTAACACATGTTTTGCTATACACATGTTTATTCCCTTTGTATGTATTGGAACAAATATAAAACAGAGGCAGAAAAGCAAATATGACATAATGTCACACAAAACCCCAAAAATGGGCTGGACAAAAGTATTGGCACCCTTAACTTAATATTTGGTTGCACACCCTTTGGAAAACATAACTGAAATCAGTCGCTTCCTATAACCATCAATAAGCTTCTGACACCTCTCACCCGGAATTTTGGACCACTCTTCCTTTGCAAACAGCTCCAGGTCTCTCTTATTGGAAGGACACCTTTTCCCAACAGCAATTTTAAGATCTCTCCACAGGTGTTCAATGGGATTTAGATCTGGGCTCATTGCTGGCCACTTCAGAACTCTCCAGCGCTTCTTTGCCATCCATTTCTGAGTGCTTTTTGACGTATGTTTGGGGTCATTGTCCTGCTGGAAGACCCAGGATCTTGGACGCAAACCCAGCTTTCTGACACTGGGCCCTACAGTGCGACCCAAAATCCTTTGGTAATCCTCAGATTTCATGATGCCTTGCACACAGTCAAGGCACCCAGTGCCAGAGGCAGCAAAACAACCCCAAAACATCATTGAACCTCCACCATATTTTACCGTAGGTACTGTGTTTTGTTCTTTGTAGGCCTCATTCCGTTTTCGGTAAACAGTAGAATGATGTGCTTTACCGAAAAGCTCTATCTTGGTCTCATCTGTCCACAAGACGTTTTCCCAGAAGGCTTTTGGCTTACTCAAGTACATTTTGGCAAACTGTAGTCTTGCTTTTTTATGTCTCTGTGTCAGCAGTGGGGTCCTCCTGGGTCTCCTGCCATAGCGTTTCATTTCATTTAAATGTCGACGGATAGTTCGCGCTGACACTGATGCTCCCTGAGCCTGCAGGACAGCTTGAATGTCTTTGGAACATGTTTGGGGCTGCTTATCCACCATCCGGACTATTCTGCGTTGCAATCTTTCATCAATTTTCCTCATCCGTCCACGACCAGGGAGATTAGCTACAGTGCCATGGGTTGCAAACTTCTTGATAATGTTGCGCACTGTGGACAAAGGCAAATCTAGTTCTCTGGAGATGGACTTGTAACCTTGAGATTGTTGATATTTTGCCACAATTTTGGTTCTCAGGTCCTCAGACAGTTCTCGTCTCCTCTTTCTGTTGTCCATGCTTAGTGTGGCACAGACAGACACACAATGCAAAGGTTAAGTGAACGTCTCTCCTTTTTATCTGCTTTCAGGTGTGATTTCTATATTGCCCACACCTGTTACTTGCCCCAGGTGAGTTTACAGGAGCATCACATGCTTGTAACATTCTTATTTATCCGCAGTTGTGAAAGGGTGCCAATACTTTTGTCCAGCCCATTTTTGGAGGTTTGTGTGACATTATGTCGAATTTGCTTTCTTTCCTCCCTTTTTTTGTTTTGTCCCAATACACACAAAGGGAATAAACATGTGTATAGCAAAACATGTGTTAATGCAATACGTTTCGTGAGAAATACATGATTTCCTGGAGAAATATCAAGGGTGCCAACAATTTCGGCCATGACTGTATATGGAAAGCGTATTGGTTATTCCAAACGGTATATAGCATAGAGAACATTAGTCCAAAACATCAATGCAAGATTCATAGATGAAAAGAGGCAACTTATCAACACGTTTCATGAACAAAGAGTCTGCTTCTTCAGGAGAATATAGGAGGTGTCCCTATATCCTTCAAATGTATAGGGAAGTTTTCTTGATGTAGACATTGTAAATCTGCTGTGTGTTTTAGAACGAATCTTTAATAAAATTAATAATGCATTTATCAGATAAAAATATTTGTATAAATGTGCCGAAAAAGGCCATTTGGTCTTCTGTGATTTTTCTTAGGTATAGTCGGGATGTTGGTGCACTCTGATATCAGTTGACCAGTGGAGACTACATTGACTTAAACTGGCCATAGATGGAGCGATTTGCTTTCCTGGAACCATGGGTTGCAGAAAAGAAAATCGCTCTATTTCCCTATCAACACAGTTGTTATTGATGGGGGAATCCTTCCCACGGAGCCGTTGTGTTCTCCCGGTAGGAAGCCATCTACCCCAGGAGAACAACATGATTACTGCTAACTGCAATAATAGCTGCTAACAATCGCATGCAAAATCAGACAGGCTGGTTGTACCCAAGTTGATTGATCAATCAACTATCGTGCATTCAGGTTGACCATGCATAGTTCGAATCTTGGCCGGTTCCTGCTGAACGACTGAGATCCCAACCATCTATGGCTGGCTTTATGCACCTTTCATTAGATCTCATGCGTGTTTCCCTGAATGTTGGAGGATGTTCTACAATAATACCAGCAGTGCATTAAATGTTTTGGTCATAAACAATCCATTTGATTGGATGAAAATTTTAGTCCAACTTTCTAAACGGACTGGTCAAATTGCACATATGAATGCTTATCATGTCCAAACATCCGCTGTGAAGGCAAGTTCACTTGGGTCACAAATATTTTCCTGTTCTTTCTACCTTCGAAAAGGTGTCTGTTGCCCGAATTTTAGAACAAATGACTCATTAATGGCCATAATAGTTCCAGGTTCTCCAAAAGGAGACAAACGAGCCTGTCGCCGGCTAAATCGCAGCAAGATTGATTTGTTTGGCCCTTCAAATGAAAGAAAATAAATGAAAACAAAACACTGGCTAATGCAGTTTAATTTGCTGATTTAATTACCCGGGTACGTAACATACAGAGCATTTCATGTATCCTCATAATGCCTTTGTAATTGGCTTGTTTTGCCGAGCCTGAAAAAAAGCTTTTGCTATTTCCTAAAGTGCTCTTGTCTAACAGCGGATCGTTTTCTCCCCCCCCCCCACCCCCACCCCACCCCACGATCTAGAATAATTGTCGGGCTGCTTTTTGCTGACTTCAATACCGCCATGTGCTGATTCAATTGCCTTCTCTCTCTTTTTTTTGTCATTTTAACAGAAACCTGAGCCACAACAAGCTAAAGGAGATCGATCCGGCCGCCTTTGTGGAGCTGCTGGGGCTACGGGAAGTGTGAGTATTTTTCTGAAGCTTTTGTTGCGCTTTTTAAAGGTGATTTCTGGGACTTCAGCTGCGAATTTGCAACGTGACACCCGGTCCCTGGATGCCGGCTCCACTTGGTTCAGTTACATCAGCACATTGCCTTTTTTTTTATGTGCATTTGTGTGTGTATTGTATACAGATCTTTATAACTGCTACTGTTTCTGTATCAATTAGACGATGAGTGGTTTTGGTTATTACAGGGAGGTAATAGTTTGCTCTCTTAAAGTTGAACTCCAGGCAGATGACCACATACATGACTGCAATGCATATATACAAACTGTTCAACCTCTTAAAATTTATGTCATGTTATTCAGACGGCCCTGTAATTCAGGCATCTCTGCCAGACAGCATAGCCTTAAGTAGTCCATAGATTATACATTTTTTTTTCCTTCCACCACGAGTGGAAGGAAAGAAAATTGCTCGATACCCCCATCAACTCTGCCAGACAGCATAGCCTTAAGTAGTCCATAGATTATGCAATATTTTTTTCCTTCCACCACGAGTGGAAGTAAAGAAAATTGCTAGATTCCCCCATCAACTCTGACTGGGTTGATGGGGGAATTGAGCAATTTTCTTTCCTTCCACTTGTGGTGGAAGGAAAAAAAAAATTGCATAATCTATGGACTATTTAAGGCTATGCTGTCTGGCAGAGGTACCTGAATTACAGGTATCCCTCCCACAGAGCTATTGTGTTCTGCTGGCCTTCCCTGCCAGCAGAACACAATGTTAGCTGCTGACAGCTATAGCTACTGCCAGTGATTGAATGAAAATCAGACAAGCTGGTTGTACTGAAGTTGAACAATGGATCAACTTCACTGCAACCAGCCTGCCTTTAGATGGATGGAATCTTGGCAGGTTCCTGCCGAACCATTTGAGATTTGATCCATCTATGGTTGGCCTTAGCCAGACAGCATAGCCTTTGCCATACCACAGCATAGCCACGGGCTTCTCTGCATAATATATTACTGTTGAGCTGTACAGTCTGGTCCAATCCCAAACCCAATTAGCCATTGGCCAGTGAAGGGGCTGCAGCACATTGGTGCAGTCTTCCCTCATTGATTGTCAGCATTGTTTAAAGGCAGTTGGAAACCTTCATTTGGCTTACAGAGCTCACCCTTCGTCTCCCAGTCTGTTTCTCAGGGGATTGTAGGAAGCAAATATGAAAACAGATTCATCTACTTGTGCTAGCTTTATGTAAAATGCATCAAATGCATTTTTTAGAGTGCATACTCGCATATGTGTGCGTGTTCTTGCCTATTTGTTTTTATTTTAAAGGGCCACAACGTGCATCCATGGGCTAAAAATGCACTTGCCTAATTTTTTTTCTACAGTACACAAAATGGCAAAGCTTGTATTATTGGTTGTATACGTTGGTATGAGCATGTATGCACATTGAGATGCCATTAAAAAATATATGGCGAGGCATCGTGTTGTCATAATGTGCATATTAAAGCATGGGAACACGAATAGGTGTCAGGGTGGCAGAACCCACCACACTCATGCCAGTCATTCCACTTTAATTGCCTAAATTGTGGTCACATGATGCGTCAGGTCGCAAGTCTTCTATTTTCCGGCCTGCAAAATGGCAGGGTTTCTTTTTGGGTGCACACATTGCTTCAGGGATGGGAACACTTCCAGTTTGGCATGGAAATGGGCTTTAAATAGTCTTCTGTGTGCCCAAGGACCCTCTACTACTTCTCCTCTTACTTATTCTAGCCCCTCCCCTTTCATTTACTAAAGCGATGCAATCACCTCTGTTGCATTGTCTCTTGCATTGAATTAATAAATGGTAGGGCTAGGGTTTACTCAGGACAGAAATAAGAACAATCTGTGCCTCTGGAAAACACACCAAGATGGGAAGGAACACCCAAAACTCCTCGGGGGCGGGAACATTGTTGGAAATTCTGACCAATTATGTAAGAAGCCATAAGCTGGCCCTATCTACAGCTGAACTGTCACATTTTAGTGAATTCACCCTTTAAAGAATAAGCCTGTACATGTATCTGCATGTGTTTGTCTTGACTCTGAGGTTTGTGTAGGTGTCCCATTGAGGCTGAGCTGTCATGGCCGACTACGTTTTGCAATTTGAGAAGACATAAATTAGGAAAACAGGGTTTGTTGCCGAGTTCCAAATGACTTAAACACAATCTTTATATTTTACCGTATAGCCATGTTCATTCTGTGATGTTGAAGTTTATCCTAAGTCAGATTGGCATTAAATCCCATGAATGAAGTGTCCCAGGTTTTCTAATGGAAGTAGCAGAAAAGCCTCCAGCTCCCTGCCATAAGATTGTACGTTCCTGTTTGTCACTTTCTCTAGTGACAGACATAAATGACATCAATGTGCCCTGTGAATTTTAGTACGTATGCAGAATATTGGATATCAGGATTATGTTCTCTTCGCTCTATATTACTGAATGCTTCTCTTTTCAGATCCTCCAAGTAAAACCTCCTACTTTATTCTTTATTTTTTAACCTTTTGTCTACAGTCTGTAGATTTACGGTTTCCCTACTTAGTGCCACGTACAGAGGAAACGTTAATCTCCATTCCTTATAGCTAGGAGCATGCAGATGTGCGTGCGCCAAGCTATGAGACTACATTGTACCTGACAGCTCGAGGTCTCCACTAACTTGGTCACCAAGATTTTTAAATGGATTAAAGGTTCACTTTGAGCTCTTGTTGGTCAATTGGCTCTTGGATAGCAAGACTGGCTAACCACAAAATGTTGAGCTAAAGTGTATGTAAAGCCTTTTTTTTTAGTTTGGGGTATTATTATTACTATACAGGATTTATATAGCGCCAACAGTTTGCGCAGCGCTTTACAAAATGAAGGTAGACCTTACAGTTACAATACAATTTGGTACAAGAGAAAACCAAGGGCCCTGCTCGTTAGAGCTTACACTCTAGGACAGTGGTTCTCAACCTTCCTAATGCCGCAACCCTTTAATACAGTTCCTCATGTTGTGGTGACTCCCAACCATAAAATTATTTTTGTTGCTACTTCATAACTGTAATTTTGCAGTGGGAGGAGTAGTACCACATCATTGGTGTCAGTGGGAGGAGTAGTACCACATCATTGGTGTCAGTGGGAGGAGTAGTACCACATCATTGGTGTCAGTGGGAGGAATAGTGCCACATCGTTGGTGTCAGTGGGAGGAATAGTGCCCCATCATTGGTATCAGTGGGAGGAAGAGTGTCCCATCGTTGGTATCAGTGGGAGGAGTAGTGTCCCATCATTGGTATCAGTGGGAGGAATAGTGCCACATCGTTGGTGTCAGTGGGAGGAATAGTGCCCCATCATTGGTATCAGTGGGAGGAATAGTGCCCCATCGTTGGTGTCAGTGCTGCCGCTCGGCTCTTCCTCTCCAAGCTCCACCTCCTCGCCGATGATTGGCCACCTGTGTGCCTCTCCTGAGCTACAGTTCCGGCGGGCAATCACCAGCGAGGAGGCGGAGCTGTTGAGTGATCCCAGGGGTGTGGCCAGATGACAGGGGCGGCATGTCATCCACACATTGCCTGGAGATGGATAGAGGAGCGGTGTCTCGGTTCCTAAGACCATCGGAAATATGTGTTTTCCGATGCTCCTAGGCGACCCCTGTGAAATGGTTGTTCGACCCCCAAAGGGGTCACGACCCACAGGTTGAAAACCGCTGCTCTAGGAGATAGAGTTGGGAATGCTTAAAGCAGGTCCTAACTGTATCTGAGCACCACAAACACTTTTTAATTCATTTTTAATATTCATAGAAAACTCACTCATCCATTCATGTCTCCATTCTTTATTTTGCTGAGAAATCACAATGAAATCCCCCCTCTATCCTAGAATTTCTGGCCATGGCCATTTTGAGTAAGGGCAGATGAATAATGTAGCAGTTACTTCCTGGAATTTATCTGCTGACAGCAGGGTGTGCTTAGCTGAGAGAGCCCCTCTTAAGTAAGGGCAGATGATTCATGTAGCATGCAGGCAAGAGGGTGTATTTAGCTGTGGAAGTCCCTCCACCCATGAGGAGTCTGACATCATTTTGGCCTAGGCCAGAAACCAGGAAGTAACTAAAGAAATGTTTACATAAAAAAAAGTTATAAATGTAAAAAAAGAGTATAAATATAACATACCTTCCTGTCTATTTACTAATGCTAGCAGCACAAGGATTAAAATGAGATGATGTTGATTGAGGGAGTATAGTTACGCTTTAAAGCCTAACTCCAGCCAAAATGTACATTTTGTTTTTGGTAATTGTGGAGAAGGGTGATATCCTCTGTCAGCAAATATACATTTCAAATAAATACCACAAACTAGGGCTGAGATAATTTAGTTCTGTCTTAAGGCCCCTGTCTGTGTCCTGTCAGGAGAAATCTCTTTGCATCCTGTCCCAGAGATACTGCAGGAAAACAGAGCAAATCTCTCCGAAGTGGGGATATCCCCTCTCAAATATTTGTCACCAAAATAAGTTGCATGTTTAAAAACTTCCTCCCACCTCCCATTTTTTTTGTGGCAACTCAAGAATGTTGGATTTCCAATCACTCCTGCCAGTGGTCCCCAGGACCGATAGTGAGGGTCCTAGTGACCATTGTTAGCAGGGACACAGACCACAGTAGAGAAACAGATAGCGGTTCTGACTCTTCCACATACTATCCAAAGCTAAAAAAAGAAACTTTTTGGCATATATGTCTAAGTGATTCTAAAGGTTGTAATTTAAAAAATAACAAACGTGATACTTACCTGCTCTGTGCAACGGTTTGGCACAGAGCAGCCCCGAATCTCTTCTTTCTTTGGTTCCCTGATGATGGTCCTAACTCCTCCCTCAAGCCTCTTACTATGGGGGCACCCAGGCAGGCTCGCTCTCAAACCACACTTCTGTGAATGGACATTGTCCATTCACACACAGAGCGCTGCTCAGCCTCGCTTCCCACTCTCTCCTCATTGGCTCATTGGCTGTGAGTGATAGCAGCAGGAGCTAATGCACATCCTTACATCAAGGTTTGCGTTTTAAAAAAAAACCAAAACAAAACAAAAATGCATCAAAAACGTTGCCAAAACGCACAGCAAAAAGCACTGCAGAAACGCATTAAACGCAAACTATATAGGTGTAAACCTAGCCATATGCATTACAATAAAAACCCATGTGCAGCTCAGGTAGGTATACGAGGGGGATGGGGGGGTGCTGAGGGGGGAGCTGCACACAGAAGATTTTTTTTACAGTAATGCATAAGGCTAGCTTCACACCTATGCAGTTTGCATTTGATGCGTTTCTGCAGTGCTTTTAGCTATGCATTTTGTGTTTTTGCCGTGTTTTTGATGCTTTTTGCGTTTTTCTTTCCAACTTGTTGCTGGGCAGAATAAAAAGCATCAGAAACGCACTACATGCTTTTCTGCTTCCATTGAAGTCTATAGAACCAAAAATGCAACGTTTTGCATTTTAAAAAACGTCCCTGACCCTTTCAAAAAACGCACCGGGTGAAAACGTGGAGATGTGAACGTGTCCCATAGGAAATTATGTTAAATGGACTGCTGTGCGTTTCTGAAAAATGCAGCAGAAAACGCATAGATGTGAACCTAGACTTAAGGTAAAAATCCTTTTGCCCTTAGAACCACTTTGAAGTTTAAAATAGGTTTACAGGTTCACTTTTATAACTCTAAACCCCAACATTATTGGCCAAATTTGGCAGAAATGTGAAAAAGGTTACCCTAACAAGCTAGCAATTTGCTTTTTGCGGTTGGCGGTTCTCATTTATGCAGTAGCAAGAGTTACAAACCTTTGGGTCAGACTTGACCTACAGCGAGGAAGAAGAGTTGGCAGTTATTTTTCAATATAACCAGAGAGGAAGCATAATAAATATATATATAAATAAAATATTAGTCAGAAGTGAGTACACCCCTCACATTTTTGTAAATATTTTATTCTATCTTTTCATGTGACAACACTGAAGAAATGACACTTTGCTACAATGTGACGTAGTGAGTGTACTGCTTGTATAACAGTGTAAATTTTCTGTCCCCACACAATAACTCAACACACAGTCATTAATGTCTAAACCACTGGCAACAAAAATTAGTACACTCCTAAGTGAAAATGTTCAAATTGGGCCCAATTAGCCATTTTCCCTCCCCAGTGTCATGTGACTCCTTAGTGTTACAAGGTCTCAGGCGTGAATTGGGAGCAGGTGTGTTAAATTTGGTGTTATCGCTCTCACTCTCTCATACTGGTCACTGGAAGTTCAACATGGCACCTCATGGCAAAAAACTGAGGATCTGAAAAAAAGAATTGTTGTTCTACATAAAGATGGCCTAGGCACCCGCTACTTTACATTGTAGCAAAGTGTCATTTCTTCAGTGTTGTCACATGAAAAGATAGAATAAAATATTTACAAAAATGTGAGGGGTGTAATCACTACTGGGAGATACTCTGTGTGTGTGTATATATGTGTATGTATATATGTGTATATGTATATATATGTGTATATATATGTGTGTATATATATATATATATGTGTGTATATGTGTATATATATGTGTATATATATGTATATATATATGTATATATATATGTGTGTATATATATATATATATGTGTTTATATATATGTGTGTGTGTATGTATATATATATATGTGTGTGTATGTATATATGTGTATATATGTGTATGTATGTATGTATGTATATATATATATATATGTGTATGTATATATATATGTGTATGTATATGTGTGTATATATATGTGTGTGTGTGTGTATATATATATATATATATATGTGTGTGTGTGTGTGTATATGTATATATATATATATATATATATATATATATATATATATTATGCACAGTAATAAAATATCTAAAACCTTGATACACAATGATCATACTTGTTTTTAGCTGATCACATTCACATATAAACAAAAACTGTCAGTGACTATAGTTTCCCTTTATAAATGATGCTTAAGTCTGGATTCAAGTGCTTGCTTATAATCTGGAGATTAGGCTTTACTTAATACAAGATTGTAAAAGTCTAGTCCATGTTTTAACAGTCTCCGCTTTCACTTGACATCAAATTGGCAGCTGGTCCATAAATATTTTATGCGGAGTATCCTCGGGTTCCCATCCGTGGCCAGCGAGTCTGTTTATGTGAGCCAGAAAGGACCGGGCAGCCAAAAGCCATTATGAGAGCCCCAATAAAACCAGCATGTATGTGCACTGCAGAATCCATAAACGCTTGCGGCTTACTCTACTCTGTCAGGAAAATAGGGTAGCATACGAGGACAATTTAATGACAAAATTACTGATGGACCTGTCATAACACCTGGTACTTACTGAAATGTCTTTACTTGTACTGCTTCATGAAAGACAAGAGCCGAATTCTTTGTTATGCCTGACAGCACAGAGGTACACATGGGGTTTGATTTAGGCTCCATGAACACTAGGGCATTTCAAATTGCAGGCGGGATCGCTGCGATTCTGCTCACGATTTGAAAACGCACTGTGAAAGTGTGAAAACGCACAATCACATGTTCAGGTGCCATTCATTTCAGTGGCACCTGAAATGCAGGACGTTTTGGCCACAATGGTGGTGCGTTTTTCCATGTGGCAAACGCGGCACGACTGCACAGACAAAATTGCGGGACGTGCTTTTGCTACCATGCAGAGCTGCACCAGGTTTTGCGCTCTCCGGTTTTAGTAAATCAACCCCAACATGATCAAATATTTTGTTAGTGGGTTTTTTATTTGTTCATGTTGGATTGTTCGGCAAAAGTATTGACTGAAGACAAACTAGTAATGATCTGTTAATGCTATTGTTATTGACTTTGGGAAAGTGTCCAACAATCCGTTGTGCTCCAGGGAAAAAGTGATCAGACCGATCAGATTGGGGAATCTGTGCAATTTCCTCCTGAAAGGTGACAGCACTGGGGCCCTGTGCAATCCTCCCCATTTCCTCCTAGTTAGCCTACATAGAAATGTTTGCAGATCCTTCAAGTATGTATACTAAAGGTTCTATATTATAATAGAACTATTAACACTCTATACAGTACAATGCAATGTAAGGGAACTCTAGGAGAGCCAATCTGAGATACTCCGACAATCTTTTAAAATCAATGACCATTATTCCATATGCTGATTCTTCAGAACAGCAGGATACGCTTCTTAGTAGTCAACTGCTGCACCTAGGATTATTCACAGACAGGTGAAATCAATCTAAAAGAAAAGATCCGTTAAAGTAGAGTTAAACTAGATTTGAGCACCACAAATTGAAAACGCCATTCAATTAATTTTTAATACTCAAAGCAAACTCACCCACCCAGGTTCTTATTTTGTTGAGAAATTACAATGAAAAGCACCCCCTAGCAGTTCTAGCTTTAGCCATCTTGAGTAAGGCCAGAGGATTAATGTAGCATGTACTTTCTGGAATCCATCTGCGCTTGGCTCAGGCATGCAGACAAGAGGGTATGCTTAGCTGAGAAAGCCCTTACCCCCTCCATATAAAAGAAAAAAAAATTCCATGAAGACTAATGGAATGTATTACATTTTGGCCTAGGCCAGAAACCAGGAAGAAACTGAATAAATGTAAAAAAAAAAAAAAAAAAGATGATTTGCTACCATCACATTTTTGATTGGCCATAAATGAGCAAACAGTAGTTATATTTTGTGATTGTTTTATATGACTCGTTTCAGGTGAACAGTTGTCATTACTAATTGTGATTTGAATAGTTTCACCCATTTTGTAACTTATAATACTGTAACTTTAAATAATTGTTTTGCATTAAAGTATTTATAAAGTGATCCGTTGCATAGAGTAATTCTACAGCAATTCCTGAAAATCATTTTTAGCAATCACTTCCATTGTGATAAGTTCTTAGTTGCTGTGTAAATACCTAGACGGTTGCAGTTGTTGACTGGAACGAATTCCCCTTTGTATTGCTACTTTTAATAGAATATATAAATAGAATATACACTGCTCTAAAAAAATTAAAGGAACACTTTTTAATCAGAGTCTAGCATCAAGTCAGTGAAACTCCTGGGATATTGATCTGGTCAGGTAAGTAGCAGAGGGGGTTGTTAATCAGTTTCAGCTGCTTTGGTGTTAATGAAATTAACAACAGGTGCACTAGATAGGCTACAATGAGACAACCCCCAAAACAGGAATGGTTTTACAGGTGGAGGCCACTGACATTTTTTTCCCTACTCATCTTTTCTGACAGTTTTTCACTAGTTTTGCATTTGGCAAGGGTCAGTGTCACTACTGGTAGCATGAGGCGATACCTACCTGGACCCTATAGAGGTTGCACAGGCAGTCCAACTCCTCCAGGAAGGCACATCAATACGTGACGTTGCCAAAAGGTTTGCTGTGTCTTCCGGCACAGTCTCAAGAGCATGGAGGAGATTCCAGGAGACAAGCAGTTACTCTAAGAGAGCTGGACAGGGCCGTAGAAGGTCCTTAACCCTTCAGCTGGACTGGTATCTGCTCCTTTGTGCAAGGAGGAGGATGAGAACTGCCAGAGCCCTACAAAATTACCTCCAGTGGGCCACTAGTGTAAATGTCTCTGACCAAACAATCAGAAACAGACTTCATGAGGGTGCCCTGAGGGGGTCGACGTCCTCTAGTGGGCCCTGTGCTCACTTCCTGGCACCATAGAGCTTGATTGGCATTTGCCATTATTGGCACGTCCGCAACTGGTGCCCTGTGCTTTTCACAGATGAGAGCAGGTGACAGACATGAAAAGGTCTGGAGAAGCCGTGGAGAACATTATGCTGCCTGTAACCTCGTTCAGCATGATCATTTTGGTGGTGGGTCAGTGATGGTCTGGGGAGGCATATCCATGGAGGGACACACAGACCTCTACAGGCTAGACAATGGCACTCTGACTGCCATTAGGTATCGGAATGAAATCCTTGGACCCATTGCCAGACACTACACTGTTGCTGTGGGTCCTGGGTTCCTCCTTGCCCGGCCTCATGTGACGAGAGTATGCAGGCAGTTCCTGGAAGATGAAGGAATTGATACCAATGAATGGCCCCCATGCTCGCCTGACCTAAATCCAATGGAACACCTCTGGGATATCATGTTTTGGTCCATCCGACGCCGCCAGGTTGCACCTCAGACTGTCCAGGAGCTCAGTAAGGCCCTGGTTCAGATCTGGGAGGAAATACCCCAGGACACCATCCGTTGTCTCATTAGGAGCATGCCCCGATGTTGTCAGGCATGCATACAAGCACGTGGGGGCCATACAAACTACTGAGTACCAGTTTGAGTTGCTGCAATGAAATTTAAGCAAAATGGACTGGCCTGCTGCATCATATTTTTACTTTGATTTTCGGGGTGTCTTTGAATTCAGTCCTCTGTAGGTTGATAATTTTCATTTCCATCAAACAGTGGAGCATCCTTACTTTCCTAACACCTTACCCAGTCCATATCAGTATAGATATCCAGCATGAAATTTTTCCCCATTGAGATCTGATGTGTTTTCAAAGTGTTCTTTTAATTTTTTTGAGCAGTGTATATAGTGTAGTAGACTATACTAGAGTATAAGCTTGTTGAGTGGGTTCAAGTTCATTCTTGGTTGATGAAGTTTATGGTATATGCTCCAGCTATTGTATATGTTCATTAAATCCCATTATTAATATCTCAATATCCTTTGCTGCAAAAGATGTGGTGTCCTCAATCATGGTGAAGGCATGAGTTGTGTTTTTCCTTCATTAAATCTGGGACCACCACACTACCTAGTAGGCGTTGGCTATTTTCTTTGGTCCCTCGTTTTATTTTCATCCCTGGCTCTTGCCACAAAATGTGCGACTTGGGAAAAATCGCTTTCTTTCAAAGTATGAAATAAAGCTGCACATTCAGCAAAGAGCTGCCCCTTCTATCCTGAGTGTGGTGCAAGCAGGTAATTGCTTCAATATGGAGCTTGTGGAGAAGGGAGTCGACGAGGGTGGCCGAGGACTGAACAACCGATTTCCAAGGAGCCATTTGAAAAAAAAAATTGAGCCAATTAGCAAAATAGCTTATCGGACAAACACAAGGAGCATTTTTATATATATTTTTTTGTTAAAGCGGACCTGTTAGCAAGATAAACAGCCTTCTGTTAAGGCCTTAGACTGGTCTCTTGGTAACAAGAGGCCTAGTCTTCACCAATTTGTTTATTTTGTCTTTTGTCAGTCAGGTTTTAAGGGATTTGTGTGTGAAAAATACAAAGCAACTCTCTCTTTGTATATGCATTGGCTGAACTGAAAGGGACCAGTTTTTGGGACATCTACTATGTATAAGGGCATTTACCTTTTTGTAGCTCTTGGTGCAGAGTATCAGTATTTACTGACCTCTCCCCTGAGAGCTGAACAGGCTTTGGATGCTGCTTGTAACGCCCAGTGTTAATCTGAAACAATAGAGAACATCCCCTATACACTTTTCAGCAGTCAGCATGAAAAGCCTTTTTAAACTGTTCAGCATTTTGGCTAAAAAAAAGGCATACATCTGCAAAAACTTGTGAAACCACACCGCTCATGTGCAAAGTCTTATCCCTATCTACAGACTTCCTGAGCTTCCAATTTGAGGCATACTTATAGCAGTAAATGAATTCTCAGCAGATGTGACTTGAAGGTTGCACCATCTTTCTTAGGCTGAACTTCAGGGGGATTTAAAATTATCCCTTGCGCTTGCATTGCAAGGGATAATGGCTCTTTTTGTCTATGGGAGACGAGAAACACTTCTACTTACCTGACCTGATGCTCCTCTATGCTCCAGTGGTGGACTGTCCCTCGGCATTACTTGCTCACCGCAGGCCTCAGGACCCAGCTTTGCTCCTCATGACGTCAGGATCCTAGACAGCTGGAGCATGGGAGAAAATACTCTGTGGAGACCAGTCTAGCAGTGGGATGGACTGGAGGTTCCCCTATACCAGGGGTATCCAAACAAAGAGCCAATTTACTACCCTTCAAATATTAGTGGGGCCAGACTGTGACCAGTGGCAGTAGAACATGTCCTGGCATTGCTGAGAGCAAACAATGCCATGGGCTTAGTGGTGAGTTCCCGTTTCTGGTGTCAGTCAGAGAAATAGCACTCCATTGTTGGTGTCATTTGGAGCAATACTGCCCCGTCTTTGGTCTCAGTGAAAGGAATAGTGCCTCGTATCTGAGGAAGGACAAATTCCCCAAGGGCCAGATGAAGGGAAGCAAAGGGCCACAAACAGCCCGTGGGCCACAGTTTGTAGACCTCTGCCCTATACCTAAATGATCAGTTAACCTTTGAAGCGTGGACAGAGCCCCACTGCAAGGGATGATTTTTCAGATGTCTGGAGTTGGTCTTTAAAGCTAAAGTTTAGGTGTACACATTTTTGTAGTTACATTGGTCCAGCTTGGAGCTGTTTTTGTATGTTACGAATACCTTCAAATCTGAAAATCTAAGGATAGACTTGGACAAATAAAGGCTTCCTAATGTTAGGAAATAGGTCTGAGGCCTTCTCCCTAATAATACGCTACAGGAAGAGCCCTTTTGAGGAGCATTTTATTGGCTTTTGAAAATAAAATCTTCAGGGCTGTCCCAAGCGGCCAGTTAAGAGAAAAAAAAAATAACCCAGAGACCTCTTGTTGAGAATGAACAGTAGCTGAAAGCTAGTTTTGAAGCATATTACAACATGATCTGCAGCTTGAGTAACATGCAACCAGTTCTTTTAGTGAAGGTTTTTGGAAGGTGCGGGTTTTTCGGGTAACTCCGGTTGTTTGCTGCAGCAAAAGTTATGTGAAGTAGGTGATAAATGTGGAGCTTGTTTAAAACACATCATCGATGTCTTGGAATCTAAAGCTACCTAAAACATTTGCGATCCAAACTATCTCTGAAATGAAGCATGGTGTTACATAAGCGCTATTCTTCTGTCACTTGTACCAGTGGTGTAAGGGGAGTGGAAGCACAGACATCCATGACACCTTCTGCTCCTGGCTGATCAGTGATTTCCACATCTGCCCCCCCCCCCGAAGTAGGATCAGGTAGGAGATGTCTGCTTTGACTAGGGGTAGAGCTTTCAGTCATTCAAATAAATTGAGTGACCAATACCTGTAGGCACCTTGCTTCCCGTCCTTATGGCACATGTTTCTCCCATTTTACACCTGTGCCTTTCACACTAAACAATCCATGCTGATTTTTCTTTGAATATTCTGATCTTTGTAATGTGTGGCTCTACAATTTACTTGTAGAGAAGCACAACGGTGAAGCTGTTCATCAGACATGGCTGCCCTTGCTTTTGTAAACCAAAATGACACCATATTTCATCCCGAGACACTGCTGTAACACAAGCCTCAGCTATGACCTCTAATTACAAAGAAGGGCCCACTTGTGTAGGACAGATTTGTCTGGAAACATGAGGAAGTTGTTCTGGAGGGCAAAGGTCAATGCGTAATCATTTATCAGTCGGCTTAAAAACAAAAGTGCTTGGCTATGAGAAGGTAGAGTTATCTTACATGCAGGTGTGAATCCTTATTGTAAAATATGTGAGCCAGAAAATGATGGACAAATTGCAGCAAAACCATGCATTTCATGTGTGTGTGACATTGTCTGATTTCTTTTATGGAGAATTTTAACAGTTTATCTAAAGCTACATTTCTTTATTTTAGAGTGGTAAGGGATTAGCACCTCTGTCAGGTTTATACAGCTGAAAAAAAAACAAAATTCATCCTGCAGTGTATCTTCAAATGCCTTCTAGAGGGTACATGGTGATGCAGTGGGATCCAAGTGACAAAAATGGCCACCATGCCAAGTGGTAAAGACCTCCAATCTTTACTGAGGTCTTATTTGCAAAAAAACGCGAATTTCACACACAGAGGACCTCGTAAACTACCAACGTATTTAGGAAACTATGGCCTCCTTTCCCAAATAATTTTGCAGAATCCTGAAGTGCCTTTAGTAGATCTTCACATCATTCTCTATGTGCCTAGGGTACCTCTGTTCCTGTATAAAGCCTGCAATGTTGACTTAGATTATCACCTTGAAACTCCTTTATATATTTCCTGTTGTCCACAAATCAATGTGAGCAATATTATTAGCTTCTGAGTTCTCTACAGTTAGTGGGATGGTGAACGTTCGGCAATGGCTCTAAATTTATGACATGAAGGTCTCTAGTACAGCGTTTAGTGCCTTTTCTTAGGCAGTACACTACTTTTCAAAGCCTGGGAAGATATTTTTAATTTAAAAAAAAGTATTTCTTTGTAGTGTACCTTTTTAAAGCGACTCTGTTGCAGATCTGCAAATTGAAATAAAGTGGCCTTCTTATAAAAATAAATTCTTACCTCTCTTGCTACCAGTGCCACCATGCATTACTTTGTTAATAAGGGAATAGTTCCCTGCAGTCTAATTGGAAACCAACACTTCTGGGAGTATCTGTCTTCTGTGACCCCTGAAACCTCACTGGTTCCTTTCACTGACCTCCACCTCACCACTGCATCCTGTAAAGAGGTGGAGGTCAGCAGAAGGGACCAGTGCATGCTGTGGGGGTCACAGGAGATAGTCATTCGTAGAATTTTCAGTTTCCCAACACACTTCGAGAGGACATTTCTCTTCAACAGAATGGTGGTCTTGGTGCAAGAAACATGAAAGGTGTTTACTGTCTCCTTTTTAAAAAAAATTTCAAAACAATAGGTGGCTTTATTTTAATTTGCACATAGGCAATAGGGCCGTTTTAACAAAACAAATTTTAGCCCATATCACTGGCCTCTCTGCCAGTTTGAATTACTTAATTTAAGCAGCATGTGGTATATGTAAGATATGGAGGAAGAAGATGTTGCCCTTGTTTTATGTATTTTGTTTTTCATTTTTAGGCAACTGGGTTACAATGAGCTGACAGCCATCCCATCTTTAGGATCTGCTGCTTCCCAGATTATCAGTCTTTCTCTGTAAGTAGTCACTTTATCAAACCATCAAAATAATTGCATGATGTTTCTTTTTGCAACAGTTTTTTTTATAATACCAACTATTTATTGGTACCAACGATTTTATAACATGAACCGTGTTACTGTGTCCAGAGATATTCAGGCAGTGGAATAATAATGTATGCTTAGTAAAGGAAAATTGGTACAGATAGAGGTGAAGAAAGGAGAAGGTAAGGTTGGGTGGAGTTGGGAAGGGTTACAACTTTTCTTTCTGTTTGAAAATGAGAAAAATAAATGGTTACCATGGTGTTGTCAAAATATATAAAATTGTTCTTATATCTAAAGTCCAAAAATTCTAGAAGGAATCCAATGTAGAAAAAGCATATCCATGTAACCACCATTAAATTTAAAATACAGAGCAACCTTGCTCTAGAACAGTGTTTCTCAATTCCAGTCCTCATGGACCCCCAACAGGTCATGTTTTCAGGATTTCCATTATTTTGCACAGGTGATTTGATCAGTTTCAATGCCTTAGTAATTACCACAGCTGTTTCATCTGAGGGAAATCCTGAAAACATGACCTGTTGGGGGTCCATGAGGACTGGAGTTGAGAAACACTGCTCTAGAAAACCACACATTCAAGCTAGGCACATATACAGTGGTCCTAACTGTGAAAGAATTTCAGTCCTAAGTGTACAGTTGAGGGGGGATTTAAAATTATCCCTTGCAGTGGGGTTGTGCTTGCATTGCAAGGGATAATGGCTCTTTTTGTCTATGGGAGAGGAGAAACACTTCTACTTACCTGACCTGATGCTCCTCTATGCTCCAGTGGTGGACTGTCCCTCGGCATTACTTGCTCACCGCAGGCCTATGGACACAGCTTTGCTCCTCATGACGTCCGGATCCTAGACAGCTGGAGCATGGGAGAAAATACTCTGTGGAGACCAGTCTAGCAGTGGGATGGACTGGAGGTTCCCCTATACCAGGAGTATCCAAACAAAGAGCCAATTTACTGCCCTTCAAATATAAGGGGGGCCAGACTATGACCAGTGGCAGTAGAACATGTCCTGGCATTGGGGAGAGCAAACAATGCCATGGGCTCTAGAAAACCACACATTCAAGCTAGGCACATATACAGCGGTCCTAACTGTGAAAGAATTTCAGTCCTAAGTGTACAGTTTCAGGTAATTTCAGGTAATTACCATAGATAATCCATTTGTTCGAAAGACGCACTTTTACATACTTATAATTGCAACAGTGTTTTGGAACTCCACTTGGATTAATTATAAATATCACAATATAATTTGCATATGTGGATTAAACAAACATTGGCGGCCAAATTCTTCTGAATTGCTGCGCGGTTTTCTCTGAAGCGGTATGCTTATTAGTCATCTTATGCCAATGTATGTAGCACAACAGGCCATACCACATCATAGGAGTCCTCAAAAATATTCCATCTTGTATACATGGTTGATATAAAAGAGATCAAAGAGTCAATATTACCATGTGCAAGTACATGTTCTCATCTGTTTTTTTTTTTTTTCTCTGGTCATCCAAATCCCTGGACTTCCTTCCAGTGTTTGTTCAGCTATAGGCTTGCTTCCATACACATTCCAACCATATTGTAGATTTAGTAAGGGTGATTTGTTTTTCTCTATATTGGATTTTTTCTAGGTTTTTGGGTATTTGGGTATATTTTTGAGCTAATTTAAAAAAGACAAATCAAGAAAAATTTTATTTTCATTATGTATCATAAGATTTAAGTATTAGTATGGATTTTGCATAGAGTTTGTTTAAGAAGGGTTATTCTTTATATTTATTTTTTCTGTGTCGGTTGACTTCCTTTCCCAGTGACTGCTATTATTGGGGATTTAAAATGATGACATATTTTACCAACAGGAACACAGACAATTAAACACCTGAGGTTCTGACACTTCTACAGTCTATCTAAAACTAAAAATTGAACACACTGTAGAAATAGGAAAAGGTCACCCAACCGCCGCACATCTTGCCTGGACCGAGTAGATAGCAGGTAAAAGCAGCCTCAGCTCGATTCATTCATGCTACGCCCCCAACATGATATAGGCCACATGGGTGAACATGTTGGGGGCATAGCATGAATGAATTGAGCCGAGCCTTATTTTACTTGCTAACCACTCAGGGCTGGGCAAGGCATGTGGCAGTTGGGCTATCTCTTCCTATTTCTACAGCATGCTTTGGGCCTGGACGAACCGTTCCCCAGCCTGCACTCTCACTAGTCAGCAGCATCCAATTAGCCTGAGTGGGGGCCACTAAGCATTTATCTTGAGTCACAAAAATTTAACACACGTGAGTTTTTATTACTTCGCACAGAGATCCCAGTTTTCTTGGGGCAATGTTTTCATCACCCTTTTTTTTCATATAAAGATGGCAGCACCCTGGGTCAACATCTACTACTTGGGCTGAGATGCTGGCTCAGAGATGAAGGAATCATGGTACAGATCTTGAGTATGTTCAAGAAGGTCTGAAACAGATCCGCCCCTGCTGCAACTTTCCACCATAGACATTCCACATCATTGAATAGTGGAGACTTGCTTGCAGTAGAATGATGGCGTCATCTCAGCCTTGGCAAAGTCACTTGACTGGAGTTTGAGAACTGTTTTGTTTTTTGGAAAATTATTCTATTTCCTTATATTGTGTGTTTCCAGAATGTATCCATGCATAAAATTGTTGTAAATTATTGTAAAATTGTAGGAAGGTCCACTTTAAGAGGAATGAAAAATCTACAGAGAAAATAACCTAGGGAAAAAAGGCAGCGAACTGATCATATCATTAGCCAGTCCTCATGGTCTGAATTTTGCTCTAAAGAAAAACTTCAGGCAGATTTAAAAAAAAAAAAAAAAAAGTATCTGTCACTGTAATGTATGGTTACTTCTTACAAATGCAAATCTGGTCTTCAGTGGAACTTTTGTTCATTGTGTGCCTCCCCAACTGAAAGCTTCTCACTATCCGCACCCAGGATCTAGTGAAAAATGTTTTGTAAAGATCTACATGCTTCATTAAACCTTTGGAGCTTTCCTTTATCTGTGCCAGGAAGTGCCTTTGCTTTAAGACTTGGTTGTTTACTTTCAGTTAGTTATAGAGGTTATTCTTGATTATGCTAGCATTTAATCCAGCGGCATCACTGTTCGGCACTTTCTTGGAGGCCAATACGCTCACCTTTCTTTTTTTTTTCTTTTAGTTTGAATTTGCTCACCTGTGTTTACTTTCAAGTGGAAAAAAAAAAGACTTGACAAATATAGTTGAGGTGACTTGGCACAGTGTTCCATCAATAAAATTGTTGATATAGCATGTAGATCTGAGATTGATGATGGCAAATCGCCACGTTCTGAAGACCTGAAGTTCTCACTAGTTTCTCGTCTTCTCTTGTTGAAACCAAATGATTCTCACTTTTTTTGCATGTGGTTTAGGACATCCCAAGTTGACATGTAAACCTTTAAATTGCATCCGTCGGCAAAACTTTTTTTTTTTGGGGGGGGGGGGGGGGGGGGATAGTATACAATTACTACCACTTTCTGTCCTTTGAGTTTCATTGGGGAAATTTTCCTTCACTTCCTTTCCTGAAAATGAGAAAATATCTGTTAAAAGAGAGCAAAATTCTCTCTTAAATAATGATCTCCGTAGCAAATGTCCCCATTAGAAGATTTACCTCTCTTCCTGCTCCAGTGGCAGTTTAAACTGATTGTTTAAAAAATCGAACTTTACAAACATGTCATACTTACCTGCTCTTTGCAGTGGTTTTGCACAGAGCAGTCCTGATCCTCCTATTCTCAGATCCCCCCTGGTGCTCCTGGACCCCCCCTCCTGCCAAGTACCCCCACAGCAAGCACCTTGCTATGGGGAAACCAAGCAGGCGTGCTTCCGAGCCGCTGCTCTGTATCCATTCACACACAGCAGCCGTTTGGCCCGCCCCCCGCTCTCTCCTCATTGGTTCATTGGTTGTGATTGACAGTAGCGTGAGCCAATGAGATGAGAGAGACCCGGGACAGACAAAGGCTGTCATGCACATCACGGGATTGAGATAGGGCTCAGGTAAGTATTTGGAGGGCTAATGCACACTGAAGGTTTTTTACCTTCATGCATAAAATGCATGATGATAAAAAACCTTGAGTCTCTATAGCCACTTTAAAATGAGATTTTTCCCTTATTTACAGTTTATAGTACTTGTAGTCACAAAGACAAAAAGGGAAAGAACACAGCCATAAAATAGGGCTTCTAGTTCGATCCAATTCTATCCAAAACTACAAAGTACATCCAAATGTATAGATTTGTAAATGTGTGTTTGTATAGGTCCAAGCTAATGTATGTGATCTTATTAATGTGTTTTGTTTTTTTTTTAAGTTGTTTCCCTTTAGTTACAGGTAGCATTCAGTCAGAACATGCTATTCCTTGGCAATGGCGAGTATAGGACTTGTACAACTTTCTTCAAGTTTTTAAACTTTTCAAAAAATGTAATCTTGCATAGGAGTTAAAGGTCTTCATTGCAAGATTAGGAACTGCTGAAAGGGTAGAAGTTGCACCTTAATTGTGGCAACAATACGGTCCCCACCACCACCAAAATACTAGACTACACTGGACACCATAGGTGGTATAGAGTGCACACTGCTGGGAGAAGTGGCCTGGCTTCCCTTCTTTGTGTGATTGGAAGTTGACCATCATGTAGAGGGCGCAGGATGCTGGGTCCTGATTCCTGACATTGCGTAGCTCTGAGTAAGAGAGCTTATGGGCACTAGGCATTCCTGTCTCTGGGAATATTTTCCCATCTCCATGGAAGCCCGGACTTGTCCAGCCATGGTCTGCCATTTTATAAATATAGTATTTTGAATTTCTACAGTTCCACCATGACTACCAAAAGAATTCTCTACAGTTTAACCATGACAACCAGTAGAATGTCACCAATTCTAAAATTAATTTTATAAAGCCTGGATGGAGAGCAAGTGCTTTTTAAAAGTTGGCTGTTTTTGTGCTCCGTTTTGGTTTTCCAATTTCATGTAATGGAAAGGTCTACTTTGAAAGCAAGCGGGGGATATATTTTGATCAGAGGGGCATTTATCATATTTGTATTGTTGAAGATGTTCAGAAATCGTTGCCTAAAAAAAAAAAAGAAGCTGTATTGTGTGGCTTTCATTGCTGTGAAGTCCAGCCTTGAGCATTAAAAGCTTTCAAAAGGACCTTCTTTTAATCTCCAGATGTTCTTCTATTATGTTTTGTGTTAAATAGAAAATGGTCAATTAGCTGTCCCCTGCTATTCCAGGGATTCAGTGGTGAAGAATTAACTGCTGACTACTGGGATTTGGAGAAAATGCGTTAAAAAGCTTTGCACATTTCTTTTTTTTTTTCTTTTCCTCAAGTGGATTGAAAGAAATGCATTTCAATGTAGTAAGACATCAATGAAGTTTTTGAAAAGTCCCCAAGTGTTCTACTAACACTTGTAAGAGGGAATCCTTTCTCTGCAGTAAAGCGTATCGTCCACTGGTGGTCTTTGTACTAACTTTCAGCACACCCTCTTCTGAAAATACCACAATTAAACATACAAGGTTGTTGGGCCAAGTAATTATTTTTTCTTTAACTTTGCTAAAAAAAAAATATTTTTTTTTTTGTAAAAGAAGGTTTAATGGATATTTGAAGGAGTGGTATCACAAAAATATAACTTTAATATTAATGGGCAAATCTGTACTACTTGAACATAAAGACGTTCAAAATAAAGATGGTATAGCTTTTGAAATTTAGAAACACAAGATGTCTTTGTGTACAGTAATGGTAGAAAGTGGTGTTCCTCAAAATTCTCTTCCCACCAACTGTCTGTGTTTTCTAGAATTTCCCACTCTATCCAAAACTGACTGCGGTTTTGCTTAGTGGAAGTGGCTGTGTATGCCCCAGCAGAGCTATGATTGGGTTTCATGCAGTCTCACAGTTGTGGGAGAATTCAAAAAGTTAGGGAGCCTCTCCTTAGTATATCATGGGTGTCAGTTTTTGGGGGCAGTGTTTAGACAGAATGTTACCCACAAACCTGTAGACCTGCGGGAAGATTATGGACATTCAAATATTTACATTCTCTTAACAAGCAGTAATTAGGTTTTAATACAAGTCCTCACTGCCCTCTGGAGCTACAGGCTCTTTGAGGCAATTAATCCTCAAACTTAGAAGAGAAGCAGTGAAATCATCCAACTCTAGTCTGTCTGGTATGCTGCTCTCACCCCTCTTCCTGTGCTCTTGCTCTGTGTTTACATAAGTGATTAGATTGACAGGCTGCTGAGTCACTGCTGGGAGGGGGAAGCAGAATGTGCTTCTTCTGTAATTTGTGAAGTTGAATTGCTCCACAGTGACAGAAACTACAAAGATCAGTGCAGGTTTGTTTTAAAGCTTTTTACTGCTCTTTTAAGAGTTTGGAAATACTGGACTGTCCATAGCATGCCCATAGTTCTGCTTTAAAGAATTGGTGTTCCAGCTCCCCAAACTATGGCAGGCCATAGATTATGCAATTTTCTTTCCTGCAACCATGGGTTGCAGGAAAGAAAATTTCTCGATTCATCCCGTGGAGCTAATGTGTTCTTCCGGTGGGTGGAAAAATTTCTTGATTCATCCCGTGGAGCTAATGTGTTCTTCCGGTGGGTGGGGGGTGCAGGGTGCCAGTAACCATCTCTGCCGGTAGAGCGCAATGATTACTGCTAGCGGCTATAGCTGTTAGCAATAATCATATGTAAAATCCATCAATCTGTTTGTTCCCAATTAATCGATTGATTAACTTGGATACATTCAGCCTGCCATACATGGCTGAAAAATCCAAAATGCTGGTTGTACCCAAGTTGCTTGATGGGTCAACTTTTGGTACAATCAGCCTGCTCATAGAATGATCGAATCCCGGATGGTTCAGCAGGGACCGGCCAAGATTCAATCCATCTATGGCCAGCTTAAGGAAATATCATAGGTTTTATTTAAAGGTCTAAACGGAGTTGCCATTAAAAACCATAGAAGCATTTTTGTTTGGATTGGAGCTCTTCTTTAAAAGACTTCAGTAATTAATAATCAGTTTGAACTTGCTGCCCAGTGCTATAAAAGGTGACTAATTAAATAACAAAGCAAATCCAAATATAACCCTCCTTAGGGGGTTAAGGCAGTGGAAAAAAGGATTAGGTGGTTCACAAAGGGCTAAGCCGCTTTCTGCAGTGTATTTACTGTTAAATCGAAATCAATAGGTCTTCACTGCCACTGCAAAGAGTATAAAACTCGATTAAAAAATCAATCTGTTTTACAGGCTAATTAATGTCCAGATCAATCCGCATTAAACTGTAATTAAATAGATTAACTAGACAAATCTGATGGATTTTCTGCTGATAGGGCTGTAGAGAGATCAACAACTGAGCGTTTCAATCAGAATACATTTTGGAAATATCTGATCGGTCATTTTTGGGAATAATAATACACCAGCCTTTGTTAGTATGAGCGACCCTGAATATATTAGGGGCTTGTGTAGAAGTTTGTTTCTGTGAGTTTGCTGTGCATTTGATCTGCTTTGAGTTGGTTTTTTTGGCAGTAGCAGATCCTGTAGCGATGTGTTCAAACTACAGGAAAAGATGATCAGGCGCAGATTGCGGCCGCATAATGCATGCATTTGAGCAGCGCTTTGCTCGAATGCAAAAGGCAGTCAGTTGCATATCTTGTTTTTTTTTTTTTTTTTCTTTTTTCTTTATTTATTTTTTGCCTTTTTCTTTTCTGTTTTTGCTTTATTTATTTTATTTTTGCCTTTCTTTTGTTTTTTTTTTCTTCTCTTCAATCCTTTTGCATTTTTTTTTTTATTTTAGATGGTTCTCTTTTAAAGGGACTACATGTATGTTTGCAACAGCGCTTGACTCTACTCAAATTATGATATGAACTGCAACCTTTTTTTTATTAGAATGTTTACTTGGCTGTTTTTTTCCTCTGCATGATTTACGGTTGCAAGGAGAAATATACAAATGCTTACAGTAATTATCCTGGGCAACTCCTAAAACACTAATTGGTTATAGCTGCTAATGTGAAGAAACACCTTCCCCAGTGGCGCTGTGAACTCTGAATCAGAAATGTATACTCATTAAACTAAACTTAAAAAAAAAAGTCCTTATTAGCATAAGTCCATCAAATCCATGTGGATATCACTGTAAGTGCTTCAATCTTCTTGTCACTTTACATCCCAAACCAATATCACCACGTGCTCGTGAGACAACATTCCCTTCTGGGTGTACACTCACCAGACTCACCTACCTCCCACTCTCATGGTTGCATGTCTCGCTTGTTGAGCCTCCACTTAAAAGCACCGCTGTGTAAAACTTCATAAACCTCCTTACTTCTGTCCCCCAGGTATCATTTCCATGGAAAGATA
The DNA here is from genome assembly GCF_062004578.1 of Staurois parvus. Classification (NCBI taxonomy): domain Eukaryota; kingdom Metazoa; phylum Chordata; class Amphibia; order Anura; family Ranidae; genus Staurois; species Staurois parvus. Next base: position 3,465,995 of record NW_028317958.1, on the reverse strand, counting down.
AAAATTAATCCCCAATGGAACAATAACCAACGTTCAAAGTTTTGAAGAAAAAGAATTCCTGATCGTAAGCCACCATCCCCAGAATATTATGCAAATTTGAGAAAAAAAAACAATCTAATGGGACTTTTAAGGCATTAATACATATAATTAAAAATATATGAAATCTTTATTTTCCATCAAATTTGTAAAAATTTCCACACATATAAAACGTGTAGTAACAGCGGTTTCTGAAGGTCATATATATCGTTACATCACCATTATGAGTTATTTGTTAGTTACAGAATTTGTCTTATAAATTGTATTATGTGCAGAAATTTTTAAAACATTTGAGAAAAAAAAAACCAATTTAATGGGACTTTTAAAGCATTAATACATATAATTACAAATAAATGTAATCTTTATTTTCAATCAAATTTGTAAAAATTTCCACACATATAAAACGTGTAGTAACAGCGGTTTCTGAAGGTCATGTATATCGTTACATCACCATCATGAGATATTTGTTAGTTACAGATTTTGTCTTATATATAAAATCTTTATTTTCCATCACATTTTTAAAAATTTCCACACATAATACAATTTATTTTTAATTGTATTAATGCCTTAAAAGTCCCATTAAATTAGTTTTTTTTTCTCGAACTTTCATAATATTCTGGGGATGGTGGCTTACAATCAGGAATTCTTTTCTTCAAAACTTTGGTTATGGTACCATTGGAGATTAATTTTTCTCTTTCCACGGAAATGATACCTGGTGGACAGGAGTAAGGAGCTTTCTGAAGTTTTATACAGCAGTACTTTTAAATGGAGGCTGAACAAGCGATCCATGCAACCATGAGAGTGGAAGGCATGGGAGTCTGGTGAGTGTACAGAAGGGAATGTTGTCTCACGAGCACGTGGTGATATTGGTTTGGGATGTAACGTGACAAGAAGATTGAAGCACTTACAGTGATATTCACATGATTTGACTTGTTAGTTACAGAATTTGTCTTATAATACAATTCATAAGACAAATTCTGTAACTAACAAATATCTCATGATGGTGATGTAACGATATATATGACCTTCAGAAACCGCTGTTATTACACGTTTTATATGTGTGGATATTTTTACAAATTTGATGGAAAATCAATATTTCATATATTTTTAATTACCGTATTTCGCGCTCCATAAGACGCACCTGACCATAAGACGCACCTAGGTTTTAGAGGTGAAAAACAAGAAAAAAAATATTTGGAACCAATGGACTGCGGACACAGTACAGGGGATGACCAGAGACTGCGGACACAGTACAGGAGATGACCAGAGACTGCGGACACAGTACAGGAGATGACCAGAGTCTGCGGACATACTACAGGGAATGACCAGAGACTGCGGACACAGTACAGGAGATGACCAGAGACTGCGGACACAGTACAGGAGATGACCAGAGTCTGCGGACATACTACAGGGAATGACCAGAGACTGCGGACATAGTACAGATAACCAGAGACTGCAGACAGTACAGGGGATGACCAGAGACTGCAGACAGTACAGGGGATGACCAGAGACTGCAAACAGTACAGGGGATGACCAAGGGACTTTGGACCTTTGGGGAGGGAGGGGGAGCGGGTACCTGAAGTTGTTCCTTCTTTAGTGTGGGCACGCTGGCTTCTTCCCGCGCTGGTTTCTATGACAGCCGGGTGCCCACTGAGCATGTGCGAGAAGCGCTGCGCTTTGTAAATGGCCCGGAGCCTTCTGGGACCTGTCATGTGTCCCAGAAGTCACCGGATCATTCACAAAGCGCAGCGCTTCTCGCACATGCGCAGTGGGCACCCGGCTGTCACAGAAGCCGGCGTGGGAAGACTGGACAGAGGAACAGGTAAGGTCCTGCAGGAGAGAAGAGCTGAGCGGCCGGCCCGTATTCTGACATGGTGGCGAAAATACTGGACCGGCCGCTCCATATTTGCTCCATAAGATGCACTGACATTTTCCCCCCTTTTTTGGGAGGGAAAAAGTGTGTCTTATGGAGCGAAAAATACGGTACATGTATTAATGCCTTAAAAGTCCCATTAAATCTGTTTTTTGTTTTTTTTTTTCTCAAATTAACGTTCAAAGTTTGAATCAATAAAATTAGCCACTCACAAAGTAGATACATTTAAAATGCTAATCATCATAACACTGTAGAGTGACATCAGATGTGGGAATGTGTACTCTCACCACTGCCCGACCTCTCGGATAACGCTTCTGCATCACTTCCGGTTCCAGCTCTAACGGGACATCCTTTCGTTGCGCAGCCTCACCCTGACGTGTTTCGTCACTTCCGACTTAGTCATAGAGATCCCTATGATCAACAAGCGATACATGCTAACCATGAGAGTGGGAGGCATGTGCGTCTGTTGAATGTACACCCAGAAGGGAATGTTGTCTCATGAGCACGTGGTGATATTGGTTTGGGATGTAAAGTGCCAAGAAGATTGAAGCACTTACAGTGATATCCACATGGATTTGATGGACTTATGCTAATAAGGACTTTTTTGAGATTTGTTTAATGAGTATACGATTCTGATTCAGAGTTCACAGCGCCACTGGGGAAGGTGTTTCTTCACATTAGTAGCTATATTTCTGTATAAAGTGGCAGCAGTGAATTACATTTATCTATCATTGTTTTTTGGTTAATTATTTCAAGAAGGTGTTAATATTTTATTTATTTATTTTATTCTGAGCATGCATCCAGTGCGAAGGTTTAAATATTGATTGTTACTAATTGGCTATAGTTGCTATGGACGACTATGAATATATGAGTGGCTGATGGTTGCTATGGCAACTTTGAATATGCTAGCCCTTGATGGTTACTCTAGCTGATGATATACTGTAATTTTATATGCAAATTGTAATAACTATTATGGATGGCTCTGATTTATTGAATCCACTAACTGTTGACGGTTGCTAGGGATGACTCTGAAAAGGCGAACCATTGATTGCCATGGGTAACTCTGAATAAATTATTATTTGATGGTTGCTATGAGTGATACTGAATATACTAATTAGTGATGGTTGCTATAGGTGACTCTGAATACACTCTGAATAATGGTTGCTATAGGTAACTCTCAATACATTTTTGGTTGTTGGTTGCTATGGATAACTTTGTATAAACTAATATTTGATGGTTGCTATGGATAAGAGAAGAAACTAATAATAGGTGGGTGCTGTGTGTGGCTCTGGATAAGCATTGATGGCTGCGATTGAGGACTGAATAGGTTAACCTGTGATGATTGCTATGAATGGCTCTGAATACACCGGTCATTATTGTTGCTATGGATGGCTTTAAATACACCAACCATTGATGGTTGCTATGGACAGCTCTAAGTGAACGATCACTATATGGTTGCTATGGACAGCTCTAAGTGAACGATCACTATATGGTTGCTATGGACAGCTCTAAGTGAACGATCTCTATATGGCTGCTATGGACAATAGCTCATACTGGCAGCTACAGGCTTATTCTTTACCACAATGCAAAGAACATTTTTTTTTCCATGCATAGTGTTTCAACTCTTAACAACCAATCCTAAATCACAGATTCCAGTAAACCTCTATCTCATTGGTTGCTATGTGTTCCTATAAGAAGTATATTTATAGGCAAACATTTTTTAGCTTTGGCTACAGTAAAGCATTGGTAAAACCACTGTTAACATGAATTATTTTTGCAATTTGGATCCCATCATGGAGATTTTCTTCTACTTCCTGTTCCAGAGACACAGCAGGATGTAAGGAATTTTGGGGGAGCTCTTCTCTTAGACCAGTGGTGGGCAACCTTTTTTTTCAACTGAGCCAAATCTCGCCAAAACCACGATTGAAATTTATTTTGAGAGCCACATTTTTAAAACTGAAAATACATCCCCCATATAGTAATTCATCCCCCATAGTAATTCATCCCCCATAGTAATTCATCCCCCATATAGTAATTCACCCCCCATATAATAATTCATCCCCCATAGTAATTCATCCCCCATATAGTAATTCATCCCCCATAGTAATTCATCCCCCATATAGTAATTCATCCCCCATAGTAATTCATCCCCCATATAGTAATTCATCCCCCATATAGTAATTCATCCCCCATAGTAATTCATCCCCCATATAGTAATTCATCCCCCATATAGTAATTCATCCCCCATATAGTAATTCATCCACCATATAGTAATTCATCCCCCCTATAGTAATTCATCCCCCATAGTAATTCATCCCCCATATAGTAATTCATCCCCCATAGTAATTCATCCCCCATATAGTAATTCATCCCCCCTATAGTAATTCATTCCCCATATTGTGTCAATTCACTTACCTTTGCTCCGCGCGTTCCTCTCGCCGTGTTCCCGTGCCGTTCTGGTCTTCAGGGCGGACTGTGAGAGGAGAGGAGTTCGTCACGCTGCCCCGCCTACATCCTGACAGCCAATGTTTGCCACGCTCCGCGGGCCAGATTAAAAGGTCCGCCGGGCCGTATGCGGGCCGTAGTTTGCCCATTGCTGGGCTAGCTGCAGAGTCCTGACTTTTGGGGCGGCCGCCCGAGAGGAGGGAGAAGAGCGGGCGCCCGGCACACAGAACAGCTGCATTAAAGTGTGCAAAGAGCCGCATGTGACTCGCGAGCCGCGGCTTGCCGACCACTGTCTTAGACAGTTGTTACCAGGATAGTAGTTCTCATTTGAAGAATTCTCTATTCCTGTTTGGTAATAGTTGTCACCTGGGAAAACAGAGGGTGACTCTCCCCAAAGGGGATGATGACAGCTATAAAAACATCTCTACAAGCATACTTTTTTAGAAGGGGACATAACCGCACCATATACAACTGAAACAACAACTGTTAAAATATTGTTTTATTTACTCTTATCTTGTTCAAATAAGTAAAAAAGACACCAAACATAATGTGACAGCATGGTATATACATCAATATCAATGGCAAAGCAAACTGCTTCATCTGCAGCCAGGAGAATTATCTCCAAAATTGTACTCTCCAACGCGTTTCATTTCACAATAGAATCTTCTTCAGGGTAAAATAATACAGCAGAAGCTTCTACATAGTAAAATAAAGACATATAAACAGACTAATCTTTACATACTAGACAATCATCATATACACCAATTGGTTTACATAACCATTTGTCAGAAAACTATTTTTTGCAAATGACTCCTCCACCATCGCTGGAGCATAAGGACACCGTAGTGATCCCTTGGCAGGTGGAAGCTAGTGGAAAAAAAATCATAAATACTAATAACTACTAACGATATATACGAATTAAAATGTAATCAGTCATACGTATAAAGAAATCTGAACACACGTACAGTAATCAATAGGTAGTTATTAGCATTTGTGATTTTTTTTTCCCCCCCCCCACTAGCTTCCACCTCCTAAGGGACCACTATGGTGTCTTTATACTCCAGCAACACTGGAGGAGTCCTTTGATAAAATAGTTTTTCAAACTGTCAAATGGTTATGCAAGTCAATCAGTGTATATGATAATGATGGTCTATTATATAAAGATTAGTCTGTTTATATTGTTTATATATCTTTGTTTTACTTTGTAGAAGTTTCCGCTATATTCTTTTTTCCCCCTGAAGGAGATTCTATTGTGAATTGAAACGCGTTGAGGTTGTACAATTTTGGAGATAATTCTCCTGGTTACAGAAGCAGTTTGCTTTGCCATTGATATTGTTGTATACATCATGCTGTCACATTGTGTATGGTGTCTTTTTTTTTTTTTTTTTTACTCATTTTAACAAGATAAGAATAAATAAAACAAGATTCTTAACTGTTATATCAATTTTATATGGTGCTGTTAAAGTCCCCTTTGAAAAAATTATTCTTATTTAGATGTATTCGTCATCATCAGGGATGTGGCACCCCATTGATTTGGTTTTGAAGACCACTCTTTACAGACGGCTATAAAAACCTGACGGGATCTGATGCTTTATCAAAAAATACAAAAAAAATAAAAAATACTGGCTATAAATACAATTTAAATAATGTAGTACAATGCATTTCCCTATTGAATAAGCCCATAAACTGGCCAATGTTCGATGTGTCCATGAGTCTGAATTTTTAATTGTATATATTTGTAGCCCTGTCCTTTTTTTATTCCAGTTCTTATTTTCGTATGTGAGACAAGCTGTCTAGTTCAAGGTTTAAAACAACGGAGCAAATTCATTTTTCCTCTGTCTACCCCATAAACTCTGACCTAACCACACTAATCCAGACACTGCTTCGGCCTAATCCCTTCCTAATGTCCAATATATGTAATGTTTAGTAGGAATAAAAGGCCGGCGAATGTCATTATGGGTAACAAAGGCCGTTCCCTCATGTTATACATTATAGACAAACTAGTTTAATCAAGGTTCAGTACTTGGGTTGAACTGCTTACATGCGGAACATTTGGTTTCAATTATGACTCTGGCACCTAATCACAGCAATAATGGTGGTATTTCCAATGGAGTCTTATTGCCCTATTTGGTATTTGGGATTCACGGGCTGTTTTGAATTATTTAGCTGTGATTCACTTTGAAAGCCCTAGAATGCATATGATGCCTAATATGTAAAGCTGAACTCCAGCCTTCCCTTCAGTCTTGCACAGTTGTATGTACGGGCTCCTCTGCTGGACTGAATATGTGTACTCTGATAACACTGCACACTGCAAGCTTCTCACAGTGTGCATTAGAAGCTGCAGCAAGTCAGAGCATGCCTCTTTTCCTGACAGGAGGTCATCCTAGCCCAGAGGCCTCCAAACTTTGTAAACAAAAGGCCAGTTTATTGTCCTTCACACTTTAGGGAGCTGGGCTTTGGCCAGTGGGAGTAGAAAATGCCCCAATGGCAGTGAGTCTAAATAATGGCTCAGGCTTGGTGGTCAGTGGGAGTAACAAAAACATATTGCATAGCACCTGATGTCAATAGGAGGAGGGATAGTACCCCATTATTGGTGTCATTGGAAGAAATTGTTGGTATCAGTGGAATGAATAGTGCCTCATTGTTGGTGTCAGTGGAAGGAATATTACCCCATTGTTGATGAGAGGGAGGAATAGTGCCCCACTATTGGTGTCAGTGGAAGGTATGGTTCCTTATCGTCAGTGGGAGCAATAGTGCCCGATCGTTGGTGTTCGAGGGAGGAATAGTGCCCCACTATTGGTGTCAGCAGTAGGAATGGTTCTTCATCATTGGTGTCAGTGGAAGGAATAGTGCTCCATCATTGATCTCAGTGGAAGGAATAGTTCTTCATCGTTGTCAGTGAAAGGAATAGTGCCCCATTGTTGGTGCCAGAGGGAGGAATAGTACCCCACTGTTGGTGTCAGTGGGAGGAGAGTGCCCCATCTTTAGTGTCAGAGGGAACAATAGTACCCCATTGTTAGTTTCAGTGGGAGGAATAGTACCCTATTGCTGGTGTCAGAGGGAGGAATAATGCCCCAATGTTGGTGTCCGTAGTAGGAATTGTTCCTCATCGTTGTTGGCATAGGGAAGAATAGTGCCCCAGTGGCCACATAAAGGCAAGCAAAGGACCACAGTTTGGAGATCACTGGTCTAGCCCTTTCTTCTCCAGCTTGACTGTCCCTCCCTGGTCACCTTTTTATTTTTTTTTCTTTCATTGGATTTTGAATTTGTTCAATTATGGAAGCTCGACATCATACTTAGGGTGGTCAGCATGCAAATTCAGTCTGCTTAGAAATGCCGACTCCTCCTGGTTGACTTCCACCCATGAAGGAAATTTTATTTTTGCACAATTCCTCCCAAGAGCCACACCACTGCTTGCATGAGAGCTAAGGGCTCTTGAAAGGATGCAGTGATGCTTTCAGGAAGTTATGTAGAACTTTCTGCTGTTCCCTCCCACCAGCTTTGATGTGCATAGTGAACCACAGAGACCCAGTGATGACATAACTGGGTCTAAATAAAGAATGAAACGAAAACAAGTTTATTGTCAATGAATGGGGAAAGAGAGGAACCAGGGAATGGAAAAAAGAAGCAGATATAAATTTCAGCTTTAACACCCACGTTCATTCTACCCAAGTTCTGTGTCTGTAAGCTCTGATATATATATTTTTTTTATTTCTGCATTATTAAGTCGGGGCATCTCATCCAAATCAAAAGCCGAGGTCCACTCTGTGTCTCTTATGGACACACAGAGCAGGGCTCAGGAGCAAGCATGCACAAGGGCCCCCATAGCAAGCAGCTTGCTATGGGGGCACTTAACCGGGGGTGGGACACCGGCAAGAGGAGGATTGGGGCTGCTAAAAAAAGGGGCCTTTAATATTCAAGTTTAAACATAAATAATATGCAAACTGTCTTTTTTCCAACTAAAAGGCAACAAGCCTTCCTCAGTCTTGATTTTCTTGAAGTATTACATTCTTCTGTTGTCTTACAACCAAAAAGCTAAAATAAAGGCTGTGTTCTTTAAGAGGTTAAAATATGTGAAGATTTCTTTTCTTGGGATTAGGGCTTCATGCACACCTGAGCTCAAAAATGCCTGTGCCACCATCACTTGTGCCTTCAAGAGAGCCAAAAAAAAGTGCTAGGCGTATTTATTAATTTCAGTGACCAGAATAAATTAATATTGTGGCCAATGAAATGAATAAACACCCAACTAAATGACACGCTTAAAAGCACTTGCAAGAATGCAGCTTAGGAAGGTTTTTGAAACTGCTTTTCTCCTGCCAGGAGAACCCCGGTGTGCATGGGCCTTATAGTAAAACCTAGCCAAACGCGAGTGTGTTAGATGGAAATGCTGATGGTTCCTAAATTGGTTCTGAGTCTAAAGCCAATGCGTTCCCTGGTTTTGGACTTCTTAACATATTTAGCAGCATAAGTGGGATGTTTCACAGTACAGAATATTAAAGGCAGCTGTCTCTTGGAGTGCATTTTTTAGGCACTCACTTTGAAGTCTATGGGGCCAGAATGTGCAATCCTGTCCAAAAAAGTGCATGGACTTCTTTGGCTTGACAGAAGATCAAGAACATCTACTGGTGGAAAGGGATTACTATGGGAGGACAGAATCTGAAAGAAGGTGACTATTGCAGCCTGCGCTTCGTTCTTTCCTCTTGGGAGACCTTTCTTTGAAGAAAATAAAAATTGGGGCAAATTGGACTTCTTCGTAAACCGACAAGCCAATAAACATATCTGCTGTTGTACAGAAGGCACTATCTGGTCATTGTTCCCTATCCCAATACACCTTTGGAGTCCTATTTCCAATACAAAATGGAAATCTTATTGTTGATGGTTTTCACACTTCTAGAAACGCTCAACACATTGCTCAAGTGTGAACTGGGCTAAAGGCTGTGATGCCCATCATTGGATCTGTGGCGATGGGTGGTGCATTTGGGTTCAGGCATGTTGCTTGGCTATCATCTACAACTTAGATCATATGGCCAATACTTTATTCACATGACCTGCTGCCATGTATTTTAAGCAGCAAAAGTAAGTATTTAATGCTTTCTGTCAGACGTTATTGACTTGAAGTGTGGGGGAACGTTTGCCTGTAGTCTGGGGAAACTGAGAACCCCTTCTTATGATGTTGGAAAGCTGTTCCTAAACACACCCACTGCAGGATCATTGCTGTTTCTTGCATACAAGAAACTTAATGTAGAAAAAAAGTAAAAAATTAAGAATTTTTTACAACCTTCAGTCATTTAAACATGCCTTGAAGTTTGAATGAAATTGGTAATGCAAGAAGAGGAGAGACAAGAAATTACAGAGGATTTAGGAAGTACACTCCCAATGACCCAGTGAGGTGTTCGTAAATTCTGACAGCATTGAAGTACAGGGAATTGAGAATATTATTATTATACAGTATTTATAAAGCGCCAATAGTTCGCTCAGCGCTGTACATTACAAATGGGGACAGAACATGTGACAGAACAATACCAATACAATGCAAAACATGAGGGGATTGCCCTTTCGAGCTTACAATCTAGGAGTATGGGTCAGTTGCATGCACTAGCCCAGTTTAGCACCCTTGCATTGTCTGCTGGACAACATTAATTATTCATTGATTGTTTTGATTGGTTGCCTAGAGTTGCTGTTTAAATTTCAAAGCCCCTTATAGAATTATGTTATGTCCATCCACATCGGCATAGATGACATCATAAAGTTTTCATGCCAAAGTTAAATCCAGCCCCAAGCACTGAAAGATGGCCATTCAAGTCAACGAAGGCGTTCTTGATTCTGTTTTGACAGCCGGCTCTTGTTTCATGAAAAATATCAGGAAAGTCAAATAAAGTGAAAGTTCTTTTATCAGCACTGGATGCTTGGACAGCTTTCAAGAACAGATGTCAGTTCGAGAGACGTAAAGGTGCTAAAGGTGCTTTTATTTTTAATGCTGATTAGAATGTCCAATTACACAGTTAAAAAGACATTTTCAAACGGCGTTTAATGACTAACAGACTTCAACATAAAGTTAAGACAAACATGGCTGCGACATTACTCCGTTGTAAAATAAATCAATCGCAGGTCGTAACTCCACAATTAATTTAGTTCAGCGCTTTCAAAGTATGTATAATTTTTTGCTCTTTCTTTTTTTTTTTTTTTTTATAAAAATCAGATCAAAATCTACACACATCCTAATAAATCTATGGAACGTCTTTATTAAACAGTTTTTTTTTTTAAATCTCAGCCTTGTAATATAACGAGACTTCTTATTTTATTGACTTGGCTAATCTTTGAGTTTTTCACAGAGAAAGACAGATATGTATAAGAAAAAGCCCGACGACAATTGAAACTTGACGAGAGAATGAAAATAATGCAGTCTTTGCACTTTGGTCTTGGTAAATGTTCCATTGCTAGAATGCTACAAGGGAAAAAAAAACTGAAGTGGAATGCAGAATAATTAATAAGATTGACAAATGTGGCACACAAATACTAATGCTTGAGGTTTTGACAAATGAGGCCTTCAGGGTTGTAGAATAAAAGTTAGCGATAGATGGAAAGGTAATTTTATAGCTATCACAAAAATATGTGAAAGTTCACTTGAAGTGACAGAACTTGAAAATGTTCTTTTGATGGCACATGATTTGGCTGCCGTTTTGCATGCAGGAGACTGCAACCTCTCCATTGCTCAGGAGACCTCAGGTGAGAGACTGACCTTAATGAGCTCCACTTGTTAATGAGTCTGAAGCAATTCTTGTAGCAGATTTTCTATTTACAGTTTCCAAACACATATGGCAATGCATGTATGAGAGAATTATCTTTATTAATTTTTTTATTTTTTTAATGAGACCATAATCTCATCACTCTATAGAGGGGCGGCAATATAGTGGACCATAACCTCATCACTTGGGCAGAAATATAGTTGTACATGTGAATGAGCCCTTATTAGGAACCGGTCTCTGTTAAAACATTCAAGAATCTGAAAGTCCCACCCTAAATTATTGTCTAATATGTATGTGATAAAGCTGGACCAATAAGAGTTGGAATTGATGAAGGTATAGTGTATGTGGACCTTGTTCTGGTCCTAGGCTGGTACTTCTTTGACCATGTTAAACAAATTGCTCAATGGACAACCAACTCTTGGATTTGTATGGGAGAGAGCGTAGTACAAATATTCATATCACTTGTTTACTTGTTTTACTCAAGCCCTGAAGAAGTTGAAGCCTTTTCCACTGAAACATGTTGGATGTTTTGGGCCTTTTCCACTGAAACATGTTGGATGTTTTGGGCCTTTTCCACTAAAACATGTTGGATGTATTTGATGCTTTTAACCAATAAACATGTCAAAAAGACTTTACTGTAAGTCATACCAACATTTGTACTAGGCACTCCACAGTACACATTTAAGGCCTTACATTTTTGTCATTGGGCAGTGACAGATTTACACTGTACTGTTCAAGATCAGTTCAAGTGTTGGGATCAGTGGTTACTTGAAGCTTGATTATTGCTGTCCTATCAACTGCTTGAGCTCACACCATGCCTTCCAGCTTCTTGAGAGCACATAATGATTGCATTTGTATAAGATCTCCCAGGGTGTATTAGTGTGGGGTACAATGGCCAAAGGGTGCCTTCTTTACAACAGCAGGCTGTTTGCTGTGATAAAATGGCTTACTAGTTTAAAGTCCAGCTCTGGGACATTTTTTTTCTTTCTTCTGATATGGTTCCCGAGGAGAAGAAACCGAAGCTCAGGTTCTGTCCTCCCATAGTAATCTTTTTCTACCAGTCTATGTCCTCAATGTTCTGAGTTGAATGACACCCAGGATATACTATGTGTGTGTACAGGGTGTCATGGATTTGATCTCTAAAGGGAATCTGTCAGAATTGCTGCCAAGGTTTCCATCACTGGTGGCTTCCGTTTTGTCTGACTCTTCGAGATGATGCTGGTTCCAGGGTAGAGCATGGCTCACAACACACATAATGGTGTCCCTGTCTTTTAAAAGTAGGATGTCTGGTTGAAGGATGTTCAGTAGGAATCTGTTAAAACAGCTGCCAAGGCTCCCATCCATAACTAGCGGCTTCCGTTTTGTCTGACTCTTCGAGATGATGCTGGTTCCAGGGTAGAGCATGGCTCACAACACGCATAATGATGTCCTTGTGTTTGAAAAGTAGGATGTCTGGTTGAAGGATATTCAGAGGGAATCTGTTAAAACAGCTGCCAAGGCTCCCATCCATCACTAGTGGCTTCCGTTTTGTCTGACTCTCAGAGATGAAGCTGGTTCCAAAATGGAGCATGCATCACAGCATCATGCACAATGATGTCCCTGCCTTGGTCCAGTAGGATATCTGGGAGTCACAGTGGTATCACGAGATAGATTCTCTTTAAGGTCTTCTGTTTTTTTAATTCTCATGTAGGATATGTATAATTCCATCCCTGAGGGAAAAAAAAGGCTTTGGTCATAAATGGGAGAAAAACTCAACATCCTTATTTATTAATTCTACTTGAAGGGAGTGAATATGCTTCCATCTATGGTCAAAGCTTAGCTTTAGTACCAGAGCTTTCCATGCTGCTGCCTCTGGCCTCCTGGGCTCACAGATGCAGCCAGAGGCCTGTCCTTGTTTTTGGATCAAATTCCCACCTGAACAAACACAACATCTGCAGTGGCCTGAGAATCCGTCCAGCTTCCCTCGGGAAGTTCTGACTCAGCAGCTTTATGAAGAAGACACTTTTTTTTTTTTCCAATTTTATTATTATGTCCACGGCCTGCTGGAATTACAAAGTCCAGAATGTTGGCTCACCCTAAATTGAGCAGACCTCTGTGAAGCATGAAATGTTACTGTGATTGGGAGCAGGTAGGACAGAGGAATATGCTTTGGGCCTTTTTTTTTTTTTTTTTTTTGGATCAATGACCATTTGGTTAAAAAGAATATGTAAGGAACTAAGTAGGCCGCTAAAGTTAAATGTAACGTTTCTCTTACCTTTCTTCCAAGTTATGGTAGCCAAGCTAATGACCTAATTGCCGGTTCTGTTTATCATGTAGGAGGCCATTGCTCCTTCCATTGTATGCCATAGTAGCATTGCCATTCACTAGGTAACCAGGCCTGCCAAGCAACATAAAGTGGTGAATCAGCGCTACCAGGTGTTTAAAGCGGAGCTTTCCGTATCCTCATAAATTTGTATGAATATATTTCATTTTAACAGCATTTTATTTATTTATTTATTTATTTTAAACATACCATTTATCATTAAACTGCCTCTAAGCTCCAGTCAGTGACTTTACCTAGACTGAGATAATACCATTGGTCTGTTGTAAGCAGGATGAAGCATTTCTTCAGTCTCCTCTCCCCAAGTGATCAGGCTGTGCATTGTAACTTTGTAGCAATTCACTTGTGAGAGCTTGCAGCAGGGGCTGATCTGTGCCAGACATTTATGAACACAGCCAAGAACTGCACAGACACCAGGGTTTACATGATTGTGTCATCTGTAAACAAGCATCTCATTCCAGGAATTAGATGTTGACCCTGGATCATGTCTGAATAAAGATTATGCCATCCTCCTGGAGAGGTGAGAGCATTGTGAGATAGAGGTTGTTCTTCCATGTATTGTTGATTTTTTTTTTTCTCTTTAATGAAGCTTTATCTTTCATATCGAATTCCTGGCTGGAGACTTTGTACTGAAAACCTCCTAATAAGGCCCGTTTTTTTCATTTGCAGGCACCACAATAAGATTCGCAGCATTGAAGCCAAAGAGCTGGTACCATACACGGCGTTGGAGACTTTGGATTTGAGTTCTAATGAAATCACCGAAATTCGTAAAGGTTCTTTTCCTTTACAGCTTCGTATTAAAGACCTGTAAGTAACTTTTTCCAGGCCAGAAATGTTACCAGTATTTTAATGTAATAGGGTGCCGAGGTCCTCTCTAAGTAGTTGGCTTGGCTAAAATGTTTTATTTGAACCAACCTTTAACCAGAACATTGGTCAAAAATAATAAAATTAAAATGAATAGCCCATTAAACGGTACGAAGATAACATTTTCAGCTTCTATTCAGAACACTCCCCCACAGTAATTGTTTTCGGCACTAGATATCCTCAGACTGATGATCAATTCCCTTAAGCCCAGGTCATCCTGGACTGGCCCCAGCCTTAGACTGGACAGTGAAAAAAGAAGCAGCACAGTGATGGTTCTGATGTCTCTCCTTATCAGCATGCTTCTTGTCAGCACATCAGCTGATTGGCTCCTTGTACTGCTTCTTCCTCTTACAATTCAGCCCTGCTGTACAGAGACAGCAGACCCCCATCCTCCTTTGTCTGAGAAAAACACCATTATTGTACCAAAAATATTTAAACACATTTAAAGATAACTGCTTGCTTCCTCCTTTGCTGTGTGGCCTCATGCCAACGCCCTACCTACTCCTGCTTCGCCATTTTCTTAAGAAGACGTCATTGGTGGCCAGCTTCTTCCTTGTTCTGTGCTGACCCACTTATGATGATGTTCTTGATCTCATGCATGCTCCATATGTGGACTAGGGCACCTTGTTAACAAATAACAAGCCATCCCAGATCACGTACACCGCATGCGTCAGATCTCATATGTGCATACACCGTACAAGATTTGGCATGGCTTGTTTGTTGTTCAATAATGTTATCTCAAGTGGGGAGAAAATCCGAAGAAAAATTCCATACGAGGCACAATCGTTCGATTTTCATGTAGTGTGTACACAACTTTTGACACCCGATTCAGACTTTCCAAATAAACATTTCTGAAGGGACAAACTCCAAAATGTTTCTCATACGAGAACAGAACGATTTTTATTTAATATGTATGAGAAAAGTCTAATACAAAAGCCTGTGCATGATCAGAAACAATGAAGAACAACCTTTGTAGTACGAGATTTTTGTACAATAAGTACCCTCCTCAGTTTCGGATATCGTATGTACTCTCTAGCGCCTCAGGATATGCACAGCCAAAAGGGAAGCCAAGGGTACCAGGACAGCGACAACCAAAGGAAATGCTTCAGGGGTGCAGCCCTCCTCAGACGGGGAAATCAGCCACTGGATAGAGAGAAAACAGGTGGCGCACACACCTAGTGCATTATCCAAGGTTTATTGTAGGAGTGAAAGAATAATAAAAACATACTCACAGACGAAGCATGTATCTAAACTCCGGAGTTTACTTCCTGTCTCCTGGTTTGCATTCCAGCAGCCATTTCCCCACAGGCATAAAGCACACTCCCACACCATCCCACTCAGGCATCAACAGCAAGGCTCTTACTTTCCATTCATCATACATCAGCATCAGAGGTTGGTCATCAGCTCTGAGGAAAGGGATTCATCCCCGAAACGCGTCAGCCATTTGACCGCACTGACAGTGAGAACACCTTGCCTGCCGTTGTGGCCATTGTCATTTTTCTATGCTTTTTAGATACATGCTTCGTCTGTGAGTATGTTTTTATTATTCTTTCACTCCTACAATAAACCTTGGATAATGCACTAGGTGTGTGCCCCTCCTCAGTTTCGACCTGCTGTGAAACATCGAGGAAAACTGGACGATCATTTGTCCAGTTAATTTATAGTGTACATGTACAAGATCAGGCATGATTTCCCTGGAAGGCACTGGTGATGTAACCTTCCCAGGGTACACTTGTATGACTGGGACTACATCAAAAGAAGTAGAAAAAGAAATGTACATTTACCAAAATGGTTTAATTTTACAAATGACTTTTAGGACATTAATGGGTAGGCATGCTGGACTGCATACAGCATGAATTCCTCTGTTTGGAGGGTAAAGCTTTACTTTGTAGTTTAATTTAAATTTTAATTAATTTTCATTTTAAATTTTAGTTTAAAGCAACATTTTTCTGCAATATAAATCACACTGCTTCTAAAATGTCATCTGTCCTGAACTGAAATAGTTGACATTTAACTTTCTTTTGCTTGGTTGTCTTTTGTGCAGCAACCTGGGGAGCAACAAGCTAAGCAGTCTGGAGGCTGGATCATTTGACAACCTGTCACGGTCTCTGCTTACCCTCCGTCTGAGCAAAAACAGAATCTCCCAGCTTCCTGTCAAAGCGTTCAGGCTCTTCTCACTAACCCAACTGTAAGTATGAGAGTGGGCAAGGGGGGGGGCTTAATTAAAGAGAAATGTGAGTCTCCCCCCCCCCCCCCCCAGCAGATACAGCACCTCCTGGGAGTAGCAGGCCTGCTTTGCCAGTTCCACCAATGCCATGGATTCATTAATACAAAAACAACACCTAATAAAACCTATATTAGATCCCTCAGATAAATGGTCTGTGTAGAGATTAGAGGTCTACTTTACCCTATAAAGTTAGAACTAGTTAGACTTTTAGGCGTTCAGAGACCTGTAAGCATTAAATAGTCTCGGAGATGATGGTCGGTAGTTTAATCAGGCTTTTGGGTTGAAATCTAAAGGCAGGATCATTTTTCAGACCACACATGCATTCCTGCAGGGGAAAGTCACAAGGTAACAGGTCTCTTTTTTTTGGTTTTATTCATAAAGTTTTACCTGTAGATGGCCAATGGCTGCATTGCTATGGTGAAACATGGGGGCATCATTTATGATCACAGTTGCGCCCTCTGGTGCGTCCCAGATCTAGGAGGACAGAGCAGATGGTGCACAAAGGTATTTTTTGGGCCAGGCTGTGGGGAAGCAGTGCTTGGTCCACAGGCATGGCACTTGCCCCACTCCTCCCAGCATCAAGTGGTTTTAAACCTCAGACATGATATATGTGCACACTTGCATGATATCGCACAGCATACATCACCATCACCTAGGTGAAGATAGCCGAACTAAAAAAAAAGGGGGGGGGGTGTGATATTGTTAAAAAAAATTAGGGAGGAGTCAGAGGAGAGAAGTGCCTTTCATGAGTGAATGTTCACCCATGAAGTAAGCAACAGGAAAATATAGTTTGAGCGCAGTGCGGCGGGAGTTCTTTTACTAATACGGATCGTTTTTCTATGAGTTTAAACAGACCAGACCGGGGAACAATACAGGCCTTTAGATCTCTCCTGTGCTCCTCTGAAAGGTCTCTCGTCTTAGCAGGTCTTCATTTCCCAGCGGAGGTGTAGATGGGGTGGAAAGATTACAGAGTTGAGCGATACGATCTGCTATCCTTTATCCCGCACTCTGTGGCCTCTTGTATCTGTTGCATAGCATGGGCCAACTAGCAGCTAGCAGGTTACATTGAAACAACGTCCCATGACATCTTTCTGTTTTGTAGGGAGCTGAATCGAAATCGGATTCGCCTAATTGAGGGGCTCACTTTCCAGGGACTGGACAACTTGGAGGTTTTAAAGCTGCAGAGGAACAACATCAGTAAACTGACAGATGGGGCTTTTTGGGGCCTGGCAAGGATGCAGGTCTTGTAAGTATTGACAGCTGATACCTATATAACTGACACTGCAAGTATGCACTGAGATTTTTTTTTATTTTTCTGTGCTTTGGACTGAAATTTTTAAAGCTGGTGACAGGGTCTCTTTTTAAAATAATGTCTGGTGAAAAAAAATATCTGTTCTACAGTACTAGTCTTGCACCATGTTAGCGGTTACTCAATGCGAACGTTTGTTGTTTAGGTGATACAGTGTATTGGCTAACTTAGGTTATTAAATTAAAGATGAAAGCATTCAGGACCTTAGATCCCTTCTTCAGGCTTCATATAAATCTGAAAACCATTAATAAAATGCAGATTGTCACACATTACTAACAGCTGTTGTAATGGGTTAGTAAATCCCACTCTGGGATCTATTGATGATCTTATGACCAAAGGTTGAGGCATTGATTGTGGCTGAAAGGGCTTTGGGGCATTGTTTAGGCAGGGCCACCAGCTAATGACACACATAAACTCTTACATTTCCTTTCAGCTGAGATCTTTTGGCCAATTCCTAAGAATCTAATCATGTGACTGAGAAAGGGATCTCGGGCTGCGTTTTTGGCAGAACAGGCACTACACCAGTGGTTCTCAGTGGTCCTTATTGAGACCAGGGCTCAGTAAATTCTTCCGAAACGTTCAAGCACCAGCAGTAAAAAAATAAATAAAACATTATACTTACACAATAATAGTATGGGAATACAAAATGTGTATTGAAATTCTGGAAGGCTTTGGATGGGGCTGGGTGGCACTGTGAAGGTTTTGGAGGGGGACTCTGCAGAAGACTTGTTGGCTGTGTAGGGGATGAGGTTTCTGGAAAGAGCCGAGGTCAGCTGTGGGGAATTGGGTCTCGGGAAGAGGCTGGAGGTCTGTGTTTGCAGGGGCAATGTGGGAGCATTGAGGGACACTGTTGGGGGTGCTGGATGCTCTGCAGCAAGTTAAAGGGCTATGTGGGGGGCTATGGGGCACTGTGGGAGGTTGGCAGACACTCTGGGGACTGAGGGCTCTTAGGGGGCCTGGGTACACTTTGAGGGGTTGAGGGGAGCTGCAGGCTACTGGGAGGCACTATTGGATTTTGGAGGTACTGTGGAAGGTTAAGGGATCAGTAACAAGCATGAGGCCCAGGAGAAGGGAGGCCCATGGCCCAGTGGTTGAGAACCACTGCCCTACAGAATGTTTTTTATTATTATAAGTGGCAGAATGGGAGTGCTAATTTTGGTATAGGTTGGCTTTAATCTTTCCATCTCCCATTTTGTCATGTTGATGCATTTTGGGTAAGCCTTGCTCTGCATCGTACAGGTCAAGGTACGGGTCTCTATTCCTTTTGCTGAACTTCCCCAGCTGAGTAAATGTTAGGTAAACAGTGACACTGTTGTTTTTATCTGCAGCGAATATTTGTGTGATGGATGTATATTCTGCAGCTGAAGGCCACATTTTAACCTATAGATCCGTCTTTCTTTCTCCCTCCTGCTGCCTGTCTCTGCAGACATCTGGAATATAACAGCTTGACAGAAGTAAACAGCGGTTCTCTGTATGGACTGCGGTCCCTGCAGCAGCTTTACCTCAGCAACAACTCCATCTCAAAGATCAGCTCAGGTGGATGGAGCTTCTGCCAAAAACTTCAAGAGCTGTAAGTACTACCTGCATTAAAGGGGAGCTGTGCCAGAGTGGCAAAATTCATTTTGGAAAAAATACTGTTGGGCTTAGTGTCCTACCTCAGATCTTTCGTACTGTCTGTGACCCCAAGGCAGTTACCATTGACACTGATGCTTTCTCTATATGTTCCTATGATGAATGTAGATACTTCATAGGAATATACAGGCAGATGAGCCATATTTTTTGCATTGTACTGGAATAAACGGAGAACTTTGGCCTGTAAAAACAGCAGCTTGGTTGTAACAGAGTACTGCCCATCATTGTAATGCTTGGGAAGGGGATTGCAGTAGTTTTCCACTAGAGGTGAACTTGGATATCCTCCTAACTCATCTCTTGGCAAACTCCAAATTTGCACTCTTTTTGCTCCAGTAAGCTGCGGAACAGGTAATTCCTGCCCCACTTACATGAGCTGCAGGGCAGGAATGACCTGGCCCACAGCTTATTTAAGTTAAAATAAAAAGTTTGGAGGATGCCCAAGCTCATCTGTACTGGGGAACAAACGGGTACAGAGAATGCCTAAATTCATCTCTAGTGCTGAACTATGGAGTTTGGAGGATGCCCAAGCTCATCTCTAGTGGAGAACTACTAAGTTCGGAGGATGCCCAGGCTCATCTCTAGTGTAGAACTAATGGGTTCGGAGGAGGCCCAAGCTCATCTCTAGTGGAGGAGGCCCAAACTCATCTCTAGTGGAGAACTATTGAGTTCGGAGGAGGCCCAGGCTCATCTCTAGAGGAGAACTAATGGGTTAGAAGGATGCCCAATCTCATCTCTGGTGGAGAACTAATGGGTTCGGAGGAGGCCCAAGCTCATCTCTAGTGGAGAACTAATGGGTTCGGAGGAGGCCAAAGCTCATCTCTAGTAGAGAACTAATGGGTTCGGAGGAGGCCCAAGCTCATCTCTAGTGGAGGACTACTGAGTTTGGAGGATGCCCAGGCTCATCTCTAGAGGAGAACTAATGGGTTAGAAGGATGCCCAGGCTCATCTCTAGTGGAGAACTAATGGGTTAGAAGGATGCCCAGGCCTAAATTCATCTCTAGTGCTGAACTATGGAGTTTGGAGGATGCCCAAGCTCATCTCTAGTGGAGAACTACTAAGTTCGGAGGATGCCCAGGCTCATCTCTAGTGTAGAACTAATGGGTTCGGAGGAGGCCCAAGCTCATCTCTAGTGGAGGAGGCCCAAACTCATCTCTAGTGGAGAACTATTGAGTTCGGAGGAGGCCCAGGCTCATCTCTAGAGGAGAACTAATGGGTTAGAAGGATGCCCAATCTCATCTCTGGTGGAGAACTAATGGGTTCGGAGGAGGCCCAAGCTCATCTCTAGTGGAGAACTAATGGGTTCGGAGGAGGCCAAAGCTCATCTCTAGTAGAGAACTAATGGGTTCGGAGGAGGCCCAAGCTCATCTCTAGTGGAGGACTACTGAGTTTGGAGGATGCCCAGGCTCATCTCTAGAGGAGAACTAATGGGTTAGAAGGATGCCCAGGCTCATCTCTAGTGGAGAACTAATGGGTTAGAAGGATGCCCAGGCTCATCTCTAGTGGAGAACTAATGGGTTCAGGAGATGTCCAAGCTCATGTCTGGTGGAGTACATGTGTATGCATGGTACGTTTGTAGTCCATTGTTTTCATCCTCCAGCTCCATAACCAAAGGTCTGCCCCTCAATATGGACCTAGGGCAGGAGGAATATTCTTCAGGAGTCTGTGCATAGCATCCATGATACACTGATTTTGGTTGCAATGCTTTGCAGACTTCAATAAAAAAGAAATGAATAAACATTTTTTATAGTTTTGCAAAATTGGTACATTTATTATTTTTTTTACAAAGTGGAATATGCCTTTAAATATGCTCTGTCCCTGCCTCTAAGTTGTGCTGCTGTGATGTCACCCTGCGACAAGCACCCCTCCTGTAGATCAGATAGCCATGCCAACACACATTGCACATACGTGGTTCACCATTGTTAGGGAACCAGTTCAGAGCAATGATATGCAGCCAATGTAGGAATGAGTATATGTAGACAGGAAGTGGCTAAAACAGGCTGGAGGAGATCAGGGACACTGAGATGCAAAAGGAAGTGGCTGAAACAAGCTGGAGGAGAACAGGGGTACTGAGATGCAAAAGGAAGTGGCTGAAACAGGCTGGAGGAGATCAGGCGCACTGAGATGCAAAATAGGTGAAAACATTGTTTCATGGGAAAAAAATATAGGGATTGTTTTCTACACAGTGTTATATTAATGAAATGTCCCAGTTGGGGTTTATATCTACTTTAAGCTCTTGTTAACCTTAGCACAATGTTCTCACTTAGTGTGATTGGCTATCATGGCAAGCACCATACTATGTGGCTGTATAGTGGCTCTCAAACCGTACAGCGGCCTGTTAAAACTGCTTAATCATTTTGCTAATTGTTACTTAACACTTGAACTTATTCTTTTTCTAGATAATTAACTTGTTTATCGCATTAATCTGCCAAATTCATATTTATTTAATTTATAAAAATCTAAAAACAATATAAATTCCTTTTAAATGATAGACCTGAAGAAAGACTGAAATATTTAGTGATGCTTTTAAAGGGTCTGGTTACACGGGGGCCACCGCACTAATCCCCCCGCCTTGAGTATTAATGCACATAAAATATTTCTCTTAATCCAGTCTTATACAGCGGTATTGTGTTTTTAACGATCATTTCCCGTTAATACTTCCCCACTCTGTTAACGTTACTCGGTCAGAAGGTCGTTTAGGTAAACCACAAAATAATAATATTTATCCTCCGCTTGCATGGATGTGAAGGGTGTAACTTTAGTAAACGGCTCCCCGCACAAAATAATTTATTGACTCGGGAAAACTCACACCATGCTCGACACGGTTTACAACGACGCGCCCCAATCTATACCATCAATTACAGCTCTTAATGGCAGTAGCTCTGCGTAGTTTTTGCTGCCGCATTAAAGTGATGGGAAATAAAAGCAGAAAAATGATCGTCTGTTTCTACTGGTGGCAGATGTTCTGCCTGCGTTGTATCAAAGTGAGCTTTTTCTTGTTTTTATGGAATCTTGGGTTACTTTCTCAGAAATGCGTTTATCTCTTGGGTGAGTTCTTTAATAGAAAGTGTAGACGTTATTTTGGCTGCACGCCAGTTTGCGAGTTAGCTTTTTGCAAAAGTGTCACATCATTAATCTTCGCTGAATGTATGAATATATATATATATATATATATAAAATATTTACAGTGTGTGCGCGTATTCTATCTATATATATATATATCTATATATATATATAGATATATATATAGATATATATATATAACAAAAATACACACACACTTTCCATGTTTTATCCATTAAAATACCCTGCAAGTCCAAAAAATAACCCGTTGATCTGCCAGTAATGCATTCAGTTTCTGAATCTGGATGTGGTCTGACATTACACAGCATTTTTGTGGACTGAGTGGTGTCAACCCTGCCCAGCTGTCTTTTGCTGAACTGCTCAAACCCACCCATAATAGATCCTAATCATTCTGTAGCCCCAAGATACAAACTGGAGGGCTCATTACTCTGAGATAACACAGAGCAAATACAACGGCTCTGAATTTTTGTCATGGTCAACGCCATCAACGGCGGAAAAATGGCTTAGTGGTTAGCATGTCTGCCTTGCAGTAAAATGGGTCATGGTTTTGATTCCCGACCATGGCGCCTCCTGCATGGAGTTTGCATGTTCTCCTTGTGCTTGCGTAGTTTCCTCCGGGTGCTCCGGTTTCCTCCCACACGCCAAAGACATGCTGGTAGGTTAATTGGCTCCTGTCTAAATTGTCCCAAGTATATGTATGTATGAATGTGAGTTAGGGACCTTAGATTGTACACCCCTTGAGGGTTAGGGACTGATGTGAATGTACAATATATATGTAAAGTGCTGTGTAAATTGACGGCGCTATATAAGTACCTGAAATAAATAATAAATAAATATTTACAGACCAAAAATAACCTACAAAAGGTGCATTGTTGGGGTTTACTTGCACTTTAACCCCATCTCTTTAAGAAAAATCTGAACGCCAGGGGCGGGGAGGCAGGAAGGATCAGCAATCATGTGATTGGCTGTCACAGTGGTCACGTTTATTTTATTTATTTCAGGTACTTATATAGCGCCGGCAATTTATGCAGCAATTTACATATATATTGCACATTTACATCAGTCCCTAACCCTCAAGGGGCGTACAATCTAAGATCCCTAACTCGCATTCATATACTAGGGCCAATTTAGACAGGATCCAATACCAGCGTGTCTTTGGAGTGTGGAAGGAAACCGGAGTACCCGGAGGAAACCCGCACAGGGAGAACATGCAAACTCCAGGCAGGAGGTGCCGTGGTTGAGATTCGAACTAACGACCCTAGTACTGCCAGGTGGAAGTGCTAACCATTTAGCCACTGTGCTGCCCACATGATCAGGAGCTAGTTCCATTGGCTACTGGTCATTACTAGGCGTGTGCAGTGAGCGCTTTCTTAGCACAGAAACATCGGCCGCCCAGTGACACATATGTGCGGCTTGTAGGCATTAAAGCCCACCCTTTTGCTGTTGCGCATATATTTTACTCGGACAGCAACAGGTTAAGTACTTGATCTCCATCTACTGATTGTCCGTTCAGTCTTCTGCCCATTGAGTTAACCCATTGTTTGGTCTGTCTCTGCAGAGTCCTTTCTCACAATAACCTCACACGATTGGATGAAGGGAGCCTGGCTGATCTGGGTTCTCTGACTGTCCTACGCCTCAGTCATAACTCCATCAATCTCATAGCTGAAGGAGCATTTAAAGGGCTGCAGAAACTGCGGATATTGTGAGTATAATTGAGTATACTTGTGTTTTCGGCTTTCCTTGCTTATCTTCTTTTTTTTCATGTTAAATATTAATAATAAAAGGTAAACATCACAAGAACACCATTTCCATTTCTGCTATAGCCTGGCTTGTCTATGAACTGTCACTAAGTCTGTGCACTCTTGTCAGTTAGGGAAGGAATGTGCTGTGTGATTTTATATCAAGATACGGTAAAGGAAGGAGGGTTTTTGCAAATGGTCATAAATTACAACGAAAGCAATTTTGGAAATTAGGGTTAAAATTGAGTTTTCACATTAGTGTTGCCTGTAACAACCAATCAGATTGCAATACTTGTCAGTGCTGTGGTGACCATACATGCTTAAGCCAGCCAAACATGGATCAAAATTCAGCTGGTTCAGCAGAGACAGGCTGGATTTCGATCCATACATGGGCAGGTTGCTTGTACAGAAGTCCAATCTACCGATCGACTTCAATGCAGCCGCCTTGTCAGATTTTTGCTGCTTGATCAGCACTGCTGGCTGTAATTGATCAGTTTATTCAGATGGTGGGGAAGTCTCCATTGTCAGAATACAAAGTTGGATTCCCCCAACTACATCAAATCATCTATGGGCTGCCTTAGATTTTATTATCTGATCAGTGGTTGATTCGATCAAAATGATTGAATCTGCAGACAATCGAATAACCATACCTTTCCTTTCTGATCGATTTAGAGTGAATTTGTTCAAACTAAGTCAATTGGCCGGGGTGGAAATTTATTGATCATATTTTTGTATTTTTGATCGATCAGATTATGAGATTACATGGTGGAAACAGAGAGGCAATCGATTATTAGTTGTAAATTATGTTTGTAATCTTAACTGTTGATCAAAGTCCACTTCCCTGGGTCATATCGATCTGATGGGTTGTCAACTATAGATCGATTCTATAGTTGACAATCGGAACAGATTAATCAGAAAATTGTCCATTTATCTAAATGTTTCCGGCCACCATTGCACTGGGAAAATGACAGTTGGAATCTGATTGGTGTGGTTGGGGGAATCCTCCCGCTCAGTGGTGTATTTAGGTTTGGTGCTGCCCTAGGCAATACAAAAATTGCCCCCCCCTTCCCCCACGGAGAGACCTTGACACCGACCAACACCCCCCTCCTCCATGAAGAGAACCTGACATTGGCCAACAACACCCCCCCCCCCCAGAGAGCCTTCTACTACCACCACCCACATAAACTGGCCACCCACCCACCCCAGCAAGAGAGAGAAAACACTCGCCTTCACAGTTCTGGGCATCCCCAGGAGTCAGGCTCTGTATACACCATCCAGCAGCCCACAGCCTCTCTCGGATCCCACCTGGTCCCCATTCTGCATGTGTCCCTTCTTCCATTCCTTCTTCCGGGTGGCGGCGCTGCCTCCCTAAAAAAAATTCCGCTGCCCCCTGAAAAATGCCACCCTAGGCAAATGTCTTGTTTGCCTTGTGGTAAATACACCCCTGCTCCCGCTGCCTTTGTATTCTGACAATGGAGACTTCCCCACCATCAGAATAAACTGGTCAATTACAGCCAGCAGTGCTGATCAAGCAGCAAAAATCTGACAAGGCGGCTGCATAGAAGTCGATCGGTAGATTGACTTCTGTACAACCAACCTGCACAGGTACTTGCGTCTCCTCCACTCAGCAACTCAATAGTGTATAACATTGCATAATGGTTACACTCTAGGTACAGCTGAATAAAGCCCACACTTTCCCTGGAATCTAAAATTTGTCAATTCTTTCTGGTTTCATGTTAATGAAGTGTTGAGTACGATTCCTGGGTTTCCTGCTCCTATTTTAATTTTCACACCAACATAGTCCTGATCTCTCTTGGGATTTCTCATACCTCAGAATTTGGCACGGCAAAACAGTCTCTTGATGCCAGCTGTTGGTGCCTGAATCTCATGCAGGATCCCTCTACATTCCGAAAAGTGTTAAAGAACAACTCCAACTTAAAATAGTTTCTGTAGCTTCTAATGACAAAGCTGTTTAGATCCCTATGGTAGAAATTTTGTATCATTGAAGCTAGGTGGGCTTCCAATCACCAGGGTTACTGATCTCAACAACTGGGCTATTTTTGTGTCTTTGCCATCGTTGACTGCTGGTACTTTAGATTGTAAGCTCCACGAGCAGGGCCCTCATATTCCTTCTGTACTGAAATGTATTGTAATTGTACTGTCTCCCTTATATTGTAAAGCGCTGAGCAAACTGTTGGCGCTATATAAATCCTGTGTAATAATAATACTTAAAGCAAAAGGCATATATTTATTTTGTTTTTATTATGTACTCAAGTACCCATTCTATACAAAAACAATTAAGGTATAACTAAAGGCAGTAGTGAGTGGAGAGGGATTAGAGCAGCTGTCTGTCTTTGATTGCTGTCTGTGTCTTCAATGGAGAGATTGACCCTCTCTGTTTGTCCTGTTTACCATTATTACTGAGACTGAAAGTGAAAGAAAATCCCAAAATTTGAGTTGTCACCACAACAAGAATAGAGGGGAAAATCTTCCAATGGGGACACTAGTTTGGGTGACAAGCAGGGATTCCCTCACTTTGGAAAAATTTCCTCTTCTTCCTGTTTTGGCTTTGAGACAGAAAGTGAAGGGAAATTTCCCCAATAGGGACATAGATGGCAATTAAAAAAAAGACTGGTTTCTTTTTTCTTACTGAAAACATGATCTATGAATGGAGGATGGACGGATGATTGATAGGTCAGCCCCCCTCCATTCACAGTTCCGGTTTCATTCACAGAAGTAGTAGTATGGGTTCTATGAATGGATCAGCTGGGCGGAAAGGATGGGCATAGTTGTGCATTCTTGATGAGAGCCCATGACAGCCCCTTAGTTCTATTAACCCTTGCTGTACCAGAAGATTACGGCAGCGGGAGTGGGGATGGATGGAGGAGGATTTCACCTAATAGAAGGGACACATCCTGCTGATTGTAAGTTATGTCCCTTGTACTGATTTTTGTGTATTTTATTTTGGTTGCACTTAGGCTTTATGTTACATAGTCCTAGATTGTAAGCTCCAAGGATCAGGGCCCTCCTATCCCTCTTGTATTGAACTGTATTTTTGCTGTATTGTCTCCCGTTATATTGCAAAGCGCTGAGCAAACTGTTGGCGCCATATAAATCCTGTATAATAATAATAGTCAGGTTCAAAAAAGACACAAGTCCATCTAGTTCAATCTTATAGGAAAAAAAAAAACATACACACTTTGAGAAAACCTCCATATACACAATCCTATACCCACAGTTGATCAAAAAGAAGGCAAAAGATCCCCAATAAAACATGATCCAACCTAATATAGGTGCAAGCTTTTGGAACCTGTCTAGTCTCTTTTTCAGACTTTATGTTCTAGCTATACATTTTATGCAAAAAAACAATTCCTAAATTCTGCTTCATGGTCCTTTAAGACACAGGCAGAGCTCAATTCAGGAGGTTGGGGTGGAGGGGGATGAAGAGTGGGGTAGAGCTCTAATTTAATAAGTGGGGGCGAACACAGGCCCATGCACCTGGTGAAAGGGACCCAAGCATGCTTTAATTGCAGCCTATTGTTTGAGGATCTTTGCTTGGTGTGAAACTGCTGAATTACAGGGCCATTCATACAGAGGTCACATTGGAAGACCCCACCATCCTATGATTAACAGGGCTATTGCTATTCAGATGCAGCCGGCCAGAAAGAATAGGAACTTGGCATGGGAGAGGGACAGGCCTGAATAGAATGAAGGATGGGCTGTAGCCTCTTATTGTCCCCTCAACAATATGGATTCAAATGTCCAATGGCAGGGCGGACTGGGCCCAAAAGAAACAATTCTACATCATTGCTAGCTGCCTGTATCGTACTGGAATTAGAACAGAAATGACTATCTTGACAATACATAGCATTCCATCACTACACTGAGAAGGGATTACAAGAAACCGGACTGAAAATTTTAGTGTGCAACTCCTGGATCTGTGATATATTTGAAGGCTGCCCTTTGTAAATGTGAAAAAAAATTGGCATTTTCCTTTAATATGGAAGTTACCGGTGGCAATTCTGTATCTGTACTTATCCTTGGTGTTGCAGGTTTTTGACGTATCCTATGGACACTGAAACGTCATTTTCATTGTGATTGTTTGATCACTGCTTTTATCAGTATGCTATTACTGCAGTTGTGCTGTTCATTGCTGTGATAATTCAGCTTTCACCTGAGGTTAGTGTTGGGCATTAGGCTAAGGTTTATGTTTAGGCGTTCGGTTGAAGCTGAATTTGGTTCAGGTCAGGGGGTCTCCAAACTTTCCAAAGGGCCAGTTTAATGTCCTTTAAACTTAAGGTGGACCAGACCTTGGCCAGTGGGGGTAGAAAATGTCCCAGCGTCACGGGGAGTAAACATGGCCTCAGGCTTGGTTGTCACTGGGAGTAAAATTTGCATAGCGCCTGTGGTCATTAGTCACTGGTATTCGTGGGAGGAATACTGCAGCATCAAGGGTGTCAGTGGAGGGAATAGTGCCCACTATTGGTGTCAGTGGGAAGAATAGTGCCCCATTGTTGGTGTCAGTGGAAGGAATAGTGCCCCATTGTTGGTGTCAGTGGAAGGAATAGTGCCCCATTGTTTGTGTCAGTGGGAGGAATAGTGCCCCATTGTTGGTGTCAGTGGAAGGAATAATGCCACATTGTGTCAGTGGGAAGAATAGTTCCCCATTGTTGGTGTCAGTGGAAGGAATAGTGCCACATTGTGTCAGTGGGAAGAATAGTACCACATTGTTGGTGTCAGTGGGACGAATAGTACCCCAATCGTCGCTGTCAGGAGGAATTATGCCCCACTGTTTGTAGTGCCTCATCATTATTGTCAGTGACAGGAATAGTGCCCCAAAGACCAGATAAAGGCAAGCAAAGATCCACATCCGGCCCACGGTTAGGAGACCAATGGTTTAAGTGTTAGGTCAATGAATTAGCTCTAGGATTAACTGATTTAAATTATCTGCATGTTCTTGGAAGATTCATTCTCTGTTTGTCCTGGTGACACCAGCACAGAACGTGATGGGAAATCCAAATCTTTTTGGTTGTTATTAGAACAGAAATAGAGGGAAATTCTTCCAGTGGGGGGACACCTGTTCTGATGACAACTGGAGAGATTTCTTCTTACTTTCTGCTATGTCTTCCAGAAAAACTCCTTAATGAGGAGACAAAAAAAAAAATTAGCAGAGGTCCTAAAGCCCAGAATACGTTTACTGGAGGTGCTGGATTCGACTTTTCAATAATCCATGGTTGAAGAAATTAGTCAGATTTGAATAGGGCACATGGCTCAGCTGAGCCCACTCTGCGAAAACAGTTCTGAACTAACATGCCCATTAAAACGTATTGGACTCTTAGACCTTTGGCCACTGCCACTGGCTTTTCCTAAGAGGATTTTTAAAGTGACCTTGGCAACTGGTTAAAATAAAGAGGGGGAAAAAAAAGAAAAAAAGAAAACTAAAGTAGCCACCTCATCGAAGAAATGGGTAAGCTGAAATATTTAAAATGTTTGTACTTGGGTTTAGACTTCAAATAACAGTTTAAGTATTTGCTTTCCCTGTTCACAGGACAGGGAGGTTCTTATCTGTTTGATCACATGCAAAACGCACATAATGCCTATGGTCATAATAAAGAAAGCCCTTAATGAAGAATGTAGACAAGGCTGAAGGATTCAGCTTCCACGCAGTACTGAACTTCCCAGAAATCGCCTCTTTGTGATCCCCACCCACACCTTCTCCTTGTACATAAAATGAAGGAGCCAGGACTGAGAAAGTGATTGTATGCCGTCTTTTGTTTCCTCTCCAGGGAACTGGACCATAACGAGATCTCGGGCACAATAGAAGATACCAATGGGGCCTTTATAGGCTTGGAGAGCCTGAACAAGCTGTAAGTACTTCACCTCCTCAGCTTCTTCTCTGTTCCTCATAGTGGCAGATCACCCCCCTCCCCTCCTCTCCATACAACCTTTTATTCTTCCAGCACCAATAAGGGTGTCCTTTCACACAACCTCTATCCTCCCAGCTCTGGAATGATGTGGTTTTTTTTTTGTCCGAGTAATAATTAGGGTAGGTAGTTGTGATGAAAGTGCTGCAGCGCTGTTGGTCCTCATTTACATAGTCCCCCTTTTTAAAAGATTAATTCAGGTTTAGAGATGAAGTTGGTTTATGTTATAAAAATTGTATAATTTTATAATTATATAATGTTATAAAAAATGGAGGGACACCTGGGAATGCCTTGCAAGTATAGCAGTCGCAGTGACCAGCACTGAGAATCCAGGTACAGGCACGGCTGGAGGGATGCCGGGGCTTCTGTTTTTGTAATGGCATCGGCAGCAGTGAATACAGGGACTCCCGATAGCGGAAGGCAAAGAAAAATGCAGCATGGCTGTATCTAGGGAGGTGATAGGGTGGGCTGTCCCCCACCCCCCAGATTTCAGTTGTGCCCAACCCCCGCAGTGCCCCCGCCCACAACCTACCAGTACTATTTTGTAAGTGGGAGCTTGAGGGGAGGGGGGAGCAACTGAAATCTGGGGGGGTACAGCTCACCCCAGCACACCCCCCTAGGTACAGCCACTTGGCTGTATGTTGCCCTCGTTTACTTTTTATGATATAAAATATTACAAAAAAATTAAAGCAGAGCTCCACCCAAAAGGGGAAGTTCCGCTTTAAGGACTGCTTCCCCACTCCCCATTAAGGATTGGCACCTTAGGGGGCGGGTACCCGAATTTGACAGGTACCTGTTCCCACTTCCGGTCCGATCGCCGAAGCGGAAGGTGTCCTCTATCCCTCCTTCCCTGTAGTCTTTTGGGGCACGTGACAGGTCCCAGAAGACGACGCGGCCATTCATGAAGTGCAGCGCTACTCGCACATGCGCAGTGATGCGCAGTGAGTACCCAGCTGTGAAGCTGCAAGCTGTCACAGCCGGGTTACCATACACTGAAGATGCCGGCCTCCTGGAATACAGGACGGCCGGTGAAATGGGCTGCGGGGGACACACCACTGGACCGAGGGACAGGTAAGTGGCTGTTTTTTAAAAGTCAGCAACTACAGTTTTTGTAGCTGCTGACTTTTATTTTTTGAGTGAGTGGAACTCTGCTTGAAGTTTAATAACTCCAATAGCTACATTTATCTATATCAGTGATCGTTAACTTCTGATCTCCCCAACTTTTTCAGCTCATCAGCTATCCTTATTGTTAGTATATTTTATGTTTGGCCCAAGACAGTTCCTCTTCTTCCAATATGGCCTGGGAAGGTCAAAAAATTGGACACCCCCAGTGTATACTATATGACCAGGTTTGTGGACACCTGACCAATCACGCCTATATGAGCTTGTTGGACAACTGCTTCCAATTCCATGGACATTAATATGGAGTGGACCCCTTTGTGGTTATACCAGCCTCCACTCCTCTGTGAAGGCTTTGCTCGAGGGTTTGGAGTGTTTCTTTGGGAATTTGCACCCATTCCACCTATAGAGCATCTGTGAGGTCAGCTGTCCATGTTAGATGAGAAGATCTGGTTTGCAATGTTCTAATTCATGAGGTCGGGGCTCCGTGTAGGTCATGCGAGTTTCTCCTCACCAAACTTGTCCAATATGGCATCTCTCAATGGCCATAATGGATACTTCAAGAGTGTTTATAGGGATGACCTGCTCTTGACTGTCAACATTTTCTGAAATTTTACTTATTACAGAGTATCAAACTCAGTCTTTTGTTTTTGCATAGAGGGGTGGATTTAAACCCATGCCAGCTTTATATTGGAAGTGAAGGTGGGGGGATAAAAGTTGTCAACAGGACAGGGGAAACTTCCTATGGGGCCCTTGATCCCATGACAACTGTCTAAAAAGGTATTTCCCTCACTTTGAAGAGATTTCCTATCTTGTTGTATGTATAGGCCAGGCAGTGAAATCTCTTCAATGAAACGCAGGTGGCAAAATAACCCGCTATGGGTTTTAGCCATTCCCTGCTCTACCCAAAATCGAAATGTGCTCTAGATATACCTTAACGTTGAACTCCTTCCCTCCCTTTTTAGTTTTGCACAATTGCAGAGGCTCCTTTCTTCTTCTGAAATTGGTTACTCTGCTTTCACTGCATACTGTGACCTTTTCACAGTATGCATTAGAAGCTGCTGTAAGCCGATAGAGCCCGCCTCACTTCCTGGCAGGAGGACATTCATCATCGAACCCTTTCCTTCCCAGCATTACTGTCCTTAGCCTGCTTTTTAACAATCTTCCTATAAAATATGCATTTAATGCATTCTGTGCATGTTATTTTCTTATGGAAAACTCCAGTGTCATCTTGTCATTTCCCAACCCCCCCCCTTCCCGAGGCCTTATGTAGGCCATAGATGGGTCGAAAACCAGCCGTTTTTTAAAAAAAAAAACCAAAAAATCGGTCGTTCAATAGGCCGACGTTACCACCAACGGTAAAAAAAAATCGGCCGATTTTCGTCCCGTCTACGGCCGGCATTTACTTCTGTCCCTGCAGAAAGCTCCGCTATTATATTTGACATGAAAAAGTATTGCGGTTGCAACATTGTATCTATTTGTATCCATTTCGGATACAGATGTTTTTATTCGGATACAAATAGATACAATGTTGCAACCGCAATACTTTTTCATGTCAAATATAATAGCGGAATGGAATTCTTCTTCTTTTTCCTTCTTCTTCTTTCTTCTTCTTCTTTCTTCTTCTTCTTCTTCTTCCAGGTCACAGCTCATGCGCAGATTTTTTTATCGGTAAAAAGATCGGCCGATTTGCCTATCATTGCCGCGAAAATCGGCCGATTTTTTTCTTTAACTTTACTGATAAAAAAAATGTGCCAAAATCCAGAAAAACGGCCAACCAATTAACCCATTAACGGTGCGAAAATCGGCCAATTTTCTACCCGTCTATGGCCTGCATTACTGTCCCTGGCCTACCCCTTTTTATTCATTGGATTTCAGTTCTTTAACCATAGAGGCTTGGCATTACCTAGGGTGGTCCGTATTTAAATTAATTCTGCCTAAGGGTGCTCACTTCTGACACCCACCAATCAAAGCATTTTTTATATTTTTCTAGCTCCTCCAACTGCATACATCAGTACTTAGGGCTCTTGAGGAGTACTCAGGAAAGAGTGCTGTGATTTTATTTTATTTTTTTTTCCAGAAAGCTATGTACAGCAACCTGCCGACCCCTCCAGCAGCCACAATCTGCCTGTACCGCATAGAGAAGCACAGAGATCCAGTCATTAGATCGCTGGGTCTAAAATAAGATATGTAATGAAAACCGGTTATAGTTAAACATTTCATTAGCCTGTTAATGAGGAGGCAATGGAGGAACCAGGAAAGGCAAAACATAAGCAGATAAAACGTTCGCTTGAAATAATGTCATTTCCCAGAGGATGCAGCATCAGGTGCAGGAAATTAATAAATGCATGGTAAACTAGCAACAAGGCCGTCGTAGAACAAGGCCAATCAATGGCCGCTTTCTATTCAGGAGAGATTACGAGCGATTTGGTCTTGTCATCGCCGTTCAATTGCTTTAAAGATAAAGAGATCTCATTTCAGCCAGAGAAAAGGAGAAAAGACCTAATCTGTGTACTTCACGTTAAAAACATTGTAAACCGGACATTCAATCTGTCTCACACCAACTAATGCACTTTTTTTTTTTTTCCCCTTTCTTTTTTTTCTCTTCCTCTTTACCCCCTTTTGTTTGTCTGACCCTTGATGTTTGGAAACTGCAGTTCTCTGTTTGGAAACAAGATCAAGTCGGTGGCCAGAAACGCGTTCTCAGGCTTGGGGGCTCTGGAGCACCTGTGAGTATCCCATCATGCTTTGCCGGTTTTATAGCGGGCTGCCAAAAGTAGCTGCTTGAGAGGTCTGCAAGCAATTTAATAGCGTCTTTGTAAGATGAGAAGGCCGTCCATTTGAGCAGCCCAGCTGCTTCCTTCTCATTATAAGTCAGCTTCAACTTTGGCCTCTCGTCGTGCCAGGAAAAGGAGTTGCAGAACATATGGCAGATTTGGGTGCATTTTTATTTCGTGTTGGCTATGAGAACAAGAGGCCGGCTGACAAATTCTCTCCGGTTTTACTGCTTCTCCCAAGGAGTCCTTGTCTGTAGACGCTCATAGAATTCGTAGAGGAGGACTCTGGTGTGAACAAAGTTTTTTTTTTTTTTCTTTATTTTCCAGTTGGCTGATCTCCAGATATGATATATTGACAACCAGGGTGGATTTGATTTAAATCAAACTGATTTAAATCACGATTTAAATCACTAGTCAGTAAGGCTTGATTTAAATCCTAGTTTTCTACATAGACTAATTCTTGCTGGTATAACGTTAATATGCAAGTAGATGAAGATTTTTAGAATAACAACTTTTCATATTAGTTTTTTTATCCCCAGTTTAATAGGTTAATCATTCATATTTGGACAACTTTTCTGTTGTACTTAGGAAGGAGAAAAATAATTATTACCTTAATAATAACAATTGAAATAGATTTATTCAACTGAAACAATAACATTCCAGCATATGTGATTTGCTTAAACAAACATCCATGTTTGTTAACTAATTTGGCTAAACAAAATATATATATTTTAAGAAACTTAGACTGTCAGCCCCTTCCTCCTCACACTTAGTTTCACTTTCTTCTTGTGCAGATCTATTCCACTCCAAACAATCAGAAAAATATTGTTTCTATTCACTGAACTTCTTGAAACTTAGCACTGAAGGGGTTGATTCTGTATTCATAGGTTTGTAGAAGTTAGGATTGAGGTCTTTTTCTTAACTCTGTTCATGTTATAACATTTTTGCTGTGAAGAAGAGGCATGTGATCTCCGCTGAGTCAAATTCAGTTTTGAGAACTGCAAAAGTAAACCAACATCTGTGATAATATCTTGTAGGCAGAGAAACTGCCCGATAATCTTACAAAAACCTCTGGAAGAGCATGACATTGTGAATGGATTCATGGAATTTATTTACCAAAACAATTAAACATATACAGCCTTATTCTACATAATTAAAAAACGAATCTTTATTTCATGATGGAATAACCTTTGGATGGTAATATATTTTCCTCAAAAAGCATTTTATTCAAAAAAATCAGATTTAAATAAAAAAAATCGATTTTTTAAAAAAAAAAATCTTTGATTTTTATCCACCCTGTTGACAACTTTAAATCAGTTTCAAGTTATGCAAATAAGTTGACATGCCTAAACAAGATGCCCAGAATAATTTAGGATTTTTGGAAGCTGTGCGGGGGTGGGACTATTTGTGCCTATTTGGAACATTGCTGGATCATGATTGACGTGATATGCAAGGAAGAAAATCCCTGCTGGCTCATGGGAGACAAACCTTTTTTTTTTTTTTTTTTTTGGTTCCTAGTTATTATTTATTATTACTATACAGGATTTATATATCGTCAACAATTTGCTCAACACTTTACAATATAACGAAAGACTGGGTAGCACAGTGGCTAAATGGTTAGCAGTTCCACCTTGCAGTACTAGGGTCGTTGGTTTGAATCCCAACCACGGAACCACCTGCCTGGAGTTTGCATGTTCTCCCTGTGCCTGTGTGGGTTTCCTCCGGGTACTCCGGTTTCCTTCCACTCTCCAAAGAAATGCTGGTAGGTAAATTGGCTCCTGTCTAAATTGGCCCTAGTATGTGTATGTATGAATGTGAGTTAGGGACCTTAGATTGTACACCCCTTGAGGGTTAGGGACTGATGTGAATGTACAATATATATATGTGTAAATTGACGGCTCTATATACTTACCTGAAATAAATAAATAAAGACAATACAATTAAATACAGGAGGGTTAGGAGGGCCCTGCTCCTTGGAGCTTACAATCTAGGAGATTCAGTACTGCTTTGCTAAGACATGCCGAGCAAGAGTAGAACCAGTCCAATAAACAGTGAGGCTCCATGTGCACTAGCATTTTTATTAATTTATTTTTTTTAAGCTCAAAAAACGCTGGATAAAAAATACTTAATAGCGTTTTTTAGTAGCGTTCAGAATCTTTTAGGATAATTGCGTTTTATTGGCATTTTTACAGTACATGTAGAAGAAAAAAGCTGTTAGGAGCATTTTAGTAGCATTAAGGAATGTTCAGCGGTTTTTGTTTTTTTCTTCTGCTGGAAAAATGCTCCCAAAAACTCAAAAAACAAAAAAACAAACAGAAAAAAAAATTTGCTGCTCCTAAACACTGAAGCTTGAAAAATGCTACTATCCCAAAAATAGTGTGCATGGACACATAGGATATCAATATTTAGCTTCTAGAAGCTTTAAAAAAAATGCTAGTGTGCATGTAGCCTAAAAGGGTTATAGCAGGGGCTGATCTGTGTCAGACCTTTGTGTGCTAATAGCCTAAAGTAGTGTGCATGGACTATTTAGCTTCTAGGAGCAGAAAAATATATGCTTCCAGGAGCTTTAAAAAAATGCTAGTGTGCATGGCGCCTAAAGGATCCTTGTTTTCTAAAAAAAAAAAAAAAAAAAAAAAAACTGTAGGAAACCTGTTTAAAAGTTAAATAGGTAGTATGTCAGGTATTTGACAGCCTCTGCTGTGAATGTTTCCCTTTGTGTAGAGGGGTGTGTCCTTTCCCTCCACCCAGGTCTCAGATTACACTCAGCTCCCTGCTCTATACTGGGCAACATGTGAAATCAGATTCCCATCCCCTGCTTTCTGGAGCTGGGAAATGCTATGTAAAGTGTGGAGTTTGAATGGCTCTGGAGAAGAGAGGGCTGCAGGTACAACTTAATTAGCATTTGTTTCCTCACTATGTATCACCTGAGGCCAGTCACTTCAGTGGGTATGTGATATATGAGAGTTTACAGCCACTTTAAAGCAGAAGGTCAGCGTAAACTTTAGGCAACAAGTTTTTTCAGGAGGAGGTCAGTAATTTATTTTTATTTTATTTATTTCAGGTACTTCTATAGCCTATAGTCAATTTACGCAGCACTTTACATATATATAGCACACTCACATCAGTCCCTAACCCTCAAGGGGCGTACAATCTAAGGTCCCTAACTCACGTTCATACATACACATATTAGGGCCAATTTAGACAGGAGCCAATTCACCTACCAGCATGTTTTTGGAGTGTGGGAGGAAACCAGAGTATTCGGAGAAAACCTACGCAGACACAGGGAGAACAAGCAAACTCCAGGCAGGTGGTGCCGTGGTTGGGATTTGAACCAACGACACTAGTACTGCTAGGTGGAAGTGCTCATTTAGGCACTCTGCTGCTGGTAATGGCAGGACTCATATTTCTCCCATGACAGGTTTACTTTAAAAGAACCAGGAGAAAAAAAAAATCGGACCCAGCCTGGAATATTGCCCATAGTGGCCAATCATTTTTCATTGGATTAGCCAATATGGGCAATATTGTTTTTGTTCTTTTTCTTTCACCCATTAATGTTTTCTTTTTCTCTGAAATTAAATCCGTGTCTTCAGCATAAATGAAAATAGTAGTTTTAGCCTCTTTGAGCAGATTGACAGAATAAAACCTGCTTATAAGCCTTAAAACTTTCTCGGATTGGTGAGCAGCTGACTTGGCTGGAGTGAAGGAATGTTCTTCCCCCAGGATTTTCAATGCTCGCAGCGCTGATTCTGTGTTCACCTCCTTTATAAATTAAACGTAGCCTGGACAGTATATCCTCAGCTTGACAAGGTTTACTGCAGTTGTTTTTATCCTATTATTTTTTACCACCCCCCCCTTTTCTGTTTCCTAAACAAAACTTCTGGAACGTATTTTAATCATATTGTTTGTTGGCCGCAGGTACACAATAAACTGATTTGGAGATTAAAGTTTGCCAGTTATTCCTTTAAAGTTGTCCCCCCCCCAACTAAATACTTTTCTTGATTTCCTGGCAGGAACCTTGGCGGGAATGCCATGCGGTCAGTCCAAGCCGAGGCATTTGGAGAGATGAAAATGCTGAGAGAGCTGTAAGTGCTTACATGGAAGTGACATGGGCGAAGGTGTTCTTGTTAATGGAGAGTGTTCCTTGCTGTGTTGGTAGATGGCCGGGGGGGTGGGGGTGTTGGTAGAAGGACGGGAGGGGATGGGGGTGTTGGTAGAAGGACGGGAGGGGATGGGGGTGTTGGTAGAAGGACGGGAGGGGATGGGGGTGTTGGTAGAAGGACGGGAGGGGATGGGGGTGTTGGTAGAAGGACGGGAGGGGATGGGGGTGTTTTTTTTTTTACATTTAAGTTACTTCCTGGTTCAGAGGCCTAAGCAAATTATGTCATACATCCCAGGAGTCATCAGGAGGGGCTTTCTCAGCTAAGCATACCCTCCTGCCTGCATGTCTGAGCTGAGGGCAGATGGATTCAGGAAATAAATGCTACTTGAATAATCTGCCCTTACTCAAGATGGTTACAGCTGGAACTGCTAGGGGGTGTTTTTCAAAGTAATTTTTCAGCAAAATAAAGCATGGAGATATGGATGGATGGGTGAGTTTGCTTTGGATATTAAAAATGAATCAAATAGAGTTTTTGGTTTGCGGTGCTCAGATGCAGCGTGGTTCCGCTTTTAATGCTGCCTTTCTTTTTTCCTTGGCAATGAAAGATACCTGCATGATATGGATGGGGGTGGGATGCTTTGATTTTTGATTTACTAAAGGCAAATATACTGTGCACTACAAGTGCAGTTGCTCTAGATCTGATGGGAAGCTCTGCTGATTTCTATAATCTAATCATGTGCAAGGAAAAATTCAGTTTCTTAAATTTCCTTGCATATGATTGGGTATTCTTTGCGAAAGGAGGCTTTCTTTACTTCATTTACTAAGCTTTGGAGCAACTGCACTTGCAGTGCACAGTATATTTACCTTTAGTAAATCAACCCCAATGTCTCTAGTGCCAGGAGCCATAGATAATGACTTGTGTAGTTTACTGCACTCATAAAATCACTACAGATCGCAAACTGCTGTAGGCAGGCAATACTGCACAAATATAAACACCCATTTCCCATGCAATTATTATATACTATTGACTTTTATATAGCCCTGACAAATGAGACAAGGCCTTGCATATACTGTACATTCACATCAACTCCTTGCCTTTGAGGAGATTACAATGTAGGTCCCTACATGCATACATACCAGGACCAGTTTGTACAGGAGCCAACTGAACTACCAGCATGTCTTTGGAGTGTGGGAGGAAACTGGAGAACCTGGAGTAAGCCCGTGAGAATAAGAGGAAATTTACTAAAACTGGAGCACTCAGAATCTGTGCATGGTAGTCATTCAGCTTCCTACTTCAGCTTGTTCAATTAAGCTTTGACTATAAAACCTGGAAGCTGATTGGTTTAAATGCAGAGATTTTGCACTCTCCAGTTTTAGTAAATCAACCGCTATGTGCCTTGCGTACTGGCTCAGATTGGAACCCAACATCCTAGTATTGCAAGGCCGAAGTGCTAACTACTAAGCGTTTATGTTGCCCTCCAGGGAAAAGATTAAGAAAAGCAGAATGCGCATCTATGGGAAATCTCTGATGCCCCCCTATGGTATGAGCCTTACTTCTCTCTCTATGAGATTAAAAAAACAAAACAAAAGTAAAGGTAGAGGGAAAAGGCTCCAAAGTGCCCCAAATATAAATTATATTATATACAGGGTGTAGAGTTACCCCCTTCCTTGTCAGAGGAACCCTCAGCAGTCTGACCTCTACGAGAGAATGACATTGGAATTTTGTCTGCCATGTTTTCCATGTTTAAAGGAGGAAGGGAAAATCTCTGATGTACAGCATTGACATCACCGTTGGCTCTGGTTCCCAGCATTCTCCTCTTCTAACAGACAAATGGGGCAGGGATATGAGGGGTGTAGTGAGAACTTGCCAGGCCATCCTTGAACACTTATGGAAAATGATACAAGGGTGCTATTATGCACCTGAGCACACACTATGTTCAAGTAATGATTAGACATTTTTAAAAGTTCAGTCTATTCGAATTGTCATTTGCATCAAATATATGTGTGTTTCTGTTCAGGTACATTAACAGCGAGAGCTTCTTATGTGACTGTCATCTCAAGTGGCTTCCTGCATGGTTGGCCAGTAAGAAGTTGCAGTCCAACATGAAGGCCGTCTGTGCCCATCCAGAGTCCTTGCAGGGCAAAAGCATTTTCAGCGTCCCGTCAAAGAATTTTGTATGCGGTAAGATCCAATTTTGTTTTCTTACTTTGGAGACTGATGGCACAAAAAAAGTCTGGAACGTGGTTTGTTTAACACATGTTTATATCAGTTTCATTTAAGATAAATCCGGGAAGCCGAATGTTTTGTCAGGCTCGCCAAGAGAAATAATGACACAAGATGAGGCAGATCGGTTCACCAAAGACAGCTTTTAAAATTTCTTATCCACATAAATTCCAGTACACCTTACAGTGAACATGTGCATGTGGAATTAAGAGGTGGCATACATACATCCTAGTTCCAAATACTCACCTCTACTGTGCTCCCCCAGTTCTCCCTTTTGGCTGCCTAGAGTTAAGAAAAAGATCTGGTTCTTCAGTTATGGGTAGATTGTGATTTGGCTCCCCATGTTACAGCGCTGGGTGCATGAGCTGCCAATCAGCAGGCCAAGTTCTGTCTCAGAAGAGCAGAAATGACCGTCCTTAGCCCTGATTTTGACTGCAGTGACTTGGAACCTACATAGGGATTCATCTGGTTACTCCCAAAGGAGCGACACAGGAGCAAAGAAAAGTAATTCTGTTGCTTTACTTTGCATGAGCAAAGCCCAGGTTTACTTAATACAGTCTATTGCATACACAGCACTACGGCTTTGTAAATGGAAAGCCTATGATTGGAGTTAAAGTTGTTTAGCTGATAGTCTATTGCTGCCCTAAGATGGCAATGGAGACTTTAATGCACACAAGTATTCAGACTTGCAAGTTAAAAAGTTCAATCCATCCAAAGTGTCATTTCACTTATAGATAGCGTCTAACGAGTCATGATTTCTAACTTTCTAATGGGTAGAGTAAACGTATGGTGCTTAGGTACCCCAGCTGTTCCAAGTATGTTTATATGGGCATGGAAGGAAGATCAATCAATATATTGTGTACACCAATGTTTCTCAACCACGGTTCCTCCTGAGGCTGCTAGGTGTTCTTGAGCAGTGAACAGTGGTGGATCGCTCACTCACCTACACTAACCACCAATGCAAGGGGTCTACACCACAGCTTTTACGATCTATAGTTCTTTTCTACTATTATTGGTTATTTAACAAAAAAACATTTTGTGGAGGTTTGCCAACACCAATCATCTGCTCTAGGTGTCTAATATGCTAGGTATGCCACATTACTTATTCTTTTCTATAAAGTCTTTTTCAACATATTGATCACGTTAACATACCAGGAACTGTAAAAAGAAGCACACAGGGGGCGCAAATACCTAACGCATTATCCAAGGTTTATTGAAAATATAAAAACGAAAAACATACTCACAAAATGAGATGCATATAAAAGACTGTAAAACCATTGAGATGGCCCAACATGATGGCAGAGTACCTGACTGGTCGTGAGGTCAGCTTGCTGATGTGTTTCAGGGACGTATCCCCTTCCTCAGAGCTAAAGCCCCCAGGAACTATAGGTACACTCCTTTATAGAAGGTGCCCCCTGAGAACTTGAACATTTTTTCAATTATTCCTCAGGGGTAAAAAAGGTTGAGAGAGGCTGGTATACACATAATAATTATGGGAGTTTAGATACTTGTCTGAGCATTTTATCCGATAAATTGTGTGCAAACTCTGAATTTCAGACACATATACCTTAGGCAGGCTATAGATGGTACGATTTTCTTTTCTGCAACTATGGGTTGCAGGAGAGAAAATGGCTCGATTCCCCCATTAACACAGTCAATATTGATGGCGGAATCCCTTCCGTGGAGCTATTGTGATCTCCCAGAAGGGGGTGGGGGGCGCTACTGGTTGTACCCAAGTCCATTGATGTATGGACTTCGAATCTCTGAACCAGCCGAGATTTGAAGCATCTATGGCTGGCTTTACTGTTTGATACATTTTAATTCCAATAATTTATTATGAATTATATCTTGTGTAGTTTCAAATTTTTTTTTTTTTTTTAAAAGATCAGTAGCTGTCTACATGATATAAAAAAATAGCTTACCTGAATTTTAGTAAGTCGGCCTTAGACTGAATGAAGTGGTGGAGGACAGCGAAAAAAATTGACCAAACCAAAATAGCCCACCCTGCCTGGAAATACACAGAACACAACAAACCCTCCTAAAGACACATATGTGCCTCACATGTGCTGATTGCCGCTCACACCCAAATCCAAGAATTTCACCCCTTTGAGGTCCAGCTGGCTTGCAGCGCTGGACAGCTGAAAACACAATTAATCCCCCACAGATTGAGGCTACAAACAAAAAGATTTAATTGAAACAAGGTACACAGAGATCAACCTTCATTATATCTGTTATTGTTGTAGAAAGGTACGCGGATTGGAACGTTTTGCGCTGCTTATTTTGTTTACTAATTTGTGCATTCCGAGAGGAACTTGCTGAAACAGAGATTCGTCATTCGTGCTATAAACTTGCCATATGTGAAGGGGATCTATTGTAGGGAATAACATCACCTGGGAGAAGGCTGATTACTTAAACCCCCCCCCCCCCCCCTCGTCTTTTTTTTTTTTTTTTTCTTTTTTTTTTATACAGGATGTGAGCTTTGGGTTCCATTGTATTACAGAACAAATATCAAGGATAGGTTGTAGCATAAAATCAGAAATAGTGTTGCGCTCCACTGACAATTGCAAAGATTGAGTGAATAAGTGTTAAATTAATAAATAAAAGTCCCGCATCAAAAGCATATGTAACAATATCACTTTTTTTTTATCAATTATATTGCTACTACAATCTTGTCCTTAATGAGTCCATGCCTTTGGTACTTCTTCTATTGCTGTGATTCGAAATAATATCACTTTTTTTTTTATCAATTATATTGCTACTACAATCTTGTCCTTAATGAGTCCATGCCTTTGGTACTTCTTCTATTGCTGTGATTCGAAATAATAACCGTGCAGTTCACCAAGCTTAAAAAATAAATTGTGCACCTTCACCGGTTGTGTTCTCACCTGATGTATAAGACCAAACCGTTAAGTGAGGTCATAAAAAGCTTGTGTCCCTTTATTTGGATTTAGGGATAATCCTATCCATTTACCACTCTTTCCCTGGGATGGATGGATGGACGGAGTGTTCCCTTTTCTCAGCAGGGGGTCCCCTTGCTTCCTTATGGATTTTCCTGGAGCCGAATGGATGGACGAGAGTATCCCTATTCCCAGTAGGGGGTCTCCTTGCTTCCATAGGTGTATTGGCCATCAAATGTATTAAAAGATATAGTGCCTTATCCTCTTTGAAAGTTAATTTATTCAAGTAAAGTAGTGCACTCACATGTATTACAAGTTAAAGCCGCATTAAAAGTTAAGTTTTGAATCCACAGTTTTTCAATATTGCTCAATACTTGCTGTATGTTGCTTTAAACATTGTGATGTCACAGCCCCTCCCCTACGCATTGCGTCACCGGGTCATGTGACTTCATCAGGGGGAATCAATATAAGGCACTATATTCTTTATTACATTTTATGGCCAATACACCTATGCGTAAGCTAACATTTACATACGTGACTGAGTGAACTAGGGAAGGCTGCTCTCCTTTCCTTTTGTTCAGATGGGACTGTAGTTTAAGTCAGAGAGAGAGGGTCTGAAGGCAAACAGCTTAAGCTGTGCTGTAGTACTGTGTGAGTAGCCAAATGAAATTACTGGCAGACCCTGTTGAAAACCAGCAGGAGTCATTTTGCAGCATCCATCTACCTCTTTTCACATTTGTATGTCATGAATGAATAAAATTATTTCAGCATGAGAAACTACTTTGTCACACATTGCAGGCCAATAGACCAGAAACTGTTGTAGACTTAGCATATCAGCAGTGGGTAGTATATAACAGTGATTAAGTCTTAATTCACAAAGCTAACACACTAGGATAAGTAGCCTTATTTTCAAAAAAGTGAGTTATTTTCACCTGAGTCCTATGGGATTTGATGAAAAGTACAGTCACATACTTATCTTTGTGTTAAAGTTTTTTTTTGTTTTTTTTTATTTGAACCTGTAGTAATTCTATGTGATGCACTTACTTTACAAAGCTGTGTGAACAATGTATACTGTTCAGTGGTTTGTTTTTTTTTGGTTGTGTTGAGGAAGCAGTCAGTGTGTTTCC
This sequence comes from Staurois parvus, assembly GCF_062004578.1. Classification (NCBI taxonomy): domain Eukaryota; kingdom Metazoa; phylum Chordata; class Amphibia; order Anura; family Ranidae; genus Staurois; species Staurois parvus. Next base: position 3,421,556 of record NW_028317958.1, on the reverse strand, counting down.
TAGGGTGGATAAAACAAACTACAATCTGGTTTCTTGTCTCAGTCTTCCATACACAACACCAGGTCATATATGGTCACACAATGATGGTCTACCATTTTTTTTTTTCTTTTAGATGATCTGCCTAAACCACACATCACGCTACAGCCAGAGAAGACTATGGCGGTGCTGGGAAAAGACATCCGCTTCTCCTGTTTGGCTGCTAGCAGCAGCAGCTCGTCCATGACATTTGTGTGGAAGAAAGACAATGAAATCCTGCACAACGCAGAAATGGAAAACTTTGCCAACATCAGGGAGAAGGATGGAGACGTGATGGTCTACACCACCATTCTGCACTTGCGTAATGTCACCTTTGAACACGAGGGGCAGTACCAGTGCATCATCACCAACCACTTTGGTTCCACGTACTCAAATAAAGCCGGGCTGGTTGTGAATGGTGAGAGCCAATTGGACCATTATGTAATGTCAAAATCGGACGACAGTGAAAACATATTGGCTGAGAAGTGTTAAAATCCTTGTACGATTTCTGTTGCCATCCAAAGAAAAGATCAGTGGCACTCTCAACCATGACCCAGTGTCTTCCAATTTGTGTGTGCCAGTGCCTCTCTAGAGTGTGTCCCACTCCTGTTCCTGGTCAAACATTTAAAGATGAACAAGGATGTTGCTTCATGTTATTCAGCTTCTCAAATTAGCTTTATGGATCCAGAAAGACCATATAAACCCAGCCTAGATCCTCCTTCTTGATTGCACTCCACCCACTTATTGGCTTTCAATGTAGAGACCCCTTCCTTAAAGGTTAAGTAGGTAGACACATTTGAGTGGAAGGGTCCAGGCTGGGTTTGTATGGTCTTTCTGGATCTAAAAAGTCCATGGTGGATTACAATGGAGTGCGGCCATTCAATTTTACTTGTTCAACCTAGATTTCTATTGCTGACTATGTCCCCAGCTAAAGGGTATCTTCTCACACCATTTGTCCAGATGGTGTAGAAGTGATGATGCATCCAAAGTTTTACAATTCACCCAGAACAGGAGGTGAGAAGAAATGTTTCAAAGCCGACACCTGTTGACATGACAGCTGTCTATGGTGGGGATTTCCCCTCACTTTTAGGACATTTCCACTAAATGCATTATGTCTTAGTTTACAGAATACTTGTCCTTATATAAGAAAGCCAATGTGTTCATTTTTCACTGTTTTTTAATAAATTTGAGAGAAAGATGTTTGGTTGCAACGGATTGGGTGATTGATGTATGTGAGATTGTAGTAGGGACAGTAAACTGTAAATATATTATTTATTCTGTGGCTCTTCTTATCTTCATTATCTGCACACAACTCACTTGATTTATTTTTTTTAAACCTAGTTCTGCCATCATTTATCAAAACTCCAAGAGATAACACCATACGGACAGGTACAACTGCCAGGCTAGAATGTGCCGCAGATGGCCACCCCACCCCAGAGATTGCGTGGCAGAAAGACGGCGGCACAGACTTCCCTGCCGCTCGGGAGCGGCGCATGCATGTTATGCCCGAAGATGATGTCTTCTTCATTACAGATGTCAAAATCGAGGATATGGGAGTCTACAGCTGCACGGCCCAAAATTCTGCCGGATCACTGTCTGCGAATGCAACACTGACTATACTCGGTAAGTTTTGTGAAAGTTCCAACAAAGGACAAACTACAAAAGGTTTTGAATTTGTTATATCAAAAAAAGAAAAACGACTATGCTTTTGTAGAGCCAATCAGATTTCAGATTTTAAAAGGTACTGCTCTTTTAAAGGTTGCTTTGTTAAACAGAGGCCAGTGGGTTTTGTGGACCTTGGTCCTTGGCTGTTTGCCTGTGGGTTTATCCAGTGCCTTCATAGTTAAATAAAAGATCCATATCCTTCAGACTTCTTTCACGCACCATAAATTTGTTTTTCCTGCATGGTGTTGGGCAGGTAGTCCAATCAGATCAGCGTCATTACTGAAATTGTGAGCATATTTACTGATCATTCGCTGATCTTGTCACTTGCACATCAGAAATTAATCTGCATTGCTATTTTTAGGTGCCCTAAATATCTTTAGAATACTGCCTTGTGGAGGAACTGAGTGGCCTCAAGGTTGAAGATAACAATAACAAATTATTCCTTTGAGTGGAATTCATAACCTATATTACATAGTTCTGATTTTATAATGTTTTGCATTGCTTAGAAACAAGATGGTAACCAAAAATTCCCGACATTTCTTTTTCAGAGATGCCATTTTTGGCTCATCCACTAGAAGACCGCATGGTTTCTGCTGGGGCCACGTTAGCGTTACAGTGCAAAGCTAACGGCAGCCCTCCACCACGGATAACATGGCTGAAAGGAGACGAGCCCATCATAGTAACAGACAGGCACCATTTCACACCCGGTAACCAGCTGCTCATCATACGAAACGTGGTACAGGAAGATGCCGGGAAATATACCTGCGAGATGTCCAACACACTTGGGACAGAGCGTGCTTACAGCCAAGTTAGTATCTTCCCTACTTCGGGCGGCTGTGTGTTGGAGTCCAGTAAAATGGAGGGGACCATGACTTTCGGAATCATCACCATCGCTGTTGTGTGTAGCATCGTTTTAACGTCTCTTGTGTGGGTGTGCATCATCTACCAATCCCGAAAGAAGAGCGAGGAGTACAGCGTCACCAATACAGGTAACCTTCAGATCATCTTGGCTTCTGTCCATTTAGGTTGCTACCTTCTCTCCACCAATTTTTTTTTTTTCTTTTTACTCTTGGTGTAATAAACGGTGTCAAAGGGCAAGCTGCTTTGAGGCAGAACCGAGAATGCCCTCTTTCTTTTGAGAGAGATATATATAATATATATTGCTACACTCTTGAGGGCCGCTGAGTTTTTCCACACTTTCATGTACGGTTTACTGACTGTGGATGAGTTTGTTTTTTGTTGTTTTATTAGGGGTTAACAACTTGGATAGGGTATATGGGATGCCCAGTGAAACTGAAAAAACTTAGAAGACAACTTTGTAGGCACAAAAAGGAAAAAAATCAGCACACAGTCTTTGCAAGGAGCATTTGGTCCCCTTAAATGAACCTCCTCAGACCCCAGATGAAAATACCACCTCCCCCTCCTCTGGGGCCCCCCCCCCCCCCCAGTCTCCGCACTAGCAGCACTTCCTCACTCCATCTTCCACTCTACTCCCCTACTGACCAGGCTCTCTCATATTTAAGGGCTGACCTAGCTACCATGCCAGACCTCCTGCCCACAGATTGGCAAGATTCCCCTAAGTATGCAGATCAACCCTTCCTCACCCCCGTCTACTGGCTTCTAGAAACATCTCCAGATTTTTAGAGCAGGGGGAGCTATTGGAGAACTGACCTGCAGAGCCCTCCAGCTTTAATCTGAAGTGTGCTTTGTTCATGGAGGGAAAAGCAACAGGTTTGCTTTACATATCTTTCCTTTTAAATGCCCCACCCCCTGACTACCCTTAATCCCATTCAGCTCCTGGAGCTTTTCACCGCTGTGTGACAACTCTAAGCCAGTCATAAGCACCAGTGCTGCTCAATGAAAGGAAGGAGAGTGAGTCACTGGCTCCACCACACCTGGAAGTACCTGATGTTATGTTTACTCTCCGTGGCTGAATTGAGAGGTAGGGGAGCGAAGAAGAGTATGTGTTGCTGGGGAAGGGGTTATTAAAGCAAGCCTATTACTTTGCCCTCTACAGACAAAGCACAGGTTTGCTTTACCTGCTAAAATATTTGTATTTGTTGCAGAACAGATTTAAATATTCTGAAACAAAACTGCACATATTCACAGATCCCTGTTATGCCATGTATCTAAAGGTTGGTACAATTGTTTAGAGCTTTCCTTTGTCACCTCACATGTGAACACTAAATTTGTGAGTTCCTCCTCTTGCCATGCTTCAGCACCTCCTGCCTGAAACATGTTAAGATAACAGCAGAGTGTTATGCCACAGAGGCTTGCTTGGCTTATAGTACTGGTTCTCTTTGATTGAAGGGGATTGGTGTAATTATGAATTTTTTTCTCCTAGAAATGCTTGTCAATATGTCTGATTTTCAGATAATTATATAATCAATGTAACAAAGTGTGGACTTCAACTTTGCAGATTAAACTATGGGTAAAATAAACATTTTTAACAATCTTTCTTGTGTTTTACAGACGAAACCATTGTTCCTCCAGATGTGCCAAGTTACCTGTCTTCTCAAGGTATGATCCAGAATAAATACAGTGATTAAAATGATGAAATAAAGCCTAACTCCACATTTAATGTCCCTTTTAATGGTTCATTTGGACCAAGCAGCTCCTGCTTAGCCACTCACATGAAACTTTGTATACTGTGAATGAATATAAAGCTTCCTCTGATTGGCAGAGGCAGGAGGATGAAGCTACAAACACGACATCAGCCAATCAGAGGAATCTTGGTATTCATTCAAGAATACAAAGCTCCCTGCGAATGGCTAAGCAGCTCTGGGAGCAGGTTGGGAATTTCCAGTCCCACTGCCAAAACACTGTTCTGTATACTGAATTTAGCTGTGATTACATACAGTTATTATAGCATGCTTAGAATGTGCAATTGGCCCAAACGAATCGTTAAGTGTTAGTGGGGTACAATTGGCATTCATTTTCGACTGCAATGACAAGAAAATTCGAAGAAGCAAAATTAAAACTTTTCTCAAACAAACAAATTTCTAACCATGTGTGTAGTTTTCATTTGGGAAAATTCATCGTTCCACTATTTGTTTCCGAAAACAAACAAAATTTGGACGTACTTTCAAACGACATTCATCATGTCTTCAAACGTACTGAGAACCTTCGTACTAACTTTTGTACCAAAATTCGTATGAAAGTTATTTAAAATAAAATGTATTAAAAGCTATAGAAATGTTAGGCCTGAAAGTGTCTGTGATGCACACCAATAAAATTCCAGCTTCTACTTCCATTGCAGGGGCTAATCACTATTTCTCATTCTGTGTGGTGAATGACAGGCTGGTCTCTCATTACAGGCATCTGTTCCAGCGACGGCACTGGGAATACTGATGTGGAGGCCTGTAATATTGGCCATAGACAGCCGCGGCCCTGTGTAGGATGCAACTCCGTCGAACCTTGTCAAAGAGCCAGTGGATTGTTCAGCACAGAAAGCCCAGGTAACTGATATCCTGGACTATGAACAAAGCATACATATAAGCTTTTGAAAGAGAACCTGTGCTCCCATGCAGGATACAGCAACAGGTTCTCTTTAATGTTCCTGTCTCCAGCAACACTTGTATAGCATCGGCAGTTTACACAGCGCTTTACACACACATTATACATTCACATCAGTCCCTGCTCTCAAAGGAGCTTACAATCTAAGGTCACTACCTCAAATTCATACATACACATACTAAAGCTAATTAGGACAGGAACCAATTAACCTACCAACATGTCTTTGGAGTGTTGAAGGAAACCAGAGTACCCAGAGGAAACCCACGTAGGCACAGGGAGAACATGCAAACTCCAGGCAGGTAGTGCTGTGGTTGGGATTCAAACCATCGACCCTAGTACCCTTTTATTGCTCCATTTAGGAAAGGAAGTCCTGTGTAAGCTCCAAGTCTCTCCAGTTAGAGCTTACAAAGGGCTGGAAACTGCCTTCCTACTCCCAAGCAACAGTGATGGTCTAGTTACCAGTTCTGTCCCATTAAAGGAAGGGGAGCGAGTCACATGACTCAAGTTCGAAGGTATCCAGTATCTTCTTGGCTCCCCATAACTTTACATTTGGCTTAGCACTGTTACATGGGGGTGCAGCTCAGTCCTGTGCAAGCTCTAACCAGAATCTGGGCTTATACAGAGCTTCCTTTTATTGCTGCTGGCAGCCAAGCATAGAGGCCAGGGAGCAAGAAAAGGTGAGCCTGTGTTGCTGGAGAGGAGCTATTAAGTGACAGATTGATCTATTATCTTTATTACCAGTGTGCACTCATACATGATATAGATTTGTCAGTCCAGGATATCCTAATTAGTCCTTTAAGAGTCTCCCTTTTCTGTCAATGCAGGTTATGGATACCAGGTTGTGTGTACGGACTGCTTAGAAGGCCGCGCTATGTACACCAAGGACCCCGACTATTGTCCACAGACATTACCACCTCTAGACTGTTCATATGAAAGACCTAGGAATGGCCACGATGGCTACAGAAATGGCATTGACCATTCTGCAACACCAAACTGTCATCAGAACCCGGGGGCTGTCAGCTACAACAAGATGGATGCCTGTGAAATTGTGTACCCCAGCAATCACGAAAGGATTCCTTTCTTGAGTGAACACCAGACACACGTGTTGGTGTCGGATTCACAAGGTAATTGCAAGACTTTTTCCCTTTCTGCCAACATACTTAATGAGACCTTTGCAGCAGACCATTTATTCTAACAGTCTTCCCCTAAAATGGTCTAGCCCTTTCCCCCCAACTTGTCTGTTCCTGGACCACCCCTTTAATTGGATTTCAACCACCTGTATGCACACTTATGTTTACCTGAGCTCAGTCCTGATCCAGTGCTCTTATGTGCAAAAGAGCAGAGGTTCTCTCCCTCCTCATTGGCTCAGAGACAGCAGTGAGAGCCATTGGGCCCCTTTGCTGTCAATCACAGCTAGTGAGGAGGGAGCAGGGGGTGGGGCTCAAGAGACACAGAACCGGATTGGAAGCGAGCACACATGAATGCCCAAACCAAATAGCAAGCGACTTGCTATGGGTGCACGGTGGGGGGGGGGGGGTTGTGTTGGAGACAGGAGTGCCAGCAGGGGGATCTGAGAAGAGAAGGATCAGGGCTGCTCTATACAAAACCATTGTACAGAGCACATAAGTATAACATGTTTGTTTTTTTTTTATTTTATTTTAATAAAACATGATGTTTTATACCTTTTTATAATCATTTTAAATCATAAAGACTCAGTTTTACATGTGGGCATCACCTGGGGTAGTCTGCATGCAAATACAGCCTGCTTAGGAACGCCCACTCCTCCAGACTGACACTCACCCAGTAAGGCAGTTTGATATTTGCATAACTCCTTCAAAGAGCCAGTCACTGCTTGCATCAGGAATTAGGACCCTGCCAAACCATCCCACCATATGACCTGCCTGCATTGCATAGAGAAGCACAGAGAACCAGTGATGAGATCACTGAATCAAAATAAAGTATAGAATGAAAGTGATAAGGGTTTAATTTAAAAATGCATGTTGATGAGGGGAAAGGGAGGAACTGAGGAAGGCAAAGTTTAAGCAGGTTAAACTTCCTCTTAGTATTGATCTTATTTACTTACTGTCTTTACAGGTTCACACCTAGAGCCATTAATCAGGTCGCCTCCTCCAGATTTATATCACCAGCCTTCAGCACAGGACTGTTTTCTACAGCAAAAATCACACTTAGCAGAACCTCCTCACCACGAGGGGGCAGCCAAAGGGACGCTGCTCTCTAATGGACACGCATTGACTGCCCAGCACAAGCCACACAGTGGATCAGACGATTCCAAATGACTGCTATGTGCAAAGGAGTAAAAAAGAAATAAAGACTTAACATTTTGCACTGAACCAGTAAAGATCCGTCTACCTCAACCCCTTAAGTTGCTAATAGAGGGGTAAAAAGGAAAAAATATGAGGTACGAATCAAAAGTTACTGTGGGGCTAAGGAAGAACCCCAACAACGTATCGCTGGGCTGAAAGTCAAAGTACTTTATGGACTTTTAAGTGTTGGTAGCTCAAAACGTCTAACTGCATTTACGGCACAAAAATGCAAAAGACTTGTAAGTAGTGAGAAAGAAAAAAAAATATATATTTTGTACATTGTACATAAGAGTTTTCATAAATATATAAATATGTAAATATCTAAAAAGCTAGATATAAATATATACCTATATCTTCTAAAGAGTCTATTTTAATCGTTAGTGCATGAACGCAGGAAAGGCTGTGAAACGCATTGTTTGCAAAATCGCATTTGAGGAGGCGTGATTTAGGTGCCTTATTGTATGAAAGAATGTATGTTTACTTACTGAGGTGTGAGGGCGCAACAAAGCTGGTGGTTCATGACCTTTATTTAAAAAAATGTTATTAGGGAACATTGTCCTAGATGTATGTAAATTTTATAGGTGAACTGGCTCAACCAGCAAAATATTTATTTAAATGGAGGCTTGGATTTTGGTCTCTTTTCAGCCCTCCATGATGTGCTATTCCACCACCGCGGCTTGTGGCCTCATGCCACGACTGCATCGAGCCCGCTAGAAAGAAGGCTATACCTGGCGTTAATGTGTGCCATGCCATCTAAGGGCCAGCTGGCAATGATGCTTAGACCTTGCATTATGCCCCTTCTTAATTCATTGTTCTGTTAGCCTTCTCAAGATAGGATTAGATTTGGTGGGGGTAAGGGAAAGTGGTAAATTGCCTCCCTGGCTGAGCTCAAAAGCTTAAATGCTTTTGTACAGTTGGCTGAGTTGTTGTCCCTGAGCACTAATCTGCATCATCCTTTAAGTAGTTTTCCCCATAGACCTTTGTAGGGACTTCCCAACCACACCGAGGGGTGTTCAGAGGCCAGGAGTGTGTGAAGGTCAAAGGAACCATAGACCTTTGTAGGGACTTCCCAACTAAACAGAGGGGAGTTCAGAGGCCAGGAGTGTGTGAAGGTCAAAGGAACCATAGACCTTTGTAGGGACTTCCCAACTAAACAGAGGGGCGTTCAGAGGCCAGGAGTGTGTGAAGGTCAAAGGAACCATAGACCTTTGTAGGGACTTCCCAACTACACAGAGGGGCGTTCAGAGGCCAGGAGTGTGTGAAGGTCAAAGGAACCATAGACCTTTGTAGGGACTTCCCAACTACACAGAGGGGCGTTCAGAGGCCAGGAGTGTGTGAAGGTCAAAGGAACCATAGACCTTTGTAGGGACTTCCCAACTAAACAGAGGGGCGTTCAGAGGCCAGGAGTGTGTGAAGGTCAAAGGAACCATAGACCTTTGTAGGGACTTCCCAACTAAACAGAGGGGCGTTCAGAGGCCAGGAGTGTGTGAAGGTCAAAGGAACCATAGAGCTTTGTAGGGACTTCCCAACTACACAGAGGGGCGTTCAGAGGCCAGGAGTGTGTGAAGGTCAAAGGAACCATAGACCTTTGTAGGGACTTCCCAACTACACAGAGGGGCGTTCAGAGGCCAGGAGTGTGTGAAGGTCAAAGGAACCATAGACCTTTGTAGGGACTTCCCAACTAAACAGAGGGGCGTTCAGAGGCCAGGAGTGTGTGAAGGTCAAAGGAACCATAGACCTTTGTAGGGACTTCCCAACTACACAGAGGGGCTTTCAGAGGCCAGGAGTGTGTGAAGGTCAAAGGAAGCTGAATTTTCAGAGTGCCCAAGCCTTTCAAATCAGGTATGTGTTGGCGGAAAACTGGACCCCAAAGTAGACAGAAACCAGGAGCTAGTTTTTAGAGGCAGCTCTGTCAACTGGGGTATCCCAAAGCAGTCTATAGAGCATTGGGGCAGATGAGAGTACTACTTGAATAAGTCCAGTTAGAATTGTATTTCATAACAGTGCACACGTTTTCAGGGCTCAACTCCCCCTTCATTATGGCTTATGTACTGACCAGGAGTTCAAACTTATACTGGACAGCAATTGAAAAAATTAAACTGAATATCATCTAATTGCTCCAGCTTGCTGAACCAACAGCCTACCCGTTTAGTGATCTGGATCATTTTGTTGAAATCCAGTTTTATTTTACAAATGTTGTCTAACATAAATCTAAACTTCCAGCTAGCACACAAGTGCTGGTGAAAGAAGTTGAGCTCCCGAAATGTGGTGGTTTTGCTGGTCCTGCGTCATGATAAAATAGAATACTTATTGGATTTAAGCCTTATGGCACTCTCATCCTTCCAATGCTGATCAGAAAAGCCAACATGTTTCAGGGCTCAACTCCCCCTTCTTCGGGGCTTATGTGTGGCCGGGAGTTCAGAATTATACTGGACAGCAATTGCAAAATTAAACTGGATATTACCAAAATGTTTCAGATTGCTAAACTGACAGCTTATCAGCTTATTGACCTGGATCGTTTTCGTGAAATCCAGTTTGGTTTTGCAAATGTTGTATAGTATAGATCCGAACACCCTGCCAACACACAAGCCGTGATGAAGGAAAAGTTGAGCCCCTGAAATGCGTTGGTTTTTCTGGTCTTGCATTATTATACAATAAAATTCTTACTGGACTTAAGCTTTATGGCACTCTTACCCTTCCAATGCTGTATAGAAGCTTTTCAGTTCAGCCAAGGAGATACTTTCCATTAACCATTCACTTTTACTTTACCCCAAATCTATCAAATGAAGCTTAAAGCGGTATTAAACCCAAAATAAAAAATATAATATATTGCAGCTTACCTATCATTGGATGTGGTAGCTGTATTAAGTTTTCTGGTTTTTTTAGGCTTTTATTTTTCACCTGGTGATCTGGCCAGTAACACACCACCGGTATTACCGTGCCAACACTCTGGATGAAGGAGCACAAGGGGCACATTTGGACAGCAGCATTGCTAATCTGGGGGGAGGGAAGCGTTAGATGTACTAGCAGGTTTAGTTACACTAACAACTAGATAAACTCCAACTAACACTTTTTTGTAAGTAGATACAGCAACAGGTTTTTTTTTCCTTTTGGTATCATTGTAGGCACCCCTGTCAGTAGTAAATGGTTTGTCTCAACTCTCTAACTGCTACATCTGCAAAAAGGCTTGCTCTTTTGAAAACCAAGAGGCTTATTGGCCAGGTCAGCAGCTTAAAATAAAGTAAAGAAAGCCTAAAAAAGAAAACTAACGCAGGCATCACATTTAATTAGTTGGTAAGCTGCAAAATAGTAAATGTTTGCGTTTGGTTTTATTACCGCTTTACTGAATTTCTCTTTTACCAGTAAGCAGCTTCTACGCTCTACACCTCAGTAAATAATTGGAAGCATAATACAGTGGCTTGCACAAACCTTAGTGCCCCCAGTACTTCAATAGCCATGGTTTGGACTGAAGTAGCCTAAGCTAAGAAACTGGTGATATATGTGATTCCGTGCCGTTGGTGGTCACTGGACCACTGGCATGGTGGTCACTGGTTCTTTGTGATTGGCTAATATCTCTAGAGTAAGCCTTCAGCCGGCACGATGGCAGACTCTACTGGGTGCAGTAAAAGGAAAACTTTAAGAAAGTAGATTGCACTTAAAATGTTATCTCTGTATCTTCAATTGGAACATTTTGAATGTGGGGAACATGGAAGAGGAATAGTGTACTACAGAAAAATATGACCTTTTTATATCACATTCCAAATGCAGAAGTATCCAATCATGAGGATGAACAACTACCCAGATTTTGCTACGACATCCAAACTTGTCTGAATTTAATGTTTTTTTCTTTGTCAGTAATTACCATCAATACTGTATTAGGCCCCAGTTATATCTGATTTGTATACAGTACAGCAATAAAATGCTTAGTGTCGTTTACAGCAGACTCTACAATCTAAGCAGAGCCCATCAGTGCTACCACCAACCTTTACAGTGCCAATGTGAAGGCCCCCGCTCCTACAAATCCATGAAAATCAATATTTGATTAGGTTTAGGCACTCCCTCCATATGGCAGTGCTTAGGACTAGCAAAACTATAAGCAATGCATTGTTGTGGGCAGGGAGAGATGTTCCCCATACAAGAAAACTGAGGGGGGTTGAGGGTTGCCACCGTTACATTTGGGCGGTAGGTAGTACTATCAAGTCAGGATGTCATCGTACATCACCAGTCAAGCAAGTTATTTCCTAAGCCGTGACTCTACAGATTGAGGACCCATTCACATGAAAGCAATCCATTGTGGTGCATTCATGCTGGCATGGTATGACATGTTAACGTGCGTTGCGATAAAGTAGCCCAACAAACCACAACCGCCTTAAAAAAGAAAAAAAAATTGGGCATTACATTTTTTTTTTTTTTCCAAAATGCACTACATCACAGTGCAATATGAGTTGTGCTCTACTGTACAATGCATTGGGGTGCCATTCACACTGCACATGGAGGATTGCTACAATGCTCAAGTGTAAAGGGGCTCTCTGACTATAGCGCCATCCAGAACTTCACTCTTTCTGGTTTTGTTTTTGCTGAAAAGGAGAAGGGTAATTACATGCAGCATGGAGTCTGCTGTTAAAAGGGAAGATTGTAAGGGCCCATTCCCACCACATGCAGTTAGATCCTTTTCTGAAAGCATAGACCTGCCATTCTCAACCAGGGTTCTGTGGAACTCCACGACTGCTATAGAGGTGGCTAGGCTTTCCTTGAGCTGTGGCTAACTTACACCCAATGTGATTAATGCCTACATCGTTTTAGGTTCAGCACTACTTGGCAGAGCCGGAGGCATGACTGTAAGGGTGGCAATGTGACCACCACTGTAAGGGAAGAGTTCTTACCACTGGTCAGGCACCAACATAAAGGACATTTTTTCTAAAAACCACAGATGAACTAATCTTAGCAGGGCTTCCTTGAGACCTGAGAATTACTGCAAGAGTTCCTTTGAGCTTGAAAGGCTGGCATAGACAGTCCAAAATCCCGGTTATCCTATGAGCATAGTTCACACCATTGAAGCATACTGTATTTTTCCACACCACAAAAACACGTGCCAACACACCACAACACATAGCAGTGCGCATAAAAGCCCAAAGAAATAAGTGACCTTACAGGACAAACACAGATGGAAAATCACATGTAAATGTGCATGAAAAAACATGCAGTATCTGGTGTGAATGGGTCCTAAGGGGTTTCAGTAGATGTCTTCACTGTTGAGTGAAGCAATATATTAAAGGATGAATATATCATGCCCCTACTCTGATCCACATCTCTGCTCGTCTCGTGGCACATTTATACCTATGTATGTGCATTACATCATGTGTTGTATTGTGCTCCTTGTTGACGTGTGATGGTGTTCATGCGTTAGCAGCTCATCAGAAAAGTATATGACCACCTTTTACCATCACAGCTCAGAAGTTTGCAGTGTGTTATAAGTACCTATAATAATATTTGGTTTTAGTGCAATGATGTGGGTTGAGTGTCTTTAGAAATGACCGGAAGCACACAGATACCATGTGTATGTGGATAACATTGCAGCCGTGTTGGTATGCTCACATCTATAAACCTCCTGCTCAGTCTGAAAGCAGAACTGTGTGTGTTCCTCAAAGCAACAATCAGATTGTTTTATTTGTACTGGAAGAACGAATGGGATAATCTGATTGGCTTTAGAGTAGTCACATTGTGTAATGGAGTCCCCCTTAAAAGGCCAATTTTTCAGGAATAAACGGGACTTCTGCCAACCAAGGCCTTGTGCACACGGAACTTATAGCCCCAGTGCATGAGATCCTGACCATTTGGTGCAGGTGGAAGGAGCAGGTACATCGTCCAGCTTCCTGTAAAATCCGAGAAACTGAAAACTGGGGGGCTTGGTGGTGTACTGTGTGGAATTACCATTTAGGGCAGTATGCACCCTGGGACTAATGCCAGGAACACAAGCAATCTGCTTTCTAGGCATTCATCCTTGAGTGTATACTGACCTACCGCTCCAGCTGCCAGCAGCAAGGGCGGATGGTACACCCACATGAAAGTGCCGGGATCACCTGCATCAGGGTAAACCAGGGGCGGACTGACCATTTGGAAACTCGGGCACTGCCCGAGGGCCCGGGGTCAGTAGGGGGCCCCATGAGATGCCCCTGGTACCTTTTTCATAGGCTTTTTTTAGTTTGGGCAAGGACACAGAGGGCCCCATGATCCCCTATTGCCCGGGGCCCCCATGAGTTGTCAGTCCGCCCCTGGGCTAAACATTTAGTGTGCATAAAGCCTAATACGCTAGCCACTCATACTGTAAATAGCATGAATTTGCACTTTGGGACACGTAGTGCTGTGTGTATGCAGAGTGCCAAGATTGCAGGATTCCTTCTAAAGGAGTGCAGCATAGGAAGCTGTAACATTGGACAGTCTGAGACTCCAATCCATGATGTTACAGCCGACAGGAGAAATGTTTTTATCCTGTATTCACCAACTTGGCTGGTATTTTTTATTTTTTTTTGTTACTTTAGTATAATGTGAACTAGTAAATCTTTCAGATCACCTTGCTTCTATCCTCTGTTGTATGTTCTAAAGGCTTTTTCCTTTACTTCAGTACGGCCAGCTAGGCTTACCATGAAGTTTTATACCATGCACAAGCAATTTTTAAATTATTACCTGGAGAAATATTTATACTGAAGAAAAAAATGTACCTTTTATCAGCACCCTTTGGCATTTTAAGCTCCCCACATACCTTACAATCTGATTGTTCAATTACTGTTAAATCTACAAGTATGTAATGCAAGGACCTACCTGAATGATTCGTTGAGCTAAACCCTCCTATTTGATCATATGGTCAGACTGTAACACGTATGGTGAGACTTAAAGTAGTCTTTCAATGGGCTTTGTTCCATTTATAGAATAACTATGCCACGGCACAGCTCTGATATTTAGAGTTTTTGACCCGTTACACCATTCTGTTGCCATAACTCTATTATGTGAGAATGCTGACCATATTTTTATAGATTTGCTCATTTCAAACCATCTTTTGTGCAAAAACCGCTATTTAGACACAAATTAAAATACCTGGATTGGATTATAGGACCAATCAACCTTCTTTGGTGGAAAAAGGGATTGGGTTGCTCATGATTGTTTCAACAAGAGTCCTATTGCTATATGCTTGGTTAGCATAGGAGAGTCTACAAAGTGTTGTAGATGATATCCATACAATATGTAAAATACATCGGCAAGCTAAGGCCCTAGAGCTCTCTGCAATGAATATGTACTTTACTATATTTGTCCTGTTGGGGAGATTTTCCTTTGTGTTCCAGAGATGCAGTAAGAGGAAATCCCTCTTAGAAGGTCGTCACTGGAACAGGAGTCCCAATTGAAAGACTTCCCTTCACTACCTATTCTGGTGATAACCATTTGGCTACATGCACAAGGGTAGTTTGGTCCATCACGTCAAGTTCCAGCATTTTTGGGTGCCCAAGAAGCACAGGTGCTAGCAGCCTGTCGAAATCTCATGACATGCTGCAATACAGAGCGACTGGATGCTGTACCGAGCGGTACTCGCACTTCTAGCCCATACACCCCAAACACAGAATTTCTAAAAGGTACAGTGCTCAGCTTCCCCATATTTCAGCCTAGCATAGATTTTGTGACAGTGGGACTGGACACTGCACCTGTGGCTCCTGGACACCCAAAAACAGCAGGATTCGACACTGATGGGCTAAAATACCCGTGTGCATGAGGACCTAAGTTTTGGATTTCCCAAAATCCCCAGTGGAGACAGATAGCAATAAAAATCTGACCAGGGTCAATACTTCCCCCTCAATCCAACACTTTAAAAAAAAGTTTTGGAAATATGTACAATTTAAGTGCCACCAAAAATAAAAAAATTGCTATTTTCCCAAGACTAATTCCACAGAAAATGCTGCTTCTGCGAGGCAATGTGAAATGGAAGTATTACATTTGTGTACAGACTTATTTATTTATAGAATACATGCTACAATGTTGTACATTTAAAAAAAATGTTTCTAACAAATGCCATTTGATCGTCTTTGCTCATTGTTTCAAAGTGGCAAAGCTGTTTTTTTTATCTCCTTGTTGAAAGGTATTCAAAGGTTCCAGTTGAAAAAAGTAATAATAAAAAAAAAAACTTAGTGAAAATTGTGTGCTGGTCATTTTTTCAGAAAATCTGAAGATATTATATATATATATATATATTTTAATTAGAAACACGTGTGGGGTGTCCACCACAACCAATCATTCTCACTTCTGCGGTCCAGGGAAGGTGAAGAGGTGCAGTTGAATGCTTTGATAAATGAGGCCTGGTGGCGAGGGAAGAAGCTGAAAAACGTGGGTCCCATTCACTTATAATACATGTACATTAACATGTTGTACTACAGCGGATAAAGAAAAATACATGACTTTCTTTTTTAGCAATGGAGAACACAATGTATGGTATGTGCATTGTGGGGTGCTGATTTGAGTCATACGTTGTGCTCTACTGTACAGCGTGTTGGGGTGCCATTCACAAAGTGTTAATAAACCCAGGACCCTGTATTCACTATATCTGGTCTCCAACAGTACACAGAACATGGAAATGCAATTATTTTAGCAAATATAAACTGCTTAATACCTTTTCTCATCAGCAGTATATAGCAGCCTTGTGACTTCTATCAGTGTCCAGCAGAGCACTGGTTAAAGCTGTTAGGAGGAGTTTTAATTTTGCTCTGAATGTGCCCTATGAGGCTGCATAACCCCTGAGCATCTGTCTGAACAGTGCTAATTGGCCCTGTGCTGATCACATGCCCCCCCCAGAAAAACCTCTAGCAATACACACTAAACTGAGCATGTGCAGAGTGACTCCTAGAACTTTGTACTAGGGACAGTAGAAGAAGGGGAGAATCAGAGAAGACAGGATCAAACAGCCTTTTACACAATGCAGAGGATCAAGCCCTTAGGTTCCACAGTGAGTATAACAAGCATGCTTTACTGCATATACAGACTGATTTTACTGTTGTGGGTTTAGTAACACTTTAATGGCACCACGCACAGAGCAGAGGCGTTGCAGGGATGCATAGTAACACATGAGGCGAATCAGCCTAAGGGAGTAATTATTTTGACAAATTACCTAACCGCATACTAAAAATGTAGCAACTATAAATTTTAAACAAAGCACTAACAAAATATACACAGAAAAATATATTTCTGCCTTAGTTTTCTGAATGACCCCTGTACCTTTATGGGCAATGGTTCTGAACTTTAAGTATGGACCCATTTCTAAAGGCCTAGGCATTTGGCCATGTGACCGGCTGCAGTGGGATCCCCATGGCAGCAGTTTCTCCAGCTGAGGGAAGTGTTTTTTGCTTTTTTCCTCCCATCTATACCGTTTGGGAGAGATGGAGGTAAGGGAACGTATCTAAACAAGAGGTCTATAAAGAAGCAAAAACATGCCTATACCTAAAGAAAAGGGCACACATATTGAGCAACTCTGCTTTGGAGTGATGCCAGATTTTGAAGCAGCAAATGGAATATATTTCCCGTTAAGCTGGGTTCTAGTGGAAATCTGTGTATTACTGACCACACACCTGCTGAACATGAAAATCAGGCTTGATGAGTGAAAAATAAGTGAACTGAAAGTAAGGCATGCACAACGGTTGGGCACCACTATCATTACAAGTGGCCATAGATCGGCAGGGACCAGCCAAATTTCAGTCCATGTGTCAGAAGTCAATCTATTGATCAACTTATGTTAAACAGATCTACTGGGGAAAAAAATCCACTCATCAGCAGCTACAGTGCTGATCTGTGTATTCTGAGAGCAGAGGCGGCCCCCTGCTGTCAAAATACAATAGCTCAGTGGGGAGGATTCCCTCATTTACCTCAAATGTGTGGATGAGGGAATCAGTTCAGTCTTTTTTCTGACCGAAAAAACTGAGCAATGTATGGCCAGCTTCAAACTGGCCATAAATGGATCAAATCTTGGCTGGTTCAGCAAGGACTGTCTTAGCTTCAATCCATTCGCGTGATCACTGCCGACAGCTATAGTAGTAGTAGTGGTCATTGTGTTCTGCTGGCGGGTAGGGTTCCCTGCCGGTAGAACACAATAGCACTGCAAGAGGGATTCCCCCATCAACACAGTCTAGCAATTTTTTTTATACAGTTGTGTTCAAAATAATAGCAGTCAGACATCACTAACCTGATCAATCACTGTTTTTGGTAGAAATGATATTTCTACATGGCAAATAATTTACTAGCAGGTGTAGTAGAGTAATAGAAATCCAACAGACCCAACAGTCATGACATGCATGCTGCTGATTCTGTGTAATTGAATCACTAATTGAAAGGGGCATGTTCAAAATAATAGCAGTGTGGAGTTCTATTAATGAGGTCATTCATTCTTTGAAAAACAGGTGGCAATTATTGCCCTTATTTAAGGAAGGAAGGCAGCAAATGTTGTACATGCTGGTTACAGTGCATTTCTCTCTGAAATTCTGAGGAAAATTGGTCGTTCCATTGTTCAGAAGAACAGCGTACCTTGATTAAAAAGTTGATTGGAGAGGGGAAAACATAAAGAAGTGCAGAAAATGATAGGCTGCTCAGCTAAAATGATCGCAAATGCTTTAAAATGGCAACCAAAACCTGAAAGACGTGGAAGAAAGCGAAAAACTACCATTCGAATGGATAGAAGAATAGCCAAAATGGCAAGGACTCAACCAACAATCAGCTCCAGGAAGATCAAAGAAGGTGTAAAGTTCCCTGTGAGGACTGTTACAATTAGAAGACGCCTATGTGAAGCCAAGCTATCTGCAAGAAGCCCCCGCAAAGTCCCACTGTTGAAAGAGACATGTGCTGAAGAGGTTACAATTTGCCAAAGAGCACATTGACTGGCCTAAAGAGAAATGGCGCAACATTTGGTGGACTGATGAAAGTAAGATTGTTCTTTTTGGGTCTAGTGGCCGGAGACAGTTTGTCAGACGATCCCCAAACACTGAATTCAAGCCACAGTACACTGTGAAGACAGTGAAGCATGGTGGTGGTGCAAGCATCATGATATGGAGATGTTTCTCATACTACGGTGTTGGGCCTATTTATCGCATACCAGGGATCATGGATCAGTTTGAATACATCAGAATACTTGAAGAGGTCATGCTGCCTTATGCTGAAGAGGAAATGCCCTTGAAATGGGTGTTCCAACAAGACAACGACCCCAAACACACCAGTAAACGTGCAACATCTTGGTTCCAGACCAACAAGATGGACGTTATGGAGTGGCCAGCCCAATCTCCGGATCTTAATCCAATAGAAAACTTGTGGGGTGACATCAAAAATGCCGTTTCTGAGGCAAAACCAAGAAATAGAGAACTGTGGAATGTAGTCCAATCATCCTGGGCTGGAATACCTGTTCACAGGGGCCAGAAGTTGGGTGACTCCATGCAACACAGATGTACAGCAGTTCTCAGAAACAGTGCTTATACAACTAAATATTCATTAAGTGATTCAAAGGAAAGCAAAATCTTCAAACATTTTTCAGTTTATATAGTGAATGTTTGAGTTTGTAAAGAAGAATACAAACACTGCTATTTTTTGAACAGTCTAATATTCACTTTTCTTCAATTTTTTTTACAGGAACAACACAAATTCGGTATATTTTTCTTCATGTTTTGATTTGGAATAGAATGTGTCGTGTTCCCAATGCATTTGTGTGTATGGATATAAAAGCTATTAGAAGGATTTTGAGCTTTATTCACTTTTTTCAACACACTGCTATTATTTTGAACACAACTGTACTTCAACCTTTAGTGGAAAGAAAGAAAATTGCATAATTTATGGGCTGCTTAACAATCCAAAGAACAAGCAAGTGTGTAGAAAAGCACAGTCACCCTCTGGTGATATGCAGGACCATCACACAGCAGGGAAGGAGGATCACAAGAACATTGAATCACTGAGATCATTTATTCAGTTCACATGGCTGTTGTCTGGATGAATCTCTCGCTAAAATGACCCTGTCACTGATCAAATATATGAAATTCAGAAGTTATCTGTATAGAAGAGACTACATTGCCTCTCCTGCCGTCCACTGCTCGGATCAATACAGTCCCCCGTCCTTCTGGGAGTGTCCATTTCCAGGGTCCCTGCCCCACTGCAGGCCATTATGCCACTACTGTATTCTGTAGCTTGTGCTGGTCACCAGGAGGAGCCAGTGGCAGTAGCATGGGACCCAGGAGATGGACACCCCCAGAAATGTCAGTTTTTTCCAGCAGACTTGGGGAGACCATTTACTGACTGGAGCAGTGTTCTTCAGTGCAAGCAGCAGAATAAGCAAGTAGTCAATTTTTTGGGGGGGGGGGGATTTTAGATTGGTGCAAGGTCGCTTTAATTGTGTAGGTGACACAAGTACGATGTAACACACCTTGACGGTAACATTCCAGGTCTTAATGCTGCACATTCAGGGCTTAGCAAGCTTTTAGAAATTCTGCAAATACCAAAATATCAGTGTTCAAAGGAGGAGCCCTGTCTAGCCTTTAGGAGCTTATACAAGAGAAATTCCAATCGTGTCAGAGTGACGGACGGGTCTTATTACATCGGGGATATGTGGACAGTGACTCAGAAGGAGCAGGATGGGGTAATGGGTGTACATCACAATTCTGAACAATGAACACAAGGTAACAAACCAGAAGGAAACATTGGGACTAAGAGGGCAAATCTGATCTTTCACTCATTGAAGAACACTGAGGCCTTATTCACACTGAAGTGTTTGGTTGTGTTAATGTGCATTGTATTAAAACAGATTAACACTCTTGCAGTCAAAATTGAGAAAACCCCACTATATGTTTGTTATGTGTTCCCATTCACAAACAAACACAGCGCTGAACAAACCCTTTGGCGCTATATAAATACTATATAATAATAATAATATAATAAATACCTAAAAAACAAAAAAAAAATTAAAAAGGAAGTGGCATGGCTGACTGCAAGGTTTTTTGAACAATGTTACAGTGAGCCTGTCCCAAGTCTGTCCTCGTTACCATGCAATGCATGAAGCCCAGCCTCTGCATCTTTAACCCTCTGTTAGGACAGACTGTGTTGAAATCAAGTTACAATTAATAATGAAGATCTGCCTGCACAGTACATAGATAGTCTGGTTGAATTAAAATAAAAAAATAAAAGACATACGTCCATCCAGTTCAACCAATAGAAGGGGAACAAAATGATATGCAATTGTACATATACACAATCCTATACCTACTCTACAGACAGGGTTAATCATGGCAGATACCGCTGCCCAGCCCCCATAGAAACAAAGAGAACTACCTAGGATTTTTTCCTTGCTAGATGGTTCAGAATAGGGCATCTAAAAAAGGTAAGCTTCAATTTTAAAATATTTTTTTTAAGTTATGTTATGTAAATGGAGACATGTATTATATATACAGTAGAGGTTATCCCAATTTAGCTGAAAAAGCGGAAATGCACTTTAGGGCACATTTTTGATACTGTTCTTAGGGGCATCTGGCGGGTTTTTTTTTCCTGCCTCTAGATTCCCTTGCATGTTATCCTATGTATCCATGCACACACAGGCATTTAGAGGCAAAAAAAACACTCCCAGCTCATCCAGGGGAAGCTACATTTTGGCAGAAAAACGCATGTTAACCGTAGGTCGTTTAGCGATTGAGCGCGAATTCATTTCAATGGCCAGAATAAATTATTATTATGTCCAATTCAGGCTAGGTTCACACTAATGAGGTGCGGTACACCGCACGTGATTCGCACAGGAACAGCACTGCATTCCAGTACAAATCACATACGATTTGTGTGCGGTGCGATTGGAACCATACATTTTCGATCAAATCACACCTCACCCGCACCAAAAAGGTGCAGGACCCTTTTTTGGGTCTGCACTAGAATCGGATCGCATGGGTATTCACACCCATGCGTTCCAGTTCTGCACATTGCACCGCATTTTGCGGACCGCTTTCAGGGTGTTGTTAACTTAGCATACACAACCGCATCGGTTCACATGAACGGGGTGCGATTCTCATGCGGTGCAGAATTCGCACAGAAAACGCACCGCATCAGTGTGAACCAGGGCTAAATGAATTAATGCCCGAGTGCTTGACGCACCGGAACGTGTTACACTTGTCTACAAGCGTCTTTTCTACCCAAAACACCACTGCCAGGACCAAAGGCATCTAGGAGGGTAAGGCAAAACCTCCTGTGAGCATGAGGCCTGAGGCAGTCCATTCATTTTAAATGGGCGGCCAATGCACCACAACGGATGAAAAAACACACATGACCATTTTTTTTTTTCTTAAATGCAATACAACACAACGCATGCTATGTGCTCTGCGGTGCATTGGGCTATGCTTTACAATGTGCTGGGTGCCCTTTTCAATGCATGGTAATGCACTTACAAAAGCTGCATTGCCATGCATTGTGCCAACCCGTGTTTTAGCGTGCGTTGCAACAACACACGTGTGAATGAGCCCTGGAGGGGTTAGCAGGAAAGTGGTGGACATATCTTACCTATAACTTATCATGGCTGCTGTGCAGAGGAGCACAGGGCCAGCATACCGGACGTCATTCCGCAGTCATACCATCCTAGAACATTAACACTTCCAAAGCCTTTGAAAATATAGATTTTTTTTTAATAATCAACACTGTAGAATATTATTCAAAAGACTGTGTCATAAATGAATACGAATATTAAGGCTGTTATTGTAACAATGCTTTTTTAAATCTTGATCAGGTTTATTCCTTAGCAAGATCCGAGCCAAGAATTGACCACTGCTTGCTGGATTTGGCTACTCTATGGCAGTCATACAATAATATTTCTCCAGTATGCTGGACCTTACTAAAGGTGGAGAGTGCAATATCAGGTTCACTTCTGCACAGTAACCAATCAGCTTCCAGGTTTTATTGTCAAAGCCTAATTGAACAAGCTGAGGTTGGAAGCTGATTGGTTTCTATGCAGAAGTGAGCCTGATTTTGCACTCTCCAGCTTTAGTAAATAAACCCCTATATGTCATTTGTACAACTGTACAGCATAAAGGAAAACACATTTTTACATTATTTAAAGATTTAAAAAACAAAAAGATATATTTGCTAAAGTACAGAAAAATTCAAGTCTGAGGAAGCAATCTGAATTTGGCCGTAGACAACTCGAATTTCAGCTGAAGTTGCCAAATTTCTAGTCAGTGGCCCTGTCGGTAACACCAGGCTTGGCAAATGTCAATTTCAAAATCAATTGAACTGGATGGAAAATTATTGGCTGCGTCCCATCAGATGTAATCTCTGTTCAGGTACTCAGGCAGCTGCGGGTGTCTATAAATAATAGCGGAAGCGTAGTTTAGCAGGGATGAATGTAGTTTAGCATGGATCAGGTTCCTGATGAAGTCACGCGATTAGTGACGCAACTAGTGGGACAAGAGACAGAGACGTGGTGACATCACTTCTGGTGGAAGGGCCATCTTGATACACCCAGGAGTTCCTATGAGGATCTATGAGCATTTTTTTCTCATAACACGTGAACATTTATAGTGTTCTTTTATATCAATAAATGAAACGATGGAAGGATTCTTCTTCTTGTTTTATAAACATCGATGAGGAAGCTGAGGTACAAATAAATCATATGAAAACCATCCGGATATCAGGAGAGGTGATACCTGTAAGTTCTGAAGGGGGCTATCACCACTGTTTGTGATACCGAATCTAACATGGAGGATTGAGCGGTTGGCTGTGCTTAATAGCAAAAAAAACGGTTAGACCCTGTGTGGATGCTACATGAAGGTGAGGGGGCAATCTTACTGCTGAAGGATTACACTTTTTGTTCACCTGCCAGATTTATATTGATCACTGAAAGTTTCTATATATCCAGCCGTATTGAAGATTACACACATGGACAATTTGTTTATTGTGTATTAATAATTGGTGGCACGTGTTTTTGTGGACTTTGTTATAAATTTAAGTTACAGTGAGGAACAGACGTATTTGAACACCCTGCGATTTTGCAAGTTCTCCCACTTAGAAATTATGGAGGGGTCTGAAATTCACATTGTAGGTGCATTCCCACTCTGAGAGACAGAATTAAAAAAAAAAAATTCAGGAAATCACATTGTATGATTTTTTAAAGAATTCATTTGTCTTGCACTGCTGAACATAAGTATTTGAACACCTGAGAAAATCAGTGTTAATATTTGGTACAGAAGCCTTTGTTTGCAATTACAGAGGTCAAACGTTTCCTGTAGTTCTTGACCAGGTTTGCACACACTGCAACAGGGATTTTGGCCCACTCCTCCACACAGATCTCCTCTAGATCTGTCAGGTTTAGGGGCTGTCGCTGAGCAACATGGAGTTTCAGCTCCCTCCAAAGATGTTCTATTGGATTTAGGTCTGGAGACTGGCTAGGTCACTCCAGAACCTTGATATGCTTCTTACGGAGCCACTCCTTGGTTATCCTGGCTGTGTGCTTCGGGTCGTTGTCATGTTGGAAGAGCCAGCCACGACCCATCTTCAATGCTCTGACTGAGGGAAGGATGTTGTTGCTCAAAATCTCACAATAAATGGCCCCATTCATCCTCTCCTTAATACAGTGCAGTCATCCTGTCCCCTTCGCAGAAAAGTACCCCCAAAGCATGATGTTACCCACCCCCATGCTTCACAGTAGGGATGGTGTTCTTGGGATGCAACTCATCCTTCTTTTTCCTCCAAACACGAGTGAAGTTCTACTTTGGTCTCATCTGACCACATGACTTTCTCCCATGCCTCCTCTGGATCATCCAGATGGTCATTGGCAAACTTCAGACGGGCCTGGACATGTGATGACTTGAGCAGGGGAACCTTTCGTGCAATGCATGATTTGAAATCATGACAGCGTAGAGTTCTATCGACAGTGACCTTTGAAACTGTGGTCTCAGCTCTCTTCATGTCATTGACCAGCTCCTCCCTTGTAGTTCTGGGCCGATTCCTCACCTTTCTTATCAGTGATACCCCACGAGGTGAGATCTTGCATGGAGCCCCAGTCCAAGGGAGACTGACAGTCGCCTTTAGCCTCTTCCATTTTCTAACAATTGCTCCAACAGTTGATCTATTTTCACCAAGCTGCTTGGCAATTGCCCCGTAGCCCTTTCCAGCCTTGTGGAGGTCCACAATTTTGTCTCTGGTGTCTTTTGACAGCTCTTTGGTCTTGCCTATGGTAGTAGTTGGCATCTGACTGACTGTGGGGTGGACAGGTGTCTTTAAAGAGCTCAGACAGGTGCTACTAAGTTACATTAATGAGTGGGGTAGAGGTGGACTTTTTAAAGGCACAGTAACAGGTCTTTGAGAGCCAGAATTCTTGCTGTTTCTTAGGTGTTCAAATACTTATGTTCAGCAGTGCAAGACAAATAAATTCTTTAAAAATCAAACGATGTGATTTCCTGAATTTTGTTTCTTAAATTCTGTCTCTCAGAGTGGGAATGCACCTACAATGTGAATTTCAGACCCCTCCATGATTTCTAAGTGGGAGAACTTGCAAAATCGCAGGGTGTTCAAGTACTTCTGTTCCTCACTGTATGTGTTTATCATAGAGTGTCACTGGATTTTCATTTGTGGATTCACTCAATATTTTATTTAATTATTTTTATTTATTTATTTTTCTTTCTACTATTTATATAGCAGTATCGTCCCAAGTTTAGGGACGAGAGCACGGCAATTTATACTTTGTTACATGTGGGCACTTGTTGAGTGGTGGTCGCACATTTATGTTGAAGGATTTGTTATAGTCCCTGTAGACTGTTTTATAGTCAGGGTCTATTTCTCCTGACCATCCTATTGTTTGTTTCTATAGGCACAATAGTGCCCTTTGTCAGTCTAGTTCCACTGCACCTTTGGGCATTTATTTATGCCAAGTGTTATATTACGTGTGATTTAGTACATGTTTGTGATTTCACCCTGTATAGGGACACAAGTTGGTTTCTGTATTATGTTTTTATGCGTTTTGCACATTTGTATTTTATTTCACATGGTTTATCCAACATCACTGCAAAGGATTGTATAATATGAAGAATTGAGTTTGGGATAATTACACACAGGAGGATTCACAAGGGGTGTAACTGAAACCTCATTTTTTATTTAATTATTTATATAAGTGTGGGAGCGCAGCACCAATTTTGTTATAATTTTGATCCCATTCTATCCGGGTGCATAGCCAGGTGTCAGCGGCAACCCATTCCTAGAATAATAGTGTATTCAGGGTAGTGCAGGTGGTTCTCCATTGTTTTTTGTACCACACGCTGGTCTGTTTTTATATATTGTTGGGTTTGCACATTCAATTCAACTGTAACATAGCGCTGCACCCCTGTGGAGTTTTTACTATTTATTCTTCAAATATGAAAATACATTAATGGGTGGATGTGAGTTTGGAGGAGTTGGCATTCCTAGGCAGGCTACATTTACATGCAGATCACTGTTTCTTAGTAACAGCCACATGTGATGCTGAGCCACTATGATTGGAAGAACTGAAATCCAATGAATGAAAGGGGCAGGCCAGAGACAGTCAAGCTGGTGAGGACAGGGCTAGATGTTGGTGGACGTTCTCTGGCCAGGAAGTGAGGCTGGTACTATCTGACTTGTTGCAGCTTCTAATGTACACTGTAAGAAGCTCACAGTGTGCATTGAAATCATAGTAAGAAATGTTGGTATAGGAGAGGAGCCAGTACAACTGTGCAAGACTGAATAGAGGCCTTTGCAGAACCTAGTTGCTGGTAAATCTAAAGAAAAGAATACAATCAGATTGTATTGTGTGTAACCAACTTAAAAGGAGAAGTATGGCCAAAGCTTTTTTGGCTATACTTCTCTAGTGGGTCACAGGAATGCACTTAGTTCTGCACTCCAGCGACCAAGATTCAGCCAACAGTGGGCTAAATCCAGCTGTTGGTTGGCGTCACAGAGCCTTTCAGGCGTTGCAGGGATCCCGGCAGTAATGTCAGGATCCACCCAGATGCCTGACCAGCAGCTGGTTCAGCCTCTCAGCTGATAGCCTGAGCCAGCCACTCCCCACTCCCTCCACAACCAGTGAGCGCTGGAGGGGCAGAACAGAGACAGGTGACTGACCGTCTCTGATCTGTACTCCAAGTAGACATGAAAACTGAGCGATTAGCTGCCTTCAATTATTATTATACAGGATTTATATAGCGCCAACAGTTTGCGCAGCGCTTTCAATCACTCAATTCTCGATGTAGAGCTGGCAGGGGACAGATACAGCATCAGATCGATGCTGCAGCCATCTAGGCAAATATGTATGTTTATTATTTCGGATTCCTCACTTCTCTTTAAATAATCACAATACAATATGGCTGCTGCTTTCTGAGACTTACATAAAGTTACTGCCACATGCTGAAAAGCCTATAATCCATTACAGGTTCGTAGCAGCAATGCTCAGACATTCAGTGACAGAATCAAGAAATCTCCTCTGTAATAGAGCTTTAACTAATCCCCCAGAAAACGACAACATGCTTACAAAAAGGATATGTCAGAACTAACAAAATTGTTTTGTTATTGTAAGTGGAACAGTTTCTTTTGAGGTCACTCCATTTGGTACGTAGATGTCTCAGCTGTGATGCTGTGTGATGACAATCCTTCACCCAAACTGCTAGCAGCTGATTCCTCTCCTCCTGTCCCCATGTATTGCTGGGTAAGCCCATCCATCGTCTCCTACTGCAGATCCTTCTGGATTCATCATAGAAGCAAACTGCGGACTTTGTCGTAAGCTCCGAGGAAGATGAAGCCACCAAGGCTGATTGCCGTCATCCTGGGGACAACACCAGCAAATAGTCTGGGCAGGGAAGAAAGGCAAAAAGTCTAAATCCACACACACAACAAGCAGTTAAGATATTTTAAGTGGCTGATTATACTAACTACTGCATGACTCTTGAACTACAATCAAAGATAAAGACAAAAACCTGGGATAGACCATTAAAAGTTCAAAATAAAAAAACATCTTTCGCGGTTGAACTTACCTTCAATCTGGAGCTGTCCCCCGCAGTACTTCTTTTACACCACTAGATGTCCTCAATCTTTGGGGTTGAAAGGAAGTAGGTTACATATATGCTGGCTAAGCCCAGGCTGCCTAAGCCCTGCCCCCAGCCTGTGATTGGACAGTAAAAGCTGTACAATGATGAGCTCACCCTGCTTTCTTCTCCTATCATGCTCCTTGTCAGCATATGAACTGATTGGCTCCTTGTGCTGCTTCTACCTCTGCCACTCTTGAGCTCTGATGTACAGGGAACTGTTAAATTCAGGTTCCTACACTGCTTGCATTAAAACAATGGTTATTACATATCACTGAGTATAGAACTGCATTATTTCTGTGGTTTATATCTGTCTAGAGTTCCACTTTAACATTGCATCACTCTCTGCTCTCTTACAGAGCAGCTCCTACATATCTAGAGAAGATGATGAGAGGGGAAGGTGTTCTGTAGCCCAGGGGAGGAGAACAAGGATGACAGCACTGTTTGAGTTTCAGTGTATATGAAGCAGTGCTATCAGTTCACTACCAAAATGAGAATGGAGGGAGGGACAAACAGATGGAGGGAGATAGGGAGTGAGGCAGGAAGGATGGATGGATGAAGATAGGGAGTGATGGAGGAGAGAGAGATGGGTGGAGGGAGTGGGGATAGACAGATGGATGGAGATAGGGAGTGATGCAGGAAGGATGGATTGATGAAGATAGGGAGTGAAGAGAGAGGGATGGATGGAGGGAGTGAGGGATAGACAGATGGATGGAGATAGGATGTGATGCAGGAAGGATGGATGGTAAGAAATAGGCAGTAATGGAGACGAGAGGGATGGAGGGAGGAATGGATGAAGGATAGATAGATGGAGGAATGGATGAAGGATGGAGATAGAGAGTGATGCAGGGGGGGAGGGAGGGATGGACAGAGGCATGGAGATAAGGAGTGATGGAAGAGAGAGGGATGGAGAATGGAGGGAGGAATAGACGGAGGAAGGAATAGTCGGATAGACAGATGGATGGAGATAGGGAGCGATGCAGGAAGGATGGATGGATGAAGAAAGGGAGTGATGGAGGAGAGAGGGATGGATGGAGGGAGTGAGGGATAGACAGATGGATGGAGATAGGGAGTGATGGAGGAGAGAGGGATGGATAGAGGGAGTGAGGGATAGACAGATGGATGGAGATAGGGAGTGATGGAGGAGAGAGGGATGGATAGAGGGAGTGAGGGATAGACAGATGGATGGAGATAGGGAGTGATGGAGGAGAGAGGGATGGATGGAGGGAGTGAGGGATAGACAGATGGATGGAGATAGGGAGTAATGGAGGAGAGACGGATGGATGGAGTGAGGGATAGATGGATGGAGATAGGGAGTGATGCAGGAAGGATGGATGGATGGATGAAGATAGGGAGTGATGGAGGAGAGAGGGATGGATGGAGGGAGTGAGGGATAGACAGATGGATGGAGATAGGAAGTGATGGAGGAGAGAGGGATGGATGGAGGGAGTGAGGGATAGACAGATGGATGGAGATAGGGAGTGATGCAGGAAGGATGGATGGATCAAGATAGGGAGGGATGGAGGAGAGAGGGATGGAGGGAGGGAGTGAGGGATAGACAGATGGATGGAGATAGGGAGTGATGGAGGAGAGAGGGATGGATGGAGGGAGTGAGGGATAGACAGATATATGGAGATAGGGAGTGATGCAGGAAGGATGGATGGAGATAGGGAGTGATGGAGGAGACAGGGATGGAGGGAGGAATGGGAGGAGGAATGGATGAAGGATGGAGATAGAGAGTGATGCAAGGGGGATGGATGGATGGAGATAAGGAGTGATGGAAGAGAGAGGGATGGAGAATGGAGGGAGGAATAGACGGAGGGAGGAATAGTCGGATGGACAGATGGAAGGATGGAGAGAGGGAATGATGGGGAAAAGAGGGATGGATGAACAGGTATTTTTTGTACTTGCAGCAAATCTAAAGCCAAACTCCAATTTGTGATATCAATAGTCGCTGCATCAATAGGATTTTCCACAGAACGAAGCGGAGAACCCACCAATCAGAACGCAGAGCAGGAATTCAAACATGAACGCTCCATCTGTGTTGCTCGTGGCCCTGACTGAAGTCTGTGAAATTCCGGACGGGTAATGGACGTGGCTCACATGGAGCACCAGCTGGAAACAGTTTAAGGATTCACTAGACAGCACTTAAACCTATTAACATAATTGCAACTCCAAAGCCGAGTAATTTGCATGAGGCTGGCAGGGAGCGAATTCCCAGAGGAGCGCTGAAAAATATTTTCAAAATACGTTCCCGAGCTTTCACAATGTCGGATTGTCTGGGCAAAGCTTCCCAGATGGGCCATCCAGATAGCGATTTACAGGAACCAGCTACCAATGGGTTTTACAGAACACTGGCGTGCCTGTTCGCTGAACAGAAAGGACAAGCGGATGGCAGATGGATCGACTCATTCAATAAAATGGAAACCTAAACTAAGAGAATATGAAGGCTGTCATAACTGACCTCTCCTTGTAAAAATTGGTAGTCTGGATGTCATGGTAATCCAGCAGCTTCAACACTTTCTTGGTCACTATACTGTAATAGGTATGCAGATCAGGAGTTCTGACTTTAGTCTGACTTCCTAATCTACATGCATATTCCAGGGCCGTGGCTCAGAAAATATTTCAAAACTGTAATTTAATCTGCTTATATTTTGCCTTCTCAGGTTCCTCCTTTCCCCCCTAATCAACATGCTAATGAATGATTACATAAAACCTTTCCGTTCTCAGTATATACTTTATTTTACTCCCAGTGATGTCATCACTGGGTTCTGTACTTCTCTATGCAATGCAGGCAGATGATGGCTAGTTGCAGGAGTCAGCCTCCTGATAACAAGAAGCTGTGGTAACACCCACCTGTGATGCTGAGTTGAACTGAATCCAACGAATGAAAGGGGTGGCCAAGAAATGAAGAGGGATTTAGCTGTCTTTCTACAACTTTTAATGTACACTGTGAGAAGCTCACCATGTGCTGTGACATCAGAGTAAGGCAGCCCATAGATGATTCAATTTTATTTCCTTACGCTGCGGGTGTACGGAAAAAAGGTTGCACGTTTTGCCAATCAACACACTCAGTGTTGATAGGGGAATGCCTCCCACAGTGCTATTGTGTTCTGCCGGCAGAACACAATGATCACTGCTGGCTGCTATAGCAGCTGGCACTAATCACATGTAAAAAGATCCCGCAGGCTGGCTGTACCCATGTCGATTGATGAATCCCTGCTGAACCGGATACATTTTGATCCATGTAAGGCTGGCTTAAGCAATTTCAGTCCAGGTGACAGCACAAGGTGAGGATGGAGATCAGCTTTAACCACTTCAAGTCCAGACACTTTCACCCCCTTCCAGTCTAGGCCAATTTTCAGCGCTATCACAATTTGAGTGACAATTACTCAGTCATGCAACACTGTACCCATATGAAATTTTTATCCTTTTTTTTGAGACAGAGCTTTCTTTTGGTGGTATTTGATCACCACTGGGTTTTTTATTTTTTGCTTTATAAATGAAAAAATACCGAAAATTTTTGGAAACAAAACACAAATTTTTACTTTGGTTTTTGTTATAAAATTTTGCAAATAGATAATTTTTCTTCATAAATTTAGGCCAAAATGTTTTCTGCTACATTTTGGGGGTAAAAATAAACCCAAAACAGTTTATATTATTTTGTTTGTGTGAAAGCTATGGAGTCTACAAACTATGGGATATATATCTGAAAATTGATCAGTTGAGATCCTAAAATGCCAGACGCTGGTATGACGTATGGCAGTGATCAGGACGCTGGTATGATGTATGGCAGTGATCAGGACATTAGCATGAGGTCTGGCGGTGATCAGGACAACGATGCTATGGCAGTAGCCAGGATGCTGGTATGGGGGTGATCAGGATGCTGGTATAGGGTATGACGGGGATCAAAATGCTGGTTTGGAGTATGGAAGTGATCAGGGTCAATTGTATGGGGTATGGAAGTGATCAGGATGCTGGTATGGGGTATGGAAATTATCAGGGTAATTGAATGAGGTATGGCGGTGAGCAGGGCGATGGTGTGGTGCATGGAGGTGATCAGGGCGATGGTATGGTGTATGGCGGTGATCAGGGCGATGGTATGGGGCATGGCGGTGATCAGGGCACTGGTATGGGGCATGGAGGTGATCAGGGGGCAGGTATGGGGCAAGGAGTTGATCAGGGCGCTGGTATGGTGCATGGAGGTGATCAGGATGCTGATATGGTGTATGGCGTTGATCAGGGCGATGGTATGGTGAATAGCGGTGAACAGGGCGCTAATATGGTGCATGGAGGTGATCAAGGTGATGGTATGGTGTATGGCGGTGATCAGGGCGATGGTATGGTGTATGGCGGAGATCAGGACACTGATATGGTGCATGGCGGTGATCAGGGCACTGATATGGTGCATGGAGGTGATCAAGGCGCTGGTATGGTAAATAGAGGCGATCAGGACACTGGTATGGGGTATGGCAGTGATCAAGGCGCTGGTATGGTGCATGGCGGTGATCAGGACACTGGTATGGTGCATGGAGGTGATCAAGGCGCTGGTATGGTAAATAGAGGCGATCAGGACACTGGTATGGGGTATGGCAGTGATCAAGGCGCTGGTATGGTGCATGGAGGTGATCAAGGCGCTGGTATGGTAAATAGAGGCGATCAGGACACTAGTATGGTGCATGGAGGTGATCAAGGCGCTGGTATGGTAAATAGAGGTGATCAGGACGCTGGTATGGCGTATGGCAGTGATCAGGGTGTTGGTTTAGGGTATGGCGGTGATCAGAACATTGGTATGGTGTATGGGGGTGCTTTCTGCACACTTGGACAGATGACAGGGCCTCACACACTGCAGGATCGCTTCTCTCTGCTCTCACACTTTACTTCTAGTTTTTAGTGTTTACTATGTGAGTGCCACGGTACTGTGATCCGCTTTGTCTGGGCGAGACACCGACCACCGGGCTCCCGGGTGCGCACTCTGTGAGCCACGCAGGAGCCATCGATGCGGGCTGTCGTACAGGAAAAGTTAGCCCGCATCGGGGCTGCTTCCTGTCCACCATCTATGTAGAATGGGTGGACAGGGAGAGGTTAATGACTGCTACGGAAAGCCCAACTTCAGGCTGAGTACCCCTTAAGTCCATTACCCTTCCCCGACCACAGGGGGCGGGTCCTTGACAGCCTTGGCTCACCGGAGGAGGGTAAAATGTTGCTGGGTGTCATAAACCGTAATATTGACCAGCACTCCACCACAGGGTGACGGCTCTGCATTAAAAAGTCTGGGGTTGGGCTTCAACCCAGAGAGACTTTCAGACAATTAACATTTTAGGAAGGTCAGTATGGCAGCAATAATTTCAGCTTTAATTTAATCTTTCATGATAATCAGGAAGTTCAAGAAACTTCACAAAGAAATACCATTTCTTATAGACAGCGCAATGCTGCAATCTTCTAGCCACACAACCAATGCTCTGATATCAGTCTCATTGTCCCTGCAAACAGAGGATCATCCTGGACTGAAATTGCCTACTTTGATTTCACTGCACACTGTGAGCTTCTTACAGTATGTATTAAAATACGCATCAAATCAGATAGGACCCGCCTCATTTCCTGGCTGAAGGATGTCCAGCATCATCAAGCTCTTTCCTATCCAGCCTGATTATCCCTGTCCTCCCCCTTTTATTCACTGGATTTCAGTTCTTTCAATCATGGAGACTCAGCATCACATGGGGGTGTTACCTGGGGTGGTCTGCTTGCAAATACAACCTGCCAAAAAACACCCACTCCCCGAGACTGACATCCACTCATGAAGACATTATATTTGCATAACTCCTCCCAACAGCCAGGCCACTGTTTGCATTAGGACTGAGGGCTCTTGGGAGGAGTACTGAGGCAGGGAGCTGAGATGTTTTCAGGAAGTTATGCACAGCACCCTGCCGGCCCCTCCCACCAGCCTTAATGTGTCTGCACTACATATAGAAGCACAGAGACTGAGTGATTACACCACTGGGTGTGTAATGAAAACAGAAAGGTTTTATTTAAAAATGTAATTAGCATCTTGATGTGGTGGTGGGGATAGGAGCAGGGAAGGCAAAATACAAGCAGTTTAACCACTTGCCTTCCAGAAGGACTTACCCCCTTCCTGACCAGGCCATTTTGTGCTATTTGGCACTGTGTTCATTTTAAAAAAAAAAAATTTTATTATTATCTTTTATTATATTTTATTTCAGTACATATTACAACAGTATACAATTTATCAAAACATACAGTCCAGCTGGACATCTTTAACCCTCCATCCATCCCTCCTTATCACTCCCTGCCTGATATTTCCCCCGTCCAGATAGTTCTTTCCATTTGTTTTCTTAACCTGTCTACTAATCGCAGTCAAAACCCTATATTCTGTCTTCACACTACAACTTTATTCAGTTTAATTCTCCAACTCTACTACCAGGGCACCCGTTATTTCAAGATATTTTTCAGATGATTTAAAAACATAGGTACTGTGTTAATTTAACTGGCAATTTTGCGGTCATGCAACACTGTAGCCAAACAAAATTTAGATTTTGTTTCCCTCACAAATAGAACTTTCTTTTGGTGGTATTTGATCACCTCTGGGTTTTTTATTTTTTGCGATATAAACAAAAAAAGACCAACAATTTTGGGGAAAAAACCCCCAATAAATTTTACTTTCTGTTCTAAAACATATTCAATGAAAAAAATGTAAAAATCAAATCTTTGCTACATGTCTTTAGTTAAAAGAAAATCCCAATAAGTATGTATTGACTGGTTTTCCTGAAAGTTATAGCGTCTACAAACTATGGAATACATTACTGGAATTTTTTTTTTTTATACTACTAATGGCACTGAACAGCGACTTAGAACGGGACTGCAATAGTGCGGCGGGCAATCTGACACTAACCCTGGGGGGAATGGAATAACTGCATTAGTGACATTAATACAGTGATTAGTGCTAATAAAAAGCACTGTCCACTGTAATAATGATGCTGGATAGGAAGGAGCTAACATCTAGGGCAATCAAAGGGTTAACTGTGTGCCTAACTATGTTTAATGTATGCTGCTTTTACTAAGGATCTTTATTTTTTTTCCCCAGGGAATTAAAAAAACAAGATCCCTTGTTAGTGAACACAGCTCTGTATTGTTTGCAATGAAGGAGCTGTGTTCAGCACTGATTGCTGGGTCCCAGTGGTCACTGATTGGTCGGAATGTGGTGATCGGCATGTGCTGTAACAATTTATGGCACAGCCAGGCTGGCACGTGCGTATGCCCCCCAGCCTGAGCATGCGGATCATGTACTAGGTACGTGATCCAGCGCAGGAGAGCCAGTCTTCCACTGTATATACAGTATACGTTAGGGGCAGACTGACCATTCGAGACCTCGGGCAGTGCCCGAGGGCCCGGGGTCAGCAGGGGGCCCCATGAAATGCCCCTGGTACCTTTTTATAGGCTTTTTTGAGTGTGGGCAAGGACACAGGGGCCCCATGATCCCCTATTGCCCGGGGGCCCCATGAGTTGTCAGTCCGCCCCTGGTATACGTTATACAGTCGGCAAGCTGTTAAACGTCAGCATTGCATTAACTATATACAAGTACACTATAGTATCCCTATAAACACAGTCCACTGTTTCAAGTGTTATGTAACCAGCAAAGGAAACTGCGTCTGATTTGGCTTCAAATGAAGCTATGCGTACGAAAAAAATTGATACCCATCATTTAACAGTTAAAGCCGTCGGCTGCGAGGATTTTTGTGGATCAAAGAGAAGAGAAACTTAAGTGAAATCAGATATATTTTTTCAGTATTGCCATATGGAATACATAAGGCAAACCAGCGTAATGGTCGAGGTTGGGTGCAGCTGGCTAGACAGACAAAATCACATAATTGCTTAATTTCACTTTACAAAAATGTCCAATGCATTATCCTTTCGGGAAGGTCAGAGGTTAAACACTTGACTTGTTCACACCCCGGTGACTAGTCCTTCCCGACTCAAGCTTATAATCTTCTTTCTGATCTCTTCGGTTGTACTGTCATTTTTTAAAAAATACATCTGCGAAAAGTAAATGCGACAAAACCTTTATAAAATGGATATATTTGGATCACATTTGCGGTACAAGAATAGTTTTTTAGTGTGCCAGTTCTTACCAAGTTACTTTAAACTTCAACCAAAGTAAAATAAAATGAATTTTAAAAAAAATGCAATTGAAATTTAATGTGGAACTAAACTATACCTGAGCATCGCAAACTGAAAATGCTATTTAATTCATTTTTAATATTCAAAGCAAACTCGCCCACCCATCCAGGTCTCCATGTACTTTTAGCTGCAACCGTCTTTAAGGGCAGATGATTCATGTAGCATTTACTTCCTGGAATCCATCTGCCCTTAGCTCAGGCATACAGGCAGGAAGGTGTGCATAGCTGCAGAGGGCCCTTCCTCTAGTTGAAAGAAATAAAAATGCCCATGAAGACTCCTGGGATGTATGACATTTTGGCCTAGGTCAGAAACCAGGAAGCAACTACAGAAATGTAAAAAAACCCCCAAAAAACAAAAACAACCAATATATTATACCTTCCTATCTATTTACTAATTCTAGCAGCAGAAGGATTAAAGTGATTGTAAAGGCTCAAACTTTTTACCTTCATGCATGCTATGCATGAAGGAAAAAAAACCCTTCTCTGTGCAACAGACCCCCCCCCCAATACTCACCTGAGCCCCCTCTCGATTCAGTGATGTGCACTGGATTCTGGGCTATCCTGGGACTCCCTCTCCTCATTGGCTGAGACAGCAGTAGTAGCCAATGCCTCTTGCTGCTGTCAATCACAGCCAGTGAGCCAAATAGAAGAGAGAAGGGGCAGGCCGAGCCACGGCTCCACGTGTGAATGTACACACAGAGCAGCGGGTGCCCCCACAGCAAGCTAGTTGCTGTGGGGGCACCCGACAGGAGGGAGGGGCCAGGACAGCCTGCGGGGAACCTGAGAACAGGAGAACCCAGGCTGCTCTGTGCAAAAACCACTGCACACAGCAGGTAAGTAGAACATGTCTGTTATTTTTAGAAAAAAAAATGTAAGCCTTTAGTATCGCTTTAAAAATATTTAATGTTAATTGAGAGAGTATAGTTTTGCTTTAAAGCCTAACTCCAGCCAAAACGTAAATTTTGGATTTGGTGATTGTGGCAAAGGGTAATATCCTCTGTCAGCTTTGAAAAGAATTTAGATTTAAATAACACCCTAAACTAGGGCTAAAAGCAGTTCCGTACCCTGTAACGCCTTGTGTTCTCCATATATCCGTGAGGGCAAGTAACACATTTCCTGCTGCAGTAGTTGATCCGGCCTGCAAATAAAGCAAAAGACTCATCATACATTGCCAGTTATAGCTTTTCTATATTAGATTTCCAAGACAGGCAGACAGAAATCCCCTAGTGCACTTTCCCCGCCCCCCTACATCCATTCCAGCATTCCAATATGCATCCCAACAAGGTAAATTATATAGTACTTACAGCAGGCATGCTGCAGCTCATGTTTTGCCTAGGCACACCGTTTTATCTGTTACAGTTTTCCTGTGGAACAGGGCATCCTGTTCCTAGACCCTGCCCTCTGATGACATCATCAATGTAATCCAGCAATCAGAAAAATCATCAATCTTCCAATAGGCTCCTGTGAGGCTAGAAGGATGAAAGGTGCCTAGGCACATATGCATATTATACAGCAACGCCATCATAGAACAGAAGGTATTCACATGTCTCGTTCTATCACATATCCGCAGATCACGAGGGTTAGTCCTCATTTTCAGGACAATGAGCAGAACCATACAAATCATTCCATTACACCCCATCAGCCAGATGTACATTCAGAACTGCTGGTGTATAGTGCAAATATAGTCAGTTATCTGCATACAGCTGTTTCGGGCTTTTTGGCCATCACCACTGCAGTGTAGGGAAACTACGAATTCTAAGGAGTAGGGCTTGGGACCCAACAAGACATCTTAACCAAAGGAATAATTTGCATGGCTCCATCCGATGTCGTAAAATGAGGAAAAATCCACTTATTTTTGGGGGTATGTAATGGAATGAGACCCATGAAGGCTCAATGCATTGATTTGGTTAAAGAGCTTTTTGACTCCTTAAAAGAGAAGTATGGGAATTTTTTTTTTTTTTGCATTATACTTATCTAAGTGGATGCAGCATAGATCCGATGCTGCATCCATCCCCAGATGGGTTCCAAAGGTGAGAACTGAGCTATCAAACACCTCTGATCACTCAGTTCTCCCTGACGCTCTGAGCAGAGAGCTGGAACTGTCAGTCTCTGCCCTTCCAGAGTTCAATGGAGCACTGGGCATTGGAGGAGGTGGGAGTGGCTGACCCAGGCTCTCAGCGGCTTGCTGAGAGGCTGAGCTAGGTGCTGGTCCATGCTCCTGGATGGATCCCGACTTTAAAGTTGGGATCTTTCCCCAGTCTGGACTGAGCGACGTCTGCCGACAGCAGACTTTAACTGAACTGCACTCCTGTGATCCACAGAAGTGGCTGTACTTCTCCTTTAAGCCCCTTCTCACCGTAACCTGTATGGTTATACTGTCATGCTAAAGATACAAAAGATTTAAGTATTGGTCCACCTTGTGCAAGTGCAGTACAATCTACAAGGTTAAAGAAATTGATTTTGTTCGCACACCCTGCTGATTTTGAACCTTTTCTTCTCTTTGCTTCCGTGCATTTGTTTCGTAAATAGCACAAGGCTTACTACACTCATCACATATGTTTTGGTTTGGGCGCCATTACTTTTCCCCAGTAGGGGGGGGGGTCACACAGGTGTGCGCAGGTAACTTATGTCATCTCTACCTTTGCCAGCATGATGCGGGTCTTCGCTACATCCAGCGGTGTCGTGACTGTAGCTGCAACCCCACCTGAGCAGGAAAAACACAAATAAGACGTTAAGGACTCTATGGTTCCCACAACCTCTTGCCAAGTCATCTTCAGTCTAGATGTTTATATATAAACTACATCAAAGACATGAGGGGTCTTTCTACTTCCTACTGGGAAAAAAAGGTTCCCGTGTATTGTGACATTTATTTTACTCGTATTATTTGTTCCTAACCAGGCTGTTTTTAAACATTATATCCTAAACACGCATTAATGATAATATCCTAAGGCGGCACCCCTTTTTCTCCAACCATAATAGGTGGCTATGGTTACAAAAATCAAAAACAAGATTGTGCTATTTAAGGAAGGGTCCTGTTCAGTGAACAAAATAGCCTGCAGAGAATTTGATGGCTACATCTTACATGAACTGCAGGGAGTCTTTAGAGTCCTCTGAGCTGCCCTTGATGCTCCCCTCTATGCTGCTGGATTATCCTACACATATGCACTGTGGGTGTCAGAGTGCCATCATGTATAAAGAATGATCAAGACTGCACAGTATGATAGTCAACCAGCAAAGAATGAGATGGCTGCATAGTAAGTGAGTTGTAGAGAGTAATGTGACTCCTCACAAAAAGCTCTTTGAACTCTGCTGTTGGATTTACACATAAGTATCCAGCTTGGATCAGTCAATGGCAAAATAAAAGAAACAAGTAAATACAAACTGTAAAGGTTATATTAGGCTAGGATAGGTTATATCCAGTAAGGAGCAGTTGTGTGGACAAAAATGCCTTGTTGATGTCAGAGGTCAGTGGAGAATGGGCAGACTTATTATAATAGAATTCAATGGAACTGCATCAAAAGTGCATTTTTATGTGTTTTTGATTAGTTTCTGCTGCATTTTGCATTTTTCACCTACGTGACAACAAACACCTCCCTCTAACAACAAACTTCCCAAAAAATGCAAGACGCATAAAAAACATCTGGAATCTCTGTCTAGAAAGGTTCTGGAAGATAGAGGGCTGGGAGAGTCGAATCAGCAGCTGTAGTATTTATGAAGCCCTGGCCAATCCCTGGGTGAAAGCATGCATAGATGGTGGCTGTGAGTGTATAAATAGTCTGAGACCTGGAACAGAGGGGTCTTCTGGTCCTGAGAGACTGCAGGGTGGAGGGCTGCTGTCCTCCTGGGCAGACTATTGATGTGTCTATCTGGGTGGCCTATTCTGCTGAAAGCTGTTGGAGCTGACTGAAGGACTTTCTGGGGATCTGGGGGTTGCTGGAGAGGTGTCTGGAAGGTATTGGAAAGAGGCATCTAACTATTCAAGGACATTACTGAGTACAGACTGGTATGAGAGATCCCCAAGACTTTGTTCCGTGGCCACCCATCTTGTGCTACAGTCAGCATTGCTGAAAGGGGACATTATGTCTGGTATCCTGATATAGCTCAGTCCACTATTTACTTGTGCAAGGACTCTGCTCAGATCTTAAGAGAAAGTGTAATGTCCTCAGGTTGCTCCTAAGAGTTACTGGACTATCCCACAGCTGCCCTGAACCTATCCAACTTCAAGTTCTACAATAAAGCATCAGACAAGCATTCACCTAGACCAGTGGTCGGCAAGCCGCGGCTCGCGAGCCACATGCGGCTCTTTACACACTTTAATGCGGCTCTTCTGTGTGCCTCCCTCCTCTCGGGCGGCCGCCCCAAAAGTCAGGACTCTGCAGCTAGCCCAGAAATGGGCAAACTACGGCCCGGCGGACCTTTTAATCCGGCCCGCGGAGCGTGATCCAAAAAAAAACAGCCAGGGCAGCGTGCTCAAATGCAATGATTGGCCAGTCTCGCTGCCACTCACATCCTGATAGCCAGTGATTGGCTGTCAGGATGTGTGTAGGCGGGGCAGCGTGACGACCGTGAGAGGAGCTAGGCTCCTCTCACAGTCCGCCCTGAAGACCGGAACGGCACGGGAACACGGCGAGAGGAACGCGCGGAGCAACGGTAAGTGAATTGACACAGGGGGGACTTGGCTTACTACTTGCTACTTACTTACTACTACTATATGAGGGATGAATTAATATGGGGGATGAATTACTATATGGGGGATGAATTACTATATGGGGGATGAATTACTATAGGGGGGATGAATTACTAT
This sequence comes from Staurois parvus, assembly GCF_062004578.1. Lineage (NCBI taxonomy): Eukaryota > Metazoa > Chordata > Amphibia > Anura > Ranidae > Staurois > Staurois parvus. The sequence goes on along the minus strand of NW_028317958.1, from coordinate 3,380,977 downwards.
AGGGGGGATGAATTACTATATGGGGGATGAATTACTATATGGGGGATGAATTACTATAGGGGGGATGAATTATTATGGGGGATTAATTACTATAAAAACTTATTGAAACTAAAAACAGTGTACCATCCTATGTATTTTCAGTTTTAAAAATGTGGCTCTCAAAATAAATTTCAATCGTGTTTTTGGTGAGATTTGGCTCAGTTGAAAAACAAGGTTGCCCGCCACTGACCTAGACTGTTTATTGAGCCTGTGTGCCTGGCTGTGGGACAACTACGGGAAAAGACCCATGGGACCTTACAACTCTGGGCTCCTGCAGGAGTGAGCGCTACACAGCCTCTGGAGGAACCATGGTTGAGAAACCCTTCTCTACAAAATGCTGATATTTCTCCAAGATAACCACCTGCAAAGTTGCAAATATTTATGTCCGTGGAATTGTCATCAAATTGAAAAATCTGCCTTTTGTCAACTACATAAAAAAATATCCTTTCTAGAGAACTCTCCTAACAAAATTAGGGAGTAATAGCAGCAAGGAGCCTTGGAGAGCCAACAAGAAGGTCCCTGTGAATTCTGAAGGAACTGTTCTCTTCCTCTAATCTTGCCTGAGTCAACATACTGCAGATGGAAAGGATCTGGGATGCTGGAGCTGCTCTGTCTATTAAAACATTCACAAACGATCACACAATACAGCTTGTCACATAGACATATTCCCTGTGAATTGACTGAAATGTCAGAGTTATGTTTAGCCTGTTGACTTCATGAACTCACGTCACAAGAATCTAAGAAGAGAAGGATGGCGGTAGAGGAGACCAGGGTCACCGTTTAATCACCAGCTCTCCACCTGACTTTGTATCCACCAGAGGGACTGTTAGATAGATTGTCCACCACCAGGTTTCCAAAACAATCCCACTGTTACTATGAACTACACTGCTACATCATCACATGCACGTATCTTTGAAAATATATATAAAATTAGAACAGTTAAAAGTAACTTTGGGAAAAAAATGAAGACATAAAATATATATAAGACACCATGGGTGGTCTACCTGGCTTTTAATGCACCAGGTATGTCACCCCTCTGCTGAAATCACCCTTATTTGCTACTTCTGGGAACATTATCCTTCACAGGATGTGTAAGTGTAGTTGAAATTCCCAACTCTACCCACTTCACTGATAGCCATAGAGAGCTTTTGCATTGGTTTGTGGTTGTGGTGCAGTCCCATGGACTTCAATGGGTGAATTACACTGGCAGTGCTGCCTAGAAGACTCTACATCTCAAGTTAAAATTGCCACACTGCAGATCTAAGCCTCATGGCCATGTTAATGTGTACTCACCTGAGTGGCCACCAGTTTTGTTTGGAGATGGGAAATTAGAAAAGGGGTAGTAAAAACCCAGCTCAAGCTTCTGTTTTTATTGCCCCTCTTCCACTTGTGTAAACCTAGCCTTATTGTTGGAGAATGTGGCATCACACTCTCCACTTGGTACTTGGCATTGGTATCTAGCCTCCTGTCCCTGTCCACTTTCCCCAAGCTACTTCCCCCTCCACCCTGCCTACACACAACCTGCAAAACGTCTGACCTTCAAATAGATGTTTCCAGGTATACTGTTTGTCCACCACTACCACCATCAACCAGGTGACCTCTGGTGGACTTGGAGCCGTGCCACAGTCCCACATGATGCCAGGATCTACCGGTAAAATAAAATTATTCTACTTAAAGTGGAGTTCCACCCATTTTTTAACGTGAATCTCTGTATATTGTACCTGACAGGTAAAGCACGATTTGGATATATTTTTTTTGTGTAATAAATACCTTTAAAATCCTTTTTGAAGGGGACATCTTTAAATTGGTTTATGGAGAAGTGCTTCACTTGGATTTTTCCAAGGCTGAAGTAACGGAATAGATCACGTTGTAAACTCTAGTCCACAGCCGATGGGCTGCAGGGCAGGTCCACCATATGTGAAGCATATTTCCTTCCGTCTTACAGCCTCGGAAGAAATAAGAATTATAACCCGACACATACTTTGCTATCCGTGCAGGAGTAAAGCACCACCTGGAAAGTACTTTATATGAATTATCTAATGTCAGTATGTTGCAGGAGCACATAGAGAATACTTGTCAAATTGGTGCCCACTCTTCAATCGATAAAGTCTCTTGAAGCTCCTGACCCCATTGGGTAAAGTAGGCGAGTAAATGTTTAGCTATATGATACCGAATCGACAAATAGAAGAGAGAATGCCCTTAGTGGCAGCTGACGAGTTGCAGAGGGACTCAAATCCTGTAAGTGTTTTCAGGGAATCAAGATTACGCAACATGGGGTCAATGAAATGGCATAATTGAAGAGATCTAAAAATTTAATTAGGGGGAATATCGCGATTCTCACATATTTGCGCAAATGTGCACAGGCCTTGTGCTGTCAAACTCGAGTGGATTGTCCTAAAACCTTGTGTTATTCACCACTGAAAATCTCCCCTATCAGACACTCCAGGGGGAAATAGTGGGCAGTCAAACAGCTGGGGATAAGGTAAATGAGCGAACATTAAGTCTGCAGGAGTCCCATATTCATGTGCTAAGATCGGATTCAGTGGTTTAGGTCGGTAATGCTAGAAATTTTTCAATCGATCAGCATTGCAGCCAATCGGCTTCAGCACTGATCAGCGTATTCTGACATTGAAAAAGTACATGCTTTAGAATACAATAGCGCAAAGGGGAGAATTACTTCATCCACCTGGAATGTGTGGATGGGAAAAATCCGTTTGGCTGGCTGATCAAAAAAAAAACCAAAAAACTATTTATCTATGTGTTTATCTATATGTAGCAATTATATATGCTATATTATTTTTTTTATTTGCAATATTTGTTTTCCATGAATGTGGAATTAAGCTTTATGCTAATTACATATTAATATATTAAATGAAAACTGATTTTTAGTTTTCCTTTGAGGGTTGTACACACATAAGGAAACAAGATAGGTAATGAATGCCATTTACAGAGTTGCTAATTTACGGCTCTGGCTGGTAAGATGAAATTTGTCAGAAAGGTGAGGTTTGGCTTTAAATAAACTTAGCATTAATCAGTGATGTCATATTTGTTGCTCCTCCACTGGCCAGATGATTGGTCCCCCATTGCTGCTCTACACAGGAGGTTTGTTAGCCTACAGGCACTAGCAGTGAATTTCTCCCGGTCTCCTGACAGCTGTTAATCTGCAGGGCTGTCAGAGCTGTCACCTAGCCTGTGAATCATTGCCTTTCTGCAGGAGTCATAGAAAGCCCTGAAGAGCAGCTGGGGGCAGACAGCTGCACGGTCCTCTACCGAGGCTTCACAAAGGGGCTCTCCCTCTACCCTTCCTACACATTACAGGCTCGGATGACTGACAGCTCTTCTGTTTTCACCAACGCAAATTTGTCAAAAAACAAATTGCTGTCTTTCAACCTCCAACACCTTTTTTTTTTTTTATAACTCCAAATACCTTCTCTGGAGTGACCTCTGTGATACAAAACAAGTGGAGTCATCAGTGTCAGGAACACTGATGGATAAAGAGGGCCGTGTCAGCTGACGTGGAACTGCAGGTCCCAGCATGCTTTGCTCTAAAACACAGCTTGGCCACTCATTAATGGTTATACTCAATTATTATTATTATACAGGATTTATATAGCGCCAACATTTTGTTCAGCGCTTTACAATATAATGGGAGACAATACAGCAACAATACAATTCAATACAAGAGGGATAGGAGGGCCTGATCCTTGGAGCTTACAATCTGAAAGACTCACTTGACCCTTCTCCCAACATTTCCATCAAGATCAATAATAAAACTCTCGGTCCCTTCTGCCAGGGTACTAGGTGTAACTCGGGACCCTGAGCTCTCCTTCAGCCCACATTTTGCCCAAATCTTGTCACCTTTAGCACTGTAACAATTCTAGAATTTGCCCCTTCTATTACATTGATGGCCTACCTCTGCACATCCCCCACTTCAGTCTATTGCTGACAGACTCCTCCACCTTACCAACTGTTCAGAGTCGACCAGTCCTGGGACAAGGTAATCAAGCACCCAGGGCAAGGATACCAAACAACACCCCCCCCCCAAATTGTATGAGTATTATGTGTCAGCAAAAATCCCCCCCCCCAAAAAAAAAATAAATAAAAAATTGATAACTAAGCCCCTAAGCATAAATTCCCTGTGCAATCCAAAATTCTTCAAAAACAACCCCCCCTCCCCCTTCCAGTACAAATCCCTCCCTCCCAGCTCAAATCCTCCCCCTCCCCAAAGTTCTCCTCCTAGCAAAAATTGTCTAGTCCTCAAATTTCCCCTCTGAGCGGAAATCCTCCCCCCTTTCAAATCCCCCTCTCGCATAGCCAAACTTTGAAACCTAACAATCTGCACAGGAGCTGCTTTAAAAGCTTAACAAATGACCAATTTAGAGTTACACAGGAGGTCTGATGCTAGCATTATGGCTCTCGCTCTGACGTTCGTGGTCATACCTCACATGTGTGGCACAATCGCTATTTAACTGCGTGCGGAACGGACTACTGTATTCTCATTTGTGTGTGAGCACGCAGGATTGGGGGACATAACAGCATTTTCTTTTACAATTTAATATGTATTTTATTTTAATTTTTTTTTTTTTTACAGTGTAACTTTGCTTTTGATGAGAAGCTCACAGTGTGCAGCAAAATCAAGGTAAGCAATTTCAGTACAGGAGAGAAGCCTGCACAACCGTGGAAGACGAAAGTGAAGTCTAGCATTCAGTTTTAAAGCGATACTAAAGGTTCATTTTTTTTTTTTGTTAGTAAAATAACAAACATGTCTATACTTACCTGCTGTGTGCAGGGGTTGCGCACAGAGCAGCCAGGATCCTCTTCTCGGGTCCCCTGCAGGCTCTCCTGGCTCCTCCTTTCTGTCGGGTTCCTAAGCTGCTTGCTATGGGGGCACCCGCTGCTCCGTGTGTCCATTCACACACGGAGCCGCAGCTTGGACCCACGCCCCCTCTCACTCCTCCTCTGACTGGCTGTGATTGACAGCAGTGGGAGACAATGGTTTCTGCTTGCTGTCTCAGCCAATGAGGAGGCAGAGACCAGGGACAGCCGAGGCTATCATGCACATCGCTGGATCTCAATGGGGCTCAAGTAAGTGTTGAGAGGGCTGGGGGCACTGCTGCACACAGGGTTTTTTTACCTTCATGCATAGAATGGATGAAGGTAAAAAACCTTCAGCCTTTACAGCCAATTTAACATCATAACCCCTCTTCAACCCCCCCCCCATCCCCATAACACCTCATCTTCCTTCCCCACCTCTTCCTCAAAACTGCTCCCCCCTCCTCATTCACAGTAACCCTTCTCATTTCCTCCCCCCTCCTCATAACCGCTCCTTATTCGCTCCCCCTTCCCCATAACCCTTCCTCATCTCCAGTCCCCTCCTCAGAATTCCTCCTAATCTCGCCCCCTCTTCAATTCCATGACCCCTTCTCATTTTCATAATCCCTCATCTCCTCCCCCTCCCTGATCCTTACAACCCCTCCTCATCTCCCCCCCCCCCCTTCCTCATTTCCATAACACCTCCTCATTTCCTCCCCCTTCCTTCAAACCCCTCCTTATCGCCTCCCCCTTCCCCATAACCCCTCCTCATCTCCTCCCCCTTCCCCATAACTCATCCTCATCTCCTTTGTCATCTCCATATCAGCCCCCTTAACCATCTTCTCCCCCTTCCCAATAACCCCTCCTCATCTCCTCCCCCTTCCCAATAACCCCTCATCTCCTCCCCATTCCCAATAACCCCTCCTCATCTCCTCCCCCTTCCCTATAACCCCTCCTCATCTCCTCCCCCTTCCCCATAACCCCTCCTTATGTCCTCCTTTCTCATCTCCATATCCCCCTCCTCATCTCCTCCCCTTTATCTCCATAGCCCCTCCATCTCACCTCCCCTCATCTTCATAACCGATCCTAATCACCACAGCCCCTCCTCATTTGCTCCCCCTTCTTCATAACCCCTCCTCATCTTCTCCTCCTTCCTCACCACCACTCCTCATCTCCTCTTCCTTCCTCATCTCCTCCCCACTTCCTCATCCTCATTGCCATAACCCATCCTCATCGCCATAACCCCTCCTCCTCATTGCCATAACCCCTCCTCATCTCCATAACCCCTCCTCATCTCCATAACCCCTCCTCATCTCCATAACCCCTCCTCATCTCCATAACCCCTCCTCATCTCCATAACTCCTCCTCATCTCCATAACTCCTCCTCATCTCCATAACTCCTCCTTCTACAAAGGGAGACAGCACAGGAAGCGATCGGTTCCCAAGATTTCTAGTAGAAGCAACAGGTATTCTTTGCACTTATCAAACAGAACAAAACACTCTCAATGGTATGTTTTAAAGACCAAAAGGGGGCAAATAAGAGAAGTTCATTGTTAGGGAGTACATACACTTTAATGAAGGACAATTCACCTTTCGTAATACAGGAAAACAAATAAGTGTGAAAAAGCCCTCAGAAAAGTGGAGAAAGGGTTACGACCTCTGTCTAGTTTTTACTGCTTTCTATAGCTGTTAGAAATAAATGAGGTCTTCTCCCCTGCCAGGCAAGACTGTGTGGTGTGGCAGAGTGGCATACATTTCAGAACTGGATGGACAGGTAAGGCAAACCAGCTCCCTCATAGGTATCTCATCTGTGTATTTAGCTATTCACCTGGCGTTCAGCTTTAAATGTTGAGGAACAAGCTGCACCATGCTGAGACTTGTAGTCCTTTGACAGCTGGTGGGCCACAAACGGCCCACAACTGCTCTGAACAAACCGTCTTTATAAAAGAATGCTGCATCGAATGAACTTAATACTGTTTCGCTTATTTCCCCCTCTCATGTGTGTCCCCCCGCTTCCCCGGGTTAACATCTAATCCTTTGCACCTGCAAAAGCTCCACAGACTGCAGACTGCCAAGAATCGAGCGTACGGCCCCGCTTCCATGACCAGAGATCCTGGAACGAAAAACAGAAGAGAAATAAAGAAAAAAAAAAGGAAAGTCACTGAATGACTGAGATCATTTGCAATCCTCCACATTTCATGGATGGGAATTGATGTAAGAGGTCACGGGAAATTCTGCGGGTCAGCCTTGGGAAAGCTGGGACTCGCCAGCTGTTGTGGAACTACAACCCTCAGAATTCTCTGCCGGACTCCAAGGAACAAAATCATGTCTGGCATGCAGTGTATTATTTTTGAATTGCTGTTATAACCCAAAAACTGACATGAATAGCATTGTGTGTAAAGGCTATAATAACACTTACAAGCAGGGAGCCGCTAATGGCACAGCATACAGATTTATTTTAAGTATTTTACATCTTCATCTCAAAAAATGCATAAAGAGAATGTGTGAGGATAGAAATATGGGAGAAGCTGCCAATGCCGACTTGTCTTTGAAACTGCACCTGTCAGGGCTTAAAGCAGAACTCCAGGTTGTTGTTTTTAAGAACACCCCTCGGGTTAACAAAAAATACTCATCCAATCCACACCCAGGCACTGCACTCCATTTCATCCTCCACCACACATCAATGCCCATTACAGGACTGAGTGACAGCCAGCATGATCCAACCCATTCCTGTGAGCCCTGGCTGTCATGGACATACCTCCTGGAAATCCATCACCACTCCGACCTGGGACCATAGTACTGCAGCAATGAAAGTGCCCCCCCCCTTACCTCCAAAGCTAAAAAAACCTAGGGGCATGCAGCTATGCATGCTGATCTATAAATATCCTAAGACTCCATTGACACCTCACAGGTGCAATGGAGCGCACACACTTTTTTGTGCATTCCTGCGTGTTGAGTTTAGGGCAGCAAGAAATGCACAAAAGAAGTCCCAGAAACATTTTAAAAATCATGCCGCACCAAAACACTGCGGTACCATGCCATTTGTCGCGTGCGTCAGAAAGGTACGTAGGGCTGCCGTTAAGAATAAAATGGTGCTGTTGCGCATCTGCAAAGGGACAGCAAATGTTTGTGCAATGCACCGGTGTTATTGAAGCCTAAACTAATATAAAAAAACAAACCTTTATTTGTTTACCTACCAAGAATTGATTTTTACTTCCTGCTATAGTAGCCAGGGGTTAACAGGCGCCCCCTTAGAAGGTTACACCACCAGTGGGAAGTTGGAGATAGACTTTAACCCCTTCGCACCCAAGACAGATGTCCCTTTAACAAGGTCCTAGTGCCGGGGGGTGGGAAGGACTGACTGATCACGCAACCACTGATTTGCTGCCACAGTGGTCACATAATTAGGATCCCATTAGCCGGCTACCAATAATTAGCAGAAACCGAGTGCTGTCTTTGACAGCTTGGCCACTGTGATGAGGATATGCAGAGAGCATGCCCAAAGCTCAAAAAGCTCTTCCATCCATGGATACATATGTGTGACAAGTGGATGTTAAAGCCAACCCACTTTGCCGCCACACATCTGCGTTACATGGGAGGCAAGAGGTTAAAGTGAACCCGTGCTTTGCCCATGCAATGGCCATCCTTCCCAGTTGCACATGCTCATCTTCCCGGCACATCCTGCTCCTTTTGGCCCCTGAAAGCCAGGAGATGTAAATCTGTGTAAGTCTAAAGTCATAATTCAGTGCTCATGAAGGGTCACATGAAGCTTTCACAGTTCTGAGAACTATCTACCTTCCCATGCGACAGCCCTGGGTGGCCAATCACCAAGCTTTGGGTGGCCAATCACCAAGCAGCACTGCTGTCACATAGGAGGAAGGACAGTGAGTCACATGCTTCCCCATTCCTGGAAGTACCAGGTATTGCTCCTCAATCCCAGTGGCCCTGCATGGGCAGACTTCAGGCTCACATTAGTTCTCTCTACCTTCCCATGCGACAGCCCTGGGTGGCTGGGTGGCCAATCACCAAGTCCTGGGTGGCCAATCACCAAGCCCTGGGTGGCCAATCACCAAGCAGCACTGCTGTCACATAGGAGGAAGGACAGTGAGTCACATGCTCCCCCATTCCTGGAAGTACCAGGTATTGCTCCTCAATCCCAGTGGCCCTGCATGGGCAGACTTCAGGCTCACATTAGTTCTCTCTACCTTCCCATGCGACAGCCCTGGGTGGCTGGGTGGCCAATCACCAAGCCCTGGGTGGCCAATCACCAAGCAGCACTGCTGTCACATAGGAGGAAGGACAGTGAGTCACATGCTCCCCCATTCCTGGAAGTACCAGGTATTGCTCCTCAATCCCAGTGGCCCTGCATGGGCAGACTTCAGGCTCACATTAGTTCTCTCTTCAGTAAGTTACTCGCAAGAATGCAGACTGGGAGTTTTGACTTCACCATCTGTGGAGTTCTTCCAGGTTAGTGACGCACTAAATAGAGAAAAAAGGGTGCGGATGACAGAGCTTTCAAAACTTAGCTGGCCATGGCAAATCCCGTGGTTAGCCCAGCCCCTCTAAAAAGTGTTACAGCCCCTTCTCACTGCCTGTTCTACCCACAAAATGTCAACCCACTGGGCTGCAACCAGGAACATTTCCCTATTCACTTGAATAGATTACATTTGGCAGCAATACCTTCTGCTGAATGCACATTGCCAGTTTAATTTTTACCAAGGCCACATCACAGACGCTGCACAGGTACAGCCCTGAGCGACTGCATTTCTGTGTTTTGGCTGCTTTTACCACCCCTCCCCAGCCACCTGTGTGAATAAGCCCTTATTGCCTGTACAAAAACCAATACAAATGCAGGAGAAGATCGAGCCTGGCCACCTTGGCACAGTGTTCTAGCAACACCAATGAATACATTCACACAAACTTACATCAAACACTAGAGGTCTGTATACCAGAATGTTGCCCTATGTCCAATATTGCCCAGTCCTCGGATAAGGGACAGGTCCACTCACTCCAAAATAAACATAGGAAATCCCTGAATGGTTAAAACTCACCTTAACACCGAAGATAGAGGCCGGAAAACTGGTTCTAATTTCTCATAGAGTCGCACAATTATTGGCCCCAGGCACAAACACTTCTGTGGAATGTGTGCGTATGACATGCACACTGATCCATAACCTACAGTGTTCAGTGTCATCTCACAATAAAGTAATTATACTGCAATAGAGTGTATAAGAGATCTGGAATAAGCCTATAATCCCCACTACATCATTCTATTATTGCAGGCTCGCCATGATGTCAGTAATACACTGTAATTACCTGCCATTCATACCTACAGGAAGGGGTAACACTGGTAAACCATTTCCCAAATCATTCTGGAAGGAAAGCGTGTTTTCACTTCTTTACATTACTAAAATGTTAACGTAGAATTAAATGCCCAGCAATTTTTTTTAACAAAGTATTTCTATGCATTAACCTCCCTGGCGGTATGATTATTTCAGATTTTTGGTGCTGAAAGCGGTACCATTATTTTGCATGGAAATATGTAGTTTTTTTTATTGTAGGCTGTAATTTTTAGGAATAACTCACTGAAATCTGTCCGAACAAGTCTAGTAAACATCCCGGGTATGATAAAATTTGAAACACAAAATCATAAATTATGATTTAATAAATAATCATAAAAAATAATATAATAATAATAATACATTTAATTCAATAATATAATCAATGAAATTTGAAATATAGCTCCAAGTTCGCACATCGCTGAGCAAAGTCGCAAAATCGTTTTCAGTGTGATGACGAATTTTCCCCACGAATCATTATCACTCAATTCTGCAAGTGGTTCTGATTTACTATCGCTGTTCTCTAGCTGATCTAAACCCGCTTTTGACCTAAAGGGATGCTTTTTGGACGCCATGGACTTTTCTAAGTTTCCAGGCAGAAAGAACAGTAAAAATGCAGACGGGACAGGACAAAGCACTCGGGACAAAATGTATGTGAAATGGTTTGAAACAGCAATGTTTTACTATGTAAAATTCGCTTAGAAAAAAATGACATTTTTAAAAATTTTCTAATTTCCCGCCGGTTCCGGCGCCCGTACGTCCCGACGTCACAGGGACCGGAACACAGAAGCCGGATGCCGGCATCGGCCGGAGGAGATGGCCGGGGACGCTGCAGGGGACACATCACGGGAGCGAAGGACAAGGTAAGCTCTGCAGGGAATCCCTATGCAGCGCCGCATGGTAGGCCCGAGTGTAGCTCGGGGATACCGCTTTTGGTACTAAAATTTTACCCCGAGCTACACTCGGGAATACCGCTAGGGAGGTTAAGGTAAAAAAAACAAACCTTTTTCATGCAACTCGACCCCCAACCCCCCCCCCCAAATACCTGAGCTTGATCTCGATCCAGCGATATGCAGAGGCTTTCTTGGCTCTCTCCCTCCTCATTGCTTCAGAGACAGCACAATATGGACCCTACTGCATATACCTACACCTAGCATGGCGCCCAAGGAAGCAGACTGCTATGGAACCTGGCCACACTGCTCTTGCGCCGCGCTCTATGCATGGTAATTGTTTGGGCCAAATGTGAAGGCCACCTTGACACACTGCACATGCGCACCTTATGAACAGTGCCCGTGTATGCACAGACTAAGAAAGTCCTGCCCAGGAGACCACATATCAGAAAGTGATGAAACACCCAGCATTTTACAGTTGTCATCGAACAGGAGGAGAGGGAAATCTACCAATGGAGACACCCATGCTGGTAATGACAGCGAGGGAATTTCCCTACACTTTGGAGAGGTTTCTACTTATTTCCTGTTGTGTTCCTTGGAAAGGATTCCAGAAATCCTGGATTCAGTTATGGTGAGCTGGGTTTCTTTCCAGCAGAGATGGAGAGTAGAGATGCAACTTGCTTCAACAGAAATGCCACTGGTGGTGATCTGAGTATCTTCTAAGATGTCCCCAGAAGGTTTCTCCAGGATCTGCACCAGGAAAATACCAAAAGGGACCCTTGGACAGACCCAGAAATGCCCGCAAAATGTTATCTCCTAGTTAGCCTGGCAATGGCATGGAATCCCAAAGTGGGAAAATCTGGGTCGGCCCACTAATATTACTTCCTCATGATCCCCACAGCAGACAACAATCTTAAGTCCTCATGCACACGGGACATTTTTAAAGCTGCTGTTTTTGGCTTTTGGCGTTTTTTTCTACAGCCAGTAAATCCCCCAGCATGTTATCCTATGTTTCCATGCACACATAGACTGTAATCAACGTTTTTTGGCTGGGGCGTTTTTTGGCTGGAAAAAACCCAGAACAAATGAGTTTATAGAGAAGTTTTTTAGCTGTAAAACCGCTCTAACGCTGAAAAATGCAGAAAAAGGCCATACATCGTGGTAAATCACGGCAAACCAGCGCTTTTGGACTTCTGACCAAAAAATAAGATTTTGATCAAATAAAACTAAAAAACACAGCACAACGCAAATGTGAAAAAAGCAGCAAAATGCTAATACAAAAACGCTGAAAAACGCTGCTAATACAAAAACACTGAAAGTTTATAACGTGACTTTACACAGCTAATGTTACCAGCGTATTAAAATGCCCCATGTTCATGGAGCCTAAAAAATATTGATGACGACGATAAAGCTAGACTGCAATCAAATAACTTTCATTTAAAGTGTTACTAAACCCACAACAGTAAAAACCGTCTGTATATGCAGGAAAGCATGCTTATTATACTCACTGTAGGACCTAAGGGATTATTCCTCTGCACTGTGTAAAAAGGATGTTTGATCCTGTCTTGTCTGATCCACCCCTTTTTCTAGTGTCTACTAAATATCTCCTGATACAACAGAAACTCTGACGCAAGCTGCACATGCTCAGTTTGGTGTGTATTATTAGAGGGTTTTTTTGTTTTGGGAGAGTGCATGTGATCAGCACAAGGCCAATCAGCACTCTCCAGACAGAGGCCAGGGGTTCTGCATCCTCCTACAGGAGAATGAAAACTTCTCCTACAAGCTGTAACCAGTGGTCTGCTGGATAGAAGTCACAAGACTGCTCTAACTGCTGAAAAGAAAAGGTATTTAGCAATTTCTATTTACTAAAATAATTGCATTTCCATGTTTTGTGTATTGTGGGAGACCAGATATAGTAAATACGGGGTACTGGGTTTAGTAACACTTTAAGGTCTCTTTCACACAGGCGGACCGACCAGGTTCCCCTGTCTGTTTTTCTGGTGGACCAGATCTGACCCTCCATTATCCTCTATGGAGTGGCGGATATAAGCAGACTTGTGTCCATTTACACCCACCTACATCGGATCCTACCTGCTAAAAACAGACAGCTGGCAATCCGTTACCTATCCGTCTAGAGGATTGGATCCGATGGCAGTCAGGTGTAAATGGACAGGTGGTCCATTTACATATGACCGCCCCATGGATGACAGGGGGCTGTGTCCGTGTCCGGTCTGACTGAATACGTGGAGCATACACGGACCAGCCATCTGCTTGCTCAGCGGGGATCAACGGACAGATTCCCCAAAGAGCAAGCAGACTCCGTGTGGAAGGGGCAGAAAACTGAACTTGGGGATAAGCAATTGTCTGAATACAAGAGTCATGCATATTCCTATTTGAATCCTTTCCTGAATCATTTCTTCCAGATCTGTACAGTAGTCCAGTGTAAGACTTTACTTCTGTGCAGAAGCTTCCTGTAATAAAGACCGGTCACTGCTGCTCTGTCCTTGTGTAGGGCGACTGGTCTTGTCTCCACCCCCTCGCATAGTTTACTGTAGGCAGCCTGCAGTAGGTGGGGCCTGCTGGTTCCCTCCCACAGCTCTGATATCCCTGCTACTTTTACAAGGTAAAAACTGGGTATGCAAAGGAATTTGGTACATAAAACATGGATTTATATCCTTTGCTACTATTGATCAATTTATTAAAAATAAATTTTTGTGCCTGAACTCAATTTTAAGAATATTCCTCAATAGCCACAAAGGATATAAATCCTATTTGTGTGCAGCAAATGGCTTTGCCATACTGTATAAGCAGTGGTGATGTCATCATAGTTTTTCGCATAACCTGTGTAGAGAGCAGAGTTGTGGGAGGGATCCATTAGGCTCCACCCACCTGTAATATAAGGCTAGATGCAAAAACCAAAAGCAAGTCACACACAATACACAGGTACGATCAACTAGCCTTATACCATTGTTTCTAAGCACGTGAGAGACACACTACCAAGTATAAAGCTTCCCTGGCACATCATGGAGCATTCACTCAGCACCCCAAGAAATATCAGAATCCAACTGCAGTATTCTTGCACTGTCAAAACCTCCACTTTTATTATCACACAACACACAGGAGGATATATCTTATGGTCATCACAATCTGCATAATAACACACACTAATAGTAATGTGAGTATCAGAGCATGAAATAAAAACATCTTTTGACAGCGTCACAACATAGAATTAATACATTACCAAAGCTACGGGAAGAAGAGAAGGAAGAGACCTCATCAAAACCATAGTGCACAGGAGATCGTGGAGAAGCCTAGGACATGATAGAGATCGATGAGTCCATGCAGCCTTGGCAAAAGTCCCAGCATCAGAACGTCCTCTTTGGCGCGGGAGGTCTTCTGATCACACCGTGTCCAGGCCTCTCTTAAATATCCTGGTTCATTGCTTCTGGTCACACTCACAAAATGAGCAGCGCCTTACCCATTCCAGCAAGAGCTACTCAGAAAAACACAGAAAAGGTTCCTTGAGGTAACAGAGTCACACCCAGTCACTTTACTGGACAAACAACTCTCATCTAATACCCCCAATCCTAATGGCACAAACCAGTACACATTTCTAACTACATAAACAACTTCTTATCTTTTCTAACTTAAACATTTCTTAAATGCACAAACAACTCACAAACAACTTTTATCTAATTTAAGCAGTTCTAATGTCTTGTGACTCTAATGCAGGCCATAGACGAGTCAAACATCGGCCAATTTTTCGACCGATAAACGAAAAATCGGTCATTCGTTCGGCCGATGTTACCACCAACGATTAAAAAATCGTCCGACTAAATCATAAAGTTCACCCAATATTTTCTGTCCTTTGCAGGTCACGGCTCATGCGCAGATTTTTTATCGTTAAAACGATCGGCCGATTTGGCCATCATTGTTGGGAAAATCGGCTGATCGTCCAAATCGGCGCAAAATTTCCAACATGACCGATAATCTCAAAGTGCAAAAAAACACGAAAAACGGCCGACCAATTAACCCACTAACAGTCCGAAAATCTGCCGATTTTGTCTATGGCGGGCATTAGCCTCAGCCCCATAACCCTTAGCTCATATGCTTCTGGCATATGGGCAGCGATGCTGTATTGTAAAAATCCCTCAAGAAACAAAGGGCCCAAGGCCAGCGCATTTCATATGCATTACACCACTATAGGTTGCCTGCTGAAAAATAGAGGAGGGGGCGGAGACAAGACCAGTCACCCTGCACAATAAGAAGGAGCAGCAGTGAGCGGTCTTTATTACTGAAACGTTTGCATGGAAGTAAAGCACAGGATTACAGCACAAATCTGGAAGAAACACACTATAGATCCCAATATTCATATCTATGTTCAGACAATATTTGTTTTAGCCCAGATTTCAGCGTTAAGCATTTAAACCACTAGATATTTCTGATAAAACGTCCCTGTGTGTACAGGCCGCATATCTATTTTAATGATGCTAAATATAAATGATATCCTTGGCAGTGCACCAGCTGATATTAAGTAATCGTTAAATATACAGTAACAAGATGGATGGCACTGGAGGGAGGCGCGTGGGTCCCATATGCGTTCAGTATTTTGCAGGATGTCCTATAGACAAATTCTCTGCGTGTATTTAAAGACAAAACACAGAAGAAGTCTTTGATTCTCGTTTGGCTTCAGGAAGCCGGTCCCAACAGGCCACTTATGCATACTTATCCTAGCAGCTTGTGTTTCTGGGGAAACTCTGCAGAGGAAGAACTTGTGGCATTGACAAATTGATGGTCGCAGTACAAACACATGACATTCTCTGCACCTGATAGAAGACGGGGGGGGGAATTAGAATCCATCCTTTAATGAGACCCGCTGTCATGACTTGCTGCAATACTTGGGATTAAAGATTGTTTCATCTGGGTACCTGTGCAAGGTTGAGTGACTTAAAGCGGAACGACACTCGAAAAGTCCAACTGGTTTGGGGGACTGGGTGCTGATTTTTGTTTGTACCTGCTCCCACTTCCACAATCCTCATCTAGTGAGGATTTTGTCCCTTGCCCCGAACCCTCCCACAGCCTTTTGGGACACGTTACATGTCCCAGAAGGCTGCATGACCTTGTACAACGTTCCGTGTGAGTTCACGCATGCAAACTGGGGTACCAGCGGTGGCTCCTCAAGAAGTCACAGCCGAATACCTTTGTTACGATGGCGGTGCCAGGGACCCGAAGATCTAAAAAGAACTGGCTGTGGGAAGACAGGCACTAGGGAGCACCTGATTTTTAAATATTAACAGCATTGTAGCTGCTGACTTTTAGGCCCCATTCATATCTCCCGATTTGGGATTGCGGGTAGAATCACTGTGATTCTGCCTGCGACCCCAAATTGTATAACAATTGCAGCACTACTTTCTGCTTGCATTTGGGTGCCATTATCAGTGGCACCTCAAACAGGATGCGATTCTGCCACGATTGTCGTGGATGTGCAGCAAAAATGGCAGACCGTACCTTCACAAATCGTACCTTCACAAAAAGGGGTAGGAGCTTCTTTTCAGGCAGCAAATGTACATTGGACAGCCCATTCAAAGAGGACGCAGAATCGCATGAAAATCCTGTTGGTGTGAACTGGGCCTTTTTGGTCAGCCTCTTTGGGCTGACCGTACAGTGCTAGATTTTTGTAAGAACATTTGTTTGAAAAATCTATTAAGTATATTCGATACTGCCATCAGAAGCTTGACAAATGTCGCTCAAAAGTACTTCAAAATTTCATTTGCTTTTAATGAATAAGTTCACTTTTTAACAAAAAATAAAAAACATTTTTTTGCAGGTAACAAAATGTGCATTTATTATTTTTTGTTTGTGGAGCCTCTCCCCCTGACCTGTCCATATATCTGCTTGGTCATGCACCTCGTTTAGGCAAGCAGATACCTACTGACAGGAAGGCTCAATGAACTACCATGGCTCTGTGGAGAGTCAGGGTAGTTCATTGAGAACTACAAGCCGACAGCCGCAAAGGATGCCGGAACTTGTAGTTTTCCCATTCACAGAATACTGTGAATGAATGACGTGGTCGGGCAGGCTCAGCCCCACATGTCAACTTTTTTTTTTTTTTTTTAATTGTGACAGCTAGCCGGAAGGAGAAGATCCCCCGCAAGCTGTCACAACGGGGCAGGACGGGGTTAACATCTGGGGTGATCAAAGGGTTAACTGTGTGTTAGGCAGTGATTTTATTGTGAACTATGTGCTGTTTTACTAAGCATACCTGCTGCTATCTCTCTGCTATGCAGCATGTCCACACTGGCAGGAGAGAGATCTGTGTTGTTTACACACAGATCTATCCCACTCGCAGCTTTGCCAGCGATCACAGAGTCCAGGCCAAACTCCATGCAAAAACTTCTTGCTGCGGATTTCCTACCTTCACTGAATATGTCATCCATTTTCTGGGTCACGCAGGAATTACTCTGAAATAGTCTATTCATTTTCAAATCAAACTGTTAATTCTCTTTGGTTTCCTGTTTTGTAAGACCAGCGGCTGCTTTTCCTCCTATTCCCCCAGCCACTGGTCTTGGCACATCCCTTCTGTAGTTATTTCTCCAGGAAGTAGTGATATCATTGAGCCCCACTTGCAGTGGTGAGCAGACCGAGAATCTCAAGACACATTCAACTTGTACAGGCCTAGTGTACCTGCCCATGTTCACTACAATTCCCTGTGGTTGATGGGAACTGTAGTTTCCTTTTACTGCGGAGAGAGAGAGGAGAGAATATAACGTAATCCCTGCTGTTACACCTCCTCCTTGACAGAGCAGATGCTGAAATAATGATTTCCTGAAAATTCAATTAGATTTTCTCTTCAATGGTAAAGATTTCACAAAAGTATTAACTGTTTAGTGCTTTCTGTAGGGGGGTGTACTTATGGGTGATTTTTTTTTTTGCCTATCCTGGAATTCTTCTTTAAACATCTGTGCTGGGTGGACTGATCCTCACACACCTCGTGTCCAGAAAAATCACTTTATGTGCATATACAATTTTTGTTTTTTAAATTGAAGTTGGTAATATAGAATCACATTCCGTGAATATATCAAACATGCACAATCTAGTCCAAATAATTCCAGCTACACAGAACAGCATTTTACCCTATGCTAGAAGAGGATATATTCATGAGGATTTAGAAACCTTTCTTCCTTACCTTTAGAAATTCCCACAATGGAAACTGGACCAGAGAGAATGGGATCTAAAAAAAAATATAAAAAAAGAATTGAATGTAAGAGTTGTGCTTACATGGAAAACTGTTATGAAGATAGACTCACATTCTTCAGTGTTTAAAGGTGAACGCCAGACAAACAGGTAATTACACAGATGAAGTACATATGGAAGATGCTTTACCTGCCATCCTGCCACAGCTAGTTTTGGGGATTTCTGCTATGATTGTGCACTTCCACAGCGGCCCCACAAGTATAGAATATGCATATTTAAAGAGGATTTTCAGTCCCCCCCCCCCAAAAAAAAAAAAAATAAAAGTCAGCAGCTACAATACTGTAGCTGCTGACTTTTAATAAAAGGACAGTTACCTGTCCGGGGATCAGGCACTATCCTTACCCGAGCCGGTTCTTCGGGTCCCCGTCACTGGCATGTTTCCTAAGGGAAGACACCTTCCTGCCGGGCTGTTCTTTGTGTATGGTTCCAAAACCAGGTACCTGCTCCCCCCCCCCCCCCCCAAAAAAAATGAAAAGTGTAGAAGTGGTAGAGAAGGGGGGAGGAGACAGAAAAGTGGAATTTACTCTTTTGGTGGACCTTCAATCCCTCAGTTGCATGTTTTGAATCCTTATGCTGCTAGCATTGGTATGTAGATAGGAAAGTATATCATATTTACTTGTTTTAAACTGTTTTTTACATTTCTATATTTACTCCCTAGTTTTCATGCCTAGGCAAATGATCCCAGGAGTCTTCAGGAGGGGAAGAGGAGTTTTCTCAACTAAGCGCACCCACCTACCTGCATGCCTGAGCTAAAGGCAGATGGATTCCAGGAAGTAAATGCTACATGAATCAAATGCCCTTACTCAAGATGGCCTCAGCTAAAAAATGATTTCTCAGCAAAATAAAGAATGGAGACATGGATGGGTAAGTTTGCTTTGAATATTAAGAATTAATTAAAGTATGACTAAAAGGCAAAACTTTTTCTTTTTTTAGTTTTGGATAGAGTGGACAGGGATTAGGACACCAGCCAGTTTTTATTGCTGTCCGGGTCCCCGTCAAGGAGATTCAGCCTCTCTATTTGTCCTGTTTATTATTAGTGAAAGTAAAAGAAAAGCCCACATTTTGCATTGTCCCCAGAAAAGTAATAGAGGGGAAATCTTCCAATGGGGACACGAATTCTGGTGACCTGGGGGTCCCCAAGGAATTCCATTAAAGTGTTACTAAATCCACAACAGTATAATCAGTCTATATATGCAGTAAAGCATGCTTGTTATACTCACTGTGGGCTAAGGGATTAATCCTCTGCACTGTATCCTATAAACATCCTATAAAGGATGTTTGATCCTGTCTTCTCTGATTCTCCCCTTCTTCTACAGTCCCCAATCCATCTGCATTGGGGGCAAGCTGCACATGCTCAGTTTGGTGTGTATTGCTTGAATTATTTTTTTCTTGGGGGAGTGCATGTGATCAGCACAGAACCAATCAGTGCTGTCCAGAGAGAGGGTCAAGGGTCCTGCAGCCCCATAGGACAATCAGGGGAGAATGAAAACTCCTCCTACAAGCTTTAACCAGTGTTTGTCAGGACACTGATAGAAGTTACAAAACTGCTCTAACTGCTGAGAAAAGGTATTTAGCAGTTTATATTTACTAAAATAATTGCATTTCCATGTTCTGTGTACTGTGGGAGACCAGATATAGAGAATTTAGGGTCCTGGGTTTAGTAACACTTTCATTTGCAGGGATTTCCTCTCACTTTCTGTTTTGCTATGGGACGGGAAGTGAAGGGAAATATTCACAATAGGACACAGATGGCAAAAAAAAAAAAAATCCGACAGGGGTTATAACCCTCCTGCCTATAGTTCTATTTTAAATAACGCTTTTGGTTTGTGTTTCTCAGATACAGTGTTGAGCTGCTGAGTCACTGATCCAGGTCATTGACGCAATACTGGAACCAATGAATCATCAAGGCAGCCAGGCAATACGCATTTCCAGAAGGAGAGGTCGCCAG
Organism: Staurois parvus; assembly: GCF_062004578.1. Lineage (NCBI taxonomy): Eukaryota > Metazoa > Chordata > Amphibia > Anura > Ranidae > Staurois > Staurois parvus. Next base: position 3,360,695 of record NW_028317958.1, on the reverse strand, counting down.
TGGCAGTGGAGTGTGTTTAGACATCTCAAGAGCATGCAATTATAAAATATTCTGCTTTTCCCCTTTTTAGAGGCCTGAACATCTGCTAGTATGCGGTTATTTCACATCCAAAGTCACATGACCAAATCGACGCCAAGAACTGTTACACTGCTGTACAAAGTGGGACAACAGAAAATCAGATCCTATATCTGGTGGTAACTGTCACGGTGCTGGTGGGTGTCCATTTCCTCCGGCTCTGCCCGACCACGGATAACGTTCCGTGATGATTGTTTTACGTATACAACCTAATACAGGCAGAGTCAGGCTGTCTGCTGGCTCCAGTCTCGGTTTGCCACTGCCAATCGATTTTGCAGATGCATGTTTTTGGTGTGGTGCTCCCACACAGACTTCACAGCCTAGATCCCAGGCTGCAAGGCACATATAATGTACGCAGAAGAGATGTACTAAGCAGTATTTGCATTTCAATATAGAAACAGAGAAAAGTGATGGCAGAGAAAAAAAAATCGAATGGTCCATCGAGTCTGCAATTTTTTTTTTAAGGGGGGGGGTTGTTTTTTTTGTTAACTTTTTTTTTGTCTGGGTATAGATTTATGATTGTCCCAAGCACGTACAGTCAGGTCCATAAATATTGGGACATCGACACAATTCTAACATTTTTGGCTCTATACACCACCACAATAGATTTGAAATGAAACGAACAAGATGTGCTTTAGCTGCAGACTGCCAGCTTTAATATGAGAGTATTTACATCCAAATCAGGTGAACGGTGTAGGAATTACAACAGTTTGCATATGTGCCTCCCACTTGTTAAGGGACCAAAAGTAATGGGACAATTGGCTTCTCAGCTGTTCCATGGCCAGGTGTGTGTTATTCCCTCATTATCCCAATTACAATGAACAGATAAAAGGTCCAGAGTTCATTTCAAGTGTGCTATTTGCATTTGGAATCTGTTGCTGTCAACTCTCAAGATGAGATCCAAAGAGCTGTCACTATCAGTGAAGCAAGCCATCATTAGGCTGAAAAAACAAACCCATCAGAGAGATAGAAAAAACAATAGGCGTGGAACATTCTTAAAAAGAAGGAACGCACCGATGAGCTCAGAAACACCAAAAGACCCGGAAGACCACGGAAAACAACTGTGGTGGATGACCGAAGAATTCTTTCCCTGGTGAAGAAAACACCCTTCACTACAGTTGGCCAGATCAAGAACACTCTCCAGGAGGTAGGTGTATGTGTGTCAAAGTCAACAATCAAGAGAAGACTTCACCAGAGTGAATATAGAGGGTTCACCACAAGATGTAAACCATTGGTGAGCCTCAAAAACAGGAAGGCCAGATTAGAGTTTGCCAAACGACATCTAAAAAAGCCTTCACAGTTCTGGAACAACATCCTATGGACAGATGAGACCAAGATCAACTTGTACCAGAGTGATGGGAAGAGAAGAGTATGGAGAAGGAAAGGAACTGCTCATGATCCTAAGCCTACCACCTCATCAGTGAAGCATGGTGGTGGTAGTGTCATGGCGTGGGCATGTATGGCTGCCAATGGAACTGGTTCTCTTGTATTTATTGATGATGTGACTGCTGACAAAAGCAGCAGGATGAATTGTGAAGTGTTTCGGGCAATATTATCTGCTCATATTCAGCCAAATGCTTCACAACTCATTGGACGCCGCTTCACAGTGCAGATGGACAATGACCCAAAGGAGACTGCAAAAGCAACCAAAGAGTTTTTTAAGGGAAAGAAGTGGAATGTTATGCAATGGCCAAGTCAATCACCTGACCTGAATCCGATTGAGCATGCATTTCACTTGCTGAAGACAAAACTGAAGGGAAAATGCCCCAAGAACAAGCAGGAACTGAAGACAGTTGCAGTAGAGGCCTGGCAGAGCATCACCAGGGATGAAACCCAGCGTCTGGTGATGTCTATGCGTTCCAGACTTCAGGCTGTAATTGACTGCAAAGGATTTGCAACCAAGTATTAAAAAGTGAAAGTTTGATTTATGATTATTGTTCTGTCCCATTACTTTTGGTCCCTTAACAAGTGGGAGGCACATATGCAAACTGTTGTAATTCCTACACCGTTCACCTGATTGGGATGTAAATACCCTCAAATTAAAGCTGACAGTCTGCAGTTAAAGCACATCTTGTTTGTTTCATTTCAAATCCATTGTGGTGGTGTATAGAGCCAAAAATGTTAGAATTGTGTCGATGTCCCAATATTTATGGACCTGACTGTATGTTGTTTCAGAATTATAACAGCCTGTTTAAGAGAACACACGCATTTTTCAAGGTGTCAGGTGCTGGACTGAATATTAGCCGCCCAGACTGTATGGAAAGGAGACCATATTATTATTATTATACAGGATTTATATAGCGCCAACAGTTTTCTCAGCACTTTACAATATAACTGGAGACAATACAGCAACAATACAGTTCAATACAAGAGGGATAGGAGGGTCCTTGGAGCTTACAATCTAGGAGATGGACCTCTTGCTTGAGCAAAAATACAAGGGGTCAAACTGTCTAAATCCAAGAACCAAAAAGTGATTGCAGCTTAAAGAGGGTTTTCAGTCCCCTACCCCCCTCCAAAAAATTAAAAGTCACCTACAAATATTGTATCTGCTAATTTTTAATACAAGGATCCAGCACTTTCCTCACCTGGGTAGGTTCTTCACCGAGTACCTTGCCCCACCATGCTAACTGTGGTAAGCCGGCTGTGACTCCTTGAAGCTTCACAGCTGGCTCCCTTCTGCAGCTTGGGATTGGTCCACAGTCTTCTGGGACTGGTGAAGTGTCCCAAGAGGCTGCAAGAGAGGGAAGGGGTGGTCCAACTTCCGCTTGGATCGCCAAGGCAGTGCAATGCAGTGCTGTTAATATGTATATTTAACACTTGAAGGTATTTATTATCTCTCATGGAGATCATTATACCCAACTGATACCCCACCTGCTTTTCTCTCCGTAAGGATGGCATTATATTCATTTAGGAATCTTCAGGGATCACCATCCACTTCCTCACCTGAGATGCTGGCTCTGAGATGACACAATCATGTAAAACATTGGTGCCTGTACAGTTCTCGGTTGTATTCACAAAAGTCTGACACAGATCAGCCCCTGCTATAACCCTTTTAGGCTCCATGCACACTAGTATTTTTTTAAGCTTCTAGAAGCTGTTATCAGCCTTTTTTCTGCTCCTAGAAGCTAAATAGTGATATCCTATGTGTCCATAAACACTATTTTTAGGCTAGTAGTGTTTTTCAAGCTTCAGTGTTTAGGAGCAGAAAAAAAATGTTTTTGTAGCGTTTTTGGGAGCATTTTTCTAGCAGAAAAAAACAAAAAAAAACCCAACACACTGAACATTCCTAAACGCTACTAAAACGCTCCTAACAGCTTTTTTTTCTCTACATGTACTATAAAAATGCTCCTAAACACTACTAAAATGCTCCTAATAGCTTCTTTTTTTTTTTTCTCTACACAAAAATGCTAATGCTCCTAAACGCTACTACAAGAGGGCACAAAGATGCTATTATCAGCGTTTTTTGTCAAGCTTTTTTTTTCTGAGAGTGCATGGAGCCTTACTTTGTGACTTTCTACAAGGTTACAATGTACAGTCTGATTAGAGAGCGACATTCTGCCATTTCAGCCTAGGCACTAGACTAGAGCTTAAAGTGAAACTAAACTTTCTCAAACAGCATGAAGTATTTTGAATCCTTATGCTGTTGGCATTAGTAAATAGATGAAGGTATTATATATTTACTCGTTTTTAACGAAGACTATATTCCAGTAGTCTTCATGGGCATTTATTTTCTATCATTGGAATGAGGGGCTCAGCTAAGCACACCCTCCTGTCCAGGGGCGGACTGACAACTCATGGAGCCCCCGGGCAATAGGGAGTCATGGGGCCCCTGTGTCCTCGCCCACACCCAAAAAAGCCTACGAAAAAGCCAATGAAAGGTACCAGCGGCATCTCATGGGGCCCCCTACTGACCCCGGGCCCTCGGGCAGTGCCCGAGTGCTCTAATGGTCAGTCCGCCCCTGCCTGTATGCCTGAGCTAAGGGTAGATGGATTCCAGGAAGTAAATGCTACATGAATCATCTGTTCTTAGTGTAGGTTCACACTAGTGCGGGTAGAAGCCGCTGTGGGACCTGCACTTCATCCTGCAGTTGAAACCACCCACACACAAAACTCAGTACCTGCGGACAGGTGCCATTAATTTTAATGGCATGACGCCTACACTGGAAATCGCACTCGTGCTGGAAACCACACTGTAATGTGGTTCCCAGTGCGGGTTGAAATTTCTGGAAAGGTGCAGGGACCTTTTCCTTGCATTTTGCCAGGAATGGATGAATGAATAAGCAAGTTTGCTTTGAATAATAAAAATGAATTAAACAGTATCTTCACTTTGTGGTTCAGGACAGGTTGAGATCAGGATCAGGTCAGGATTTTATCCTGTCCACAATTGACAACATGTGCGATTCAGAAGTGTTCCCATAGAAGTCAACGAGCCTGAACTCGCACCTGAGCTAGACCACACTGCTCAGAAAACTGACAGGACTCTTTTTCAATTCAAAATGAAACCACACACTGGTTGCACCACATACATGTGAACAGGCACAACATAAACCGATGTTATTTCACATATCATGCAAATTATTTTATTTCAGGTACTTATATAGAGCCGTCAATTTACGGAGCACTTTACATATATATTGTACATTCACATCAGTCCCTAACCCTCAAGGGGTGTACAATCTATGGTTCCTAACTCACATTCATACATACACATATTAGGGACAACTTAGACAGGATCCAATTAACCTACCAGCATGTCTTTGGAGTGTGAGAGGAAACCGGAGTACCCAGAGGAAACCCATGCAGACACAGGGAGAACATGCAAACTGCAGGCAGGAGGTGCCATGGTTGGGATTCGAACCAATGACCCTAGTACTGCCAGGTGGAAGTGCTAACCACTTAGCCACTGTGCTGCCCAAAACGCATCCAATTCGCATAACTAAATGATTTCTTAATAATGGTAAAATATGGAGCTTTTTACAAAGGGATACTGTTGCTGTATCCTGTGACATGTCAGGAATGTATTCATAAAAAGTTATATTTATGGCAAGTCCACTCAACAACATAGTCACCACTATTCCATAAAACACAAGCTTCTCTGCAGAATGCATCTGTTTGATTCTGAAGGTGCAAATAAATTTATAGAAATGATAAAGTTAAAAAATAAAGATGAAAAGCAAGTGTTATGCAGAAGACATTAAAATCTGAAGAATCCTAGAGACAGGAAGGCGATCAACTTGGCAGCTCTTGGCTGGGATCTCCCACCAACTGCGACGATTGCATTACAAGACCAGTGCCAGAAACACAGTAGCCTAACAACAAATCCAGTACGTTCAATTTCCCTGAAAATACAATACAAAGTACGGCAATAAATCTAAATGGGAACCAAAGTAGGCGATTCGATCTCAGTATGTACGAGAACATTTTATAACAGATACATTACACCCAGGGACGTTGGCTCAGCCGTACTTAAAAAACCAGCTGACGAGTGGTTTTAGGACAACTGAAATACCTTTCCACTCCATTCACTATGTTCAGGGGGAAACAGCATTGGTCATAACAGCTAAGGCTCACCACACACATGTACATATGATTGTACAATCTCCTTTAGATCTACATAAAAATGTAGTGCCTGATTGGATAGGTTAGGTAGGTCCTCCTATTACACAATTTTGGTAACTCAGTCCATTGTACAGAGATTGTATGGTCAGACTGTAATGTTTATGGTGATTCTAAGGTGGACTTTGTCAGAATATACGATAAAAAGCCAATTGTACCAAGTATTGTCAATTTTCTGTAAGTAAGCTAGTTGTTACTATACAGTAGTGGTCTGCAAACTGTGGCCCTTTGCTTGCCTTTATCTTGCCCTCGGGGCACTATTCCACCAACTGACACCAATGATGGAGCACCAATCCCCCCTATGGAAACCATTAATGGGTCACTATTCTTCTAATTGAGATTAACAATGGGGCACCATTTTTCTCACTGATGTCAATATTGGGGCACTATTCCTCCCATTAAAACCAACGATGGGGAGCTGATGCCAGGGCATTTTCTATGTCCACTGGCCATAGTCCAGCCCCCCTAAAGCCTGAAGGACAGTAAACTGGCCCTTTGCGTGGAAAGTCTTTAGACCCCTGGTATACAGAATCTAAAAAGAGCGCACAGTATGTGCAGCACTTTATGATATAAAGAGAGACGGTACAGGTAAGCTGGTCGTAGATGGATTGAAATTCAGCCGGTTCAGCATGGTTTGTACAAATTTCTATCTATGGCTGTTCCCACTCTAAACAACCGACTTCTGTCGAAGAGGAATATTGGAAAACTTTTATTCGATCAGGGGATGCAGTGCTGATCAGTGTATTCTGACAGCGGTGGATTTCCCTTTCAGAATACAAAAGCACAGCAAGGAGGATTCCTCCCATCCACCTCGCTTGTGTGAATGGGGAAATCCATGGTTTTGTTTTTTTTGATCAACCGGGAATGATCGAAAAAAAATTCAACAATCATCTATGGCCAACCTTACATTACAATTCAAGACAAGGAAGTTAGGAGGGTCCTATTTGTGAGAGCTTACAATCTAAAAGAGTGGGACAAGCCATTCACAAAGGTAACAGTTGTGTGTGGTTGAGTTGATGGAGAAGGTGGGGGGACAGGCTTCTATCCAGAGATGAGTTTTCAGAAATCACCTAAAGACAGAGTAGGAGATAGCTGGACAAAAAGGGGTAAGGAGTTACAGAGGAAGGGAGAGGTTCTGGAGAGGTCCTAGAGGCAAGCATGCAAGGAGGAGATGAGGGACCTTGAAAGCAGGTAGTCTTGAGAGGAACAGGAAGGATGGTTTGGATGATAATTTGAGATGAGATTGGTGATGTAGCATGGGGCAGAGTTGTGGATGGCAGAGAAGGGTGGTGGAAACTGAGCCTTTGAGAGGAAGGATGACTCTTGGCAGCAGCATACTTCATAGATGGAAGAGGGAATAGCTTGTGTAGTGGTAGGCTACGGAGGAGTGAGCTGCAACAGTCAAGGGAAAAGATAACAAGGGAATGAATTAGACCTGTCTCACACCTATGCGTGATTGCTGCATTTTTCACATTTTTGAACATGCATTTTTTTACATGTTTTTACCATTTTTTTGCCAATAGGAAAGTATGATGCGACTTTACACTCTCTGGCAGTCAAAGTTGAAGTTTGAAAATGTAAAGTCTCATCAAAGTTACACTCAATACTTTCCTATTACCCAAAAAACCCACGGAGTACAAAACACATCAAAAACATAACACTTGCGTTTCTGTTGTGGTTCCATTGAAGTCTATTGCACCAAAAATGCAATCTGCTGTGGGAAAAAGTCCTTTAGCCTTTCCAAAAACACAGCGGTTGTGAACGCATATATGTGAATGTGTCCCATAAGAAACCAAGTTGAATGGACTGCAGTGCATTTCTGAAAAATGCACTAAAAAACACATGGGTGTGTATCAGGCCTTAGTAGCTTGGTGCTGTCATTGGTTAAAAGGGGAATAATTTGGAGATGTAACAGAGGTGAAGGCGGCGAGATATGAGCAGTCATTGGATGTGGGACTGAAAAGAGAGAGTCCAGGATTACACCTAGAACCCTGGCATGGGGGACAGATAGTTGTGTTATTGATCTTAATGGAAAAGTCAGGGAAGGCGACAGGAAATGTTGTGAGCTTATTTTTAGAAAGTTTTAATTTTAGGAGATAGATGTTTTTGTGTCATAAGTACAAACATGATATTAGAAGCCAGGGGGCGCTATCAACTGACCAAAGGGAGGAGGTGTATAAAGAGAATAAAAGGGGTTCAAGGACAGAGCCTTGAAGGCCCCTACATCAGGGCTTGAAATTTCCACTCGCCTGCTCGCCAATGGCGAGTGGAAATTATGGTGAGGGCGAGTGTGTCCCCTAGGCCCGTCTTGCTGAGCAGGCTCGGTGCTCAGGCTGGATCTGTCATTGGCACTGGGAGCCGTCAGACTGCTCAATAGCTGAGCGAAGTGACAGCAAAGGAAGGAGTGTGTGCTGTGCTCTCTGCCTCCCCCTAGACTGCAGTACCCGGATCTGTGAGTGAACAACGAGGTACTGCAACTTTTTATGGGGGGTGGTGGTGGTGGTGATGTGTGTGTGTGTGTACGTGTACATGTTTGTGTGTGTCTCTGTATGCATGTACAATTGTACATGTGTCTGTGTGTATGTACATGTATGTGTGTGTGTACATGTGTCTGTGCGTTTGTGTGTATGTACGTACATGTGTCTGTGTATGTATGTACATGTGTCTGTGTGTGTGTGTATTTCTGTGTATGTACATGTATCTGTGTGTATGTACGTGCCTGTGTGTGTATACGTGTCTCTGTGCGTGTGTGTACATGTTTCTGTGTGTGTGTGTATGTACATGTCTGTGTGTACAGGTGTCTCTGTTTGTGTGTGTTTGTTGGTGGCGAGTAACTCTAAGGCCTGGCTAGTAGCTCAAGAGGAAGAGATAGTGTTGTAGGTGAAACTGAAGGAGTGCTTTTATAGGTAGGAAGAGATCCAAGAAAGATCTTGGAGAAGTTTTGGAGACCAAAGGAGTGGAGTTCTTTGAGGAGTTGGTTTCCAACTGCATCAGAGGCAGCAGAAAGGCTTAATAGTATAAGTACGAAGTAAGGGCCATTGGTAACAATTAATGCGTTTTCTTAGGGCAGTTTCTGTTGAGTGTTGTGCCCCCTGACCGACATATCTCAACTGGAAAATCGAAGGAGCTGAGCAGAAAACTGCTGCCCTTTGGCCAAACAGAATCTGCATTCAATGCAGGTATGCAGGTAAAGTCTGGGTATTTTGACAGCTGGTGGGGCTGGATGTCAAAATACACTGCTCAAAAAAATTAAAGGAACACTTTTTAATCAGAGCATAGCATCAAGTCAGTTAAACTCCTGTGATATTGATCTGGTCAGGTAAGTAGCAGAGGGGGTTGTTAATCAGTTTTAGCGACTTTGGTGTTATTGATAATAACAAAAGGTGCACTAGATGGGCAACAATGAGACGACCCCCAACACAAGAAAGGTTTACAGGTGGAGGCCACAGACATTTTTTCCCTACTCATTCTTTCTGACTGTTTCTCACTAGTTTTGCATTTGGCTAGGGTCAGTGTCACTACTGGTAGCATGAGGCGATACCTGGAACCTACAGAGTTTGCACAGGCAGTCCAACTCCTCCAGGGTGGCACATCAATAAGTGCCATTGTCAGAAGGTTTGCTGTGTCTCCCAGCACATTCTCAAGAGCATGGAGGAGATTCCAGGAGACAGGTAGTTACTATAGGAGAGCTGGACAGGGCTGTAGAAGATCCGTAACCCATCAGGACCGGTATCTGCTACTTTGTGCAAGGAGGAACAGTATGAGCACTGCCAGAGCCCTACAAAATGACCTCCAGCAGGCCACTGGTGTGAATGTCTCTGATCAAACAATCAGAAACAGACTTCATGAGGGTGGCCTGAGGGCCCAACATTCTCTAGTGGGCCCTGTGCTCACTGCTCGGCACCATAGAGCTCGATTGGCATTTGCCACTGAACACCAGAATTGGCAGGACCATCACTGGTGCCCTGTGCTTTTCACAGATGAGAGCAGGTTCACCCTGAGCACGACAGATGTGAAATGGTATGGAAAAGCCGTGGAGAATGTAATGCTGCCTGTAACATCATTCAGCATGACCGTTTTGGTGGGGGATCAGTGATGGTCTGGGGAGGCATATCCACAGAGGGACACACAGATCTCTACAGGCTAGATAATGGCACCCTGACTGCCATTAGGTATCAAGATGAAATCCTTGGACCCATTGTCAGACCCTACACTGGTGCAGTGGGTCCTGGGTTCCTCCTTGTGCATGACAATGCCTGGCCTCATGTGGCGAGAGTATGCAGGCAGTTCCTGGAGGATGAAGGAATTGATACCATTGAATGACCCCCACGCTCGCCTGACCTAAATCCAATAGAACACCTCTGGGATATCATGTCTCTGTCCATCTGACACCGCCAGGTTGCACCTCAGACTGTCCAGGAGCTCAGTGATGCCCTGGTCCAGATCTGGGAGGAAATACCCCAGGAAACCATCCGTTGTCTCCTTAGGAGCATGCCCAGATATTGTCAGGCATGCACGGAAGCACGTGGGGGCCATACAAACTACTGAGTACCATTTTGAGTTGCCACAATGAAATTTCAGCAAAATGGACTCGCCTTCTGCATCATTTTTTCACTTTGATTTTTGAGATGTCTTTGAATTCAGTCCTCTGTAGGTTGATCATTTTCGTTTCCATCAAACGATGGGGCATCCTTATGTTCCTAACACATTACCCAGTCCATATCAGTATAGATATCCAGCATGAGATCTTTCCCCATTGAGATCTGAAGTGTTTTCAAAGTGTTCCTTTAATTTTTTTGAGCAGTGTACAATAGCTGTAACAGGAGATTCGTCCATCCGTGCTGTGTAGTGTGGATGGAGAAATCTATATGTGGGTGGTCAGCTTAAAGCAGACCTTCACCCTAAAGTAACTTTAATTTTACCCTGCCTCCTCACCCCTCCATCTCTCAGACCCCATTCATACCTGTGAGTTTTGTAGCGCTGAAGCTTGACGCTCCAAAAGGCTCAGGGAGCAAAAAAATCAACATTACTCTATGGAGATGGTTGACATCTCCACTCCAAGTCGCCTGAAGCAAAATGCCTGAAGCTCAAAAAATTTTTGGAGCTACTTCTGTACCTCCATTCAGACAGATTGATGCGTTTTTGGAGCTTTTTCATTCCGATAGAAATATATGGAAATGTGCAAATTACACATTTTGTTGCACAATGAAGAGCATTTTTCTGGCATGGCAACAATTGATGTCACGGATTAAATTTTTATCTATTGGCCAATACAAAAATGCCAGAACTCAAAAAGCCCAAAACCACCTGAACAAATCACGCACAAACGTTTCCAAACTCGCATAAAAATGCGCGACAAAACGTGTGAAAAAATATACACATACGCTACACTCAGATGTGAATGGAGCCTAATATTTGGATTTTTTTTTGTGCTGCAAGGCTGCAGAAGTTCCATACTTGCTGAGGCTGGACTTTGGTTCCTGGAAGAGCTTTGTGGAGCTAAGGCAGGCTGTTATGGAAGTTCCAAAACTTGCCATGTTTGAGCATGTGCGGGAAATTCCCAGTGCCTGCATAGATGTGCTGAAGGGGTCTACCAGGGTGGCAGAAGCCCTTTGGCAAATCTGTGTACAAGCCCGATATACAAAAATGTTGGTGCTGGAGGGGGATGTGGAGCCAAATGAAAGGGGACTGAAGTTCCTCTTTAAAGCGGAGCTCCACTTAAAAGCGGAAGTTCCACTTTAAGGACTGCTCCCCCGCTCCCCATTAAGGATTGGCACCTTTGAGGGGCGGGGGAGCGGGTACCCGAATTTGACAGGTACCCACTCCCACTTTCGGTCCGATCGGTGTCCTCCTTCTCTCCCTGTAGTCTTTTGGGACACGTGACAGGTCCCAGAAGACTAGAGGACCATTCATGAAACGCAGCAATACTCGCGCATGCGCATTGGGTACCCGGTTGTGAAGCCGCAAGCTATCACAGCCGGGTGCCCACACTAAAGATGCCGGCCTCCTGGAATACAGGACAGACGGTGAAATTGGCTGCGGGGGACACACCATGGGACTGAAGGACAGGTAAGTGGCTGTTTTTTAAAAGTCAGCAGCTACAGTTTTTGTAGCTGCTGACTGTTATTTTTTGACCGGTGAGTGGAATTCCGCTTTAAGAACAGGTTTCCTCTTGCTTTGGAGAGATTTCTTCTTATTTTCTGCTGTGTCTCTGGGACAGGAAGTGAAGGTAAGAGAGCAAAAAAAAATAAATAAACAGAGGGGTTTTCCCTCTGCTATATCAAACTAACCAGACAGGTTCTCTTTATCTACAAAAAAATAAAATATTTAAATCACACACACACACAAAAATCCATCCCTGAACAATCTTCATTTTCATAAAGAAAACTTTTTTTTTTTTTTTAGTTCCTCTGATACATGCTGTAACAGTTTTCCTTTGTATTCGCCGGCATTCAAGGGTTTTGAATTAGAAACGCAGAAAGGAATTTTTAATTCGTTATGTCATGATTAATGATTAATACACGACTCTGCTTTAGTTAGACTCCCAGGGAAGAAAAAAAAAAAATCTTGACAGATGTCCCGGCATGAAAGAATGGTTATCTGTTAAGACAGGAACTGACAGTGAGAAGAAATCAATGTCACGGCCATAGGCCGAGCTGACAAACGGAGATCTCACAGGAAGTCGGTCATCGCTCTCAGTGATAAATACTTCATGATGCATCGCACAAACCTGCAGCAGAGGTCAAACTTAAAGTGAAATATGATCAATCCCAAGCCAAGGCTTTGTGTTCCTGCAATCACTGCAAGGCATTTTATTCAAGTAGAGATAAACCCAAATTGGATGAAATGTGGATGTTCAAAGCACTGGGTGTCATATACAATTACCATGTGCTTTCATAAAATGCGGTTTTCAACTTTTTTATTCCTTTTGGTATCTTATTTACAGCCACTTTCTGTATACTTGAAGTTGCTCCAGCATTGGCTGCAGATTATTGCTCTGGTCTAATGCTCTGACAGCGACAAAGGTAGACCATGCCTGTGCAATGTGTTGTCACCCCACCCCATAACAGGAAGTGCCTTTTCACTGCATGGCCTACCAAGTTCTGCAAATCCATTCTACTGCATGTTCTGGGCTTAGAATAGGAAAGTAACATATAAATATATAACATAACATATAACAAATAAGGCCTTGTTCACATGGCTGTGTTTAAAGTGATACTAAACCTTCAAATAAAAAAAAATAACAAACATGTCATACTTACCTGCTCTGTGTAGTAGTTTTCCCACAGAGCAGCCGCAATCCTCTTCTTTTTGAGTCCACCACTGGTGCTCTGGCTCTTCCCCCTGGGGCAGTGCCACCAGGGAAAGTTGCTTGCCCTGGGGGCACCGCTACATGCTCGCTCCCAAACCACTGCTCTATGCATCCATAATACATACAGAGCCGCAGCTTGGCCCTGCTCCCTGATCTCTCCTCATTGGCTCACTGGCTGTGATTGACAGCAGCGAAAGCCAATGGGTTCCCACTGCTGTGTCAGTCAATGAGGAGGGAGAGTCCCCATACAGCTGAGGCTATTGTGGACATCGCTGGATCGGAGGGTGCTCAGATAATGATTGGGGGGCGCTGCACACAGAAGGTTTTTTACTAGTGGTGCACCGAAATTAAAATTGTGGTGTCGAAACCAAAACTTTAAAATTCACTTGGTCGAAAACTGAAATGCGCAGTTTTTTAAAAATTAATATATATTTATTTGAAAAAAATATATATATACCCCAATTTTTTGTAAAATATGAACGAGGATGTTACGGCGAGTTAATAGATACCCAATATGTCACGCTTTAAAATGGGTGCACGCTCATGGAATGGCATGAAACTGCGGTACTTAAAAATCTCCATAGGTGATGCTTTAAAAATTTCTACATGTTAGCAGTGTAAAGTTACAGAGGAGGTCTAGTGCTCTTGCTCCGATGTTCGGGGCGATACCTCGTGTGTGGTTTGAACACAGTTTACATATGTGGGCATGGCCTACGTATGAGTTCACCGCTATGTGCGAGCACAGTGGGATGGGGGCACTTTACATTTGTTTTATTTTTTTTATTTTTTTTGCACTGTCCCTTTAAAAAATTTTTTAATCACTTTTATTCTTATCACAAAAAAGCATGCATCCCTTGTGATAGAAATAATTCGTGACAGGTCCTCTTTATGGGGAGATATGGGGTCAATAAGACCCTACATCTCTCCTCTACAATGTAAAGCATTAGATTAAAAAAAAATATTGATCTAGTACTTTAAAAAAAAAAAAAAAGGCCAGAACAAGAAGTGACATCGCTCTGGTCCTCCAAGGGCATAGAGATGAGTGGCGGACATCTTTCCTTCACTCATCTCTATGCCCAGTGCTGGGATCGATGGTTTCTCAGGTACGGCTGAGGACTACCAAGCGGCGACCGGTGGCGGCAGTGAGGTTTTTTCCGGCACCTGTATCGGTGCTTCTTTTCATTTCGGCCAATGGCTGAAAGGGGTGTTTTCGGACGAAACATTTCGGCCACCGAAATTTCGGTGCATCCCTATTTTTCACCTTCATACATAGAATGCATGAAGGTAAAACTTTGAGCCTTTAGAAGCACTTTAAGCACCTTGTGAGCACTGTGTTTGCCTGCACAGGATACACTAGTGCTCTGTGCATCGCGTGCAAACAGTCCCATTCGAGTCAGATTGGGGCGCGGCGGATGCAGAGACACCAGTTTGACATGATGTGATTATCACTAGTCCCAAGACAAGAGGGGAGATCCGCCAAAGGCCCAAGAAGAGATAAAAGTAAAGGAAGGGAAGAACAGGAAGAAGATAAATAAGAATGTACAATACATATGTAAAGCGCTGCGTAAATTGACGGCGCAACACAAGCAAATAAATAAATAAAGAATATGCATGGTCTCGTCCTGAAGCAGAAAAGAAGGGGAGGTCCAGAACTAAACACGAGGCTACGACTTCCAGTACCAGCAATCAATTCAATCCTGGGTTCCATATCTTTTCAAAATGTCTCTATCTCTCTTTTAGTATACTGGCCAACATTTTGTGAGTCCTATCCAAGATTAACTTATGTTTCAACATAGGTTGAGAGGTCACTGGGTTCTTCCATGCCCCAGTGATTGTAATTTTGGCTGCCACTCAGAAAATTAAGAATTGAGAGTGTTTAGGTGGCCCCTGGAATGAGTCATTAAATAATACACATTTTGGAACATGCACACTCAGCTGTTTATATGACGCAGAACTTATCGCACCCCATAAAGACTTTATCAATCTGGTCATAGACCTACCCAGAGATTTTCAAATTGTACCAGATGTGGGTGGTCCTCAGGGGATCTCCTACACATTATGTGGAGGTGCCCAAAACATTTTGTTTTTGGACAGATATATTGACCACTATCAATAGAGGTCTCCATACTAATATTACATAATCAGATGAGCCAAAATTGTGTTTACTAGGGTTAATAGATGGCGATGAGATTCTATCCAAAATATAGGTTCCCATATGGAGATTATCCTTCCTGGCTACAAACGTATAGCATAACGATGGATTGCTCCTTCTCCACCAGATCACAAAGCATAGAGAGAACATAGTTAATGGTATCCTGGTTCCAGAAAGATTAGTTTAGAAATGATTCTATTCCTCCTACCAGTCCATCCCCCACAGTTATTACCTTTTGTACCACCAGCCCCTACCGCTTAGATTGTAAGCTCCGAGGAGCAGGGCCCTCCTAACCCTCTTGTATTGAACTGTATTGTCTCCTGTTATATTGTAAAGCGCTGAGCAAACTGTTGGCGCTCAGTGTCCTCCACCCCTCTCTGCCAATCCCTCCACTTGCCTCCACTCAGTGTCCTCCACCACTCCCTGCCAATCCCTCCACTGGCTTCCCATTGTCCAACAGATAAAATTCAAAACATTAACAATTACATATAAAGTCATTTAAACCTCTGCCCCAAATTACATCACTTATCTTGTCTCCAAATATCACCCAAACTATCCTCTCCGCTCCTGTTCACTAGCTCCCTTGTCTCCTCCTCCCATGCTGGTCTCCAGGACTTCTGCAGAACTTCCCCCATCCTCTGGAACTCTCCACCCCAATTTATCAGACTATCGCCTACTCTGCTCACTTTTAGGCGATCTCTGAAAATCTATCTCTTCAGGGAAGCCTATCCTGCAGTCAGCTAATAATGGAATCTTCTACTCCTCCTACCAGTCCATCCCCCACAGTTATTACCTTTTGTACCACTAGCCCCTCCCTTTTAGATTGTAAGCTCCAAGGATCAGGGCCCCCCTAACCCTCTTGTATTGAACTGTATTGTTGCTGTATTGTCTCCTGTTATATTGTAAAGCGCTGAGCAAACTGTTGGCACGATATAAATCCAGTATAATAATAATAATGAATGAGAATGTCTGCTTAAAATTGAAAAATTTGGGGGCAATTGGTTTGATGTAGCAGGTCTTGCCCCATGTCATTGATGACTCATAGGCCTCTTAGTATGGTTGGAGTCTCCTCGACCCCCAGCATTCTTTTTTTACTGTGACTACTGTAATACATGGGTGTACTGTACTTTACGTCATGTGATGCCGTTTCACCCTGTATAAGTGAATGTTCTTGCAACCCGGAGCAGAATTCAGACTTCCCCTAAATGCTGATTACTCTTTCTTAAAAAATTGGTTTAAGGGTTGGTTCACACCATAGAAACGCAGTCCAGATGCATTCCAGATGCATTTCCGTATGCAGGTTTTTGATGCATTTGTGGAGCATTCTGGTACTTTTTTTTTTTTTTAGATGTTTCCAGTACATTTTTATGCTTTCAGGTACATTTTTTCCATATGTTTCACTGCGTTTTTGGTGCATTCCAGTGCATTTTTTTTATGTGTTTTACTGTGCCCCAACACAGTTGTGCAGGAAAAATGCAGCCTGTTCTACTCTTTTTTTTTTTTGCGCATGCATGTTTTTGATGTGTTATTGCAGTATTCTGGTACTTTTTTAGACATGTTCCAGTGCATTTTTTATGCTTTCTGGTTCATTTTTGCTGTACGTTTCATTGCGTTTTTGATGTGTTCCAGTACAGTTGTGCAGGAAAAATGCAACCTGTTCTACTCTTATCTGCAACCGGAAGTGGATATGCAAGCATTGATGTGAACTAAGACATTGATAGCCATATAACCTACTTTCTGTGCATTTTGGATGCAGAAAAAAAGCAACTGAAAAGCATGTAGTGTGAACTGGCCCTAAAAGAAAAATTATGTTGCCTGTTTCCTTCTAACCGCTAGGGGATGCCCTTGCTCAATGTCCTCAGTGTGATGGTCAGCATCATTCAACCCCCTTTCTTTGAAGCCAGATCATCCTGAACCCGCCCTCAGCCTGTGACTGGACAGTGAAAGCAGAAGCAACACAGTGATGGGCTCATCACTCTGTTCTCTCCCCCTATCAGCATGCTTCAATTCAGCAGTATAACTGATTGGCTCCTTGCGCTGCTTCTTCTTTTCAAACTCTGCTGTAGGGACTACAAGTGGCTGATACCTGGTCAAATTCAGTTTCTTACACTGCTTGTATTTAAAAAGTACATCTAATTATGTATTAATTAATTTGTATTTTTATATCTGCCCAGAGTTCAGCTTTATTATTGCAGGCTCTATTTCCTGCTTACCAAAAATATTCATAACAGCACTAGAATTGTTTGAAAATAACACTCATTGAAGAGATTATTTACATTGCGCTGATCACATTCACACATATATCTGAAAAGATTATAGATCTTTAAAATATCAGAAGGAAATTTCTTGAGTGTGAAGTAAACATAATTGTCGACACTTGTCTTATTACTGATTCCAATCTTAGGTATCCACCTTGAATAACCAGCTCTTTGCTGCCAGCACTTGTACTGTTGTCAATACATGCCTTAATTGTAACAAATAGCTTTAATTTTGCTTTAGTTGTAGTCACCAATTGGCAGAAGATTCTGACCTGTGAGTACAACAAATCAATGCTAGTCATAATCCCCATACTATATTAATATGCACCCTTTAACCATTTGCCTACCAAGGTGTGTGTATAAACCAACTGTCAATAAATCAAGCTCACAGTTGGCTATAAGAGCCAGTGAAGGGCTTTTTGATAAGAGTGATGGGGTGGCTCTAGAGCCACCCCATCACTTTTAAGGGGCTGTCAAAGTGCCCCACCCAGCGATGGTTCCTGGGCTATCTTCTTCCTCCAGGGGGCCCAAGACTGCAGGAAATAACTTGCCCAGCAGAAGGAACCAGGGGAACATCCTCCTATGTCACTTCCTTGGCTAATGTATCCGAGGATGCCATTATTCAAACACAGATAGCTGCATTAGAGGTCTAATAGGCTCGTGACAACAATAAAGTAAAAAAACTAATAATAAAAAAGTGTAAAAAAAAAAGTAACAAAATCAATGAAAATAATGGAAAAAAAAATATTTTTTTTAAAGCACCCCTGTACACACCCCATATAAAAATGGGGTAAGCAGACATATGTAAACATCAATTGTGCCACGCGTGAGGTATTGTTACCAACATCAGAGTGAGAGAAATAATTCAAGGGCCTTAATTCACAATCAACTCTAACTTAATAAAGGCTTTCAAAAGGAGAATAGACACATCTCCCCCACCATCCTCACCGCCCCCCCATCCTTCACAGCCATGTCCTCTGCCCCTTTTACTGTCCCACCTTACACAGAGTGGAGAGTGGAAGGTAGGACAATTCTGGATGGAAGGCAAGAGGCACAGCAGCACTGGATGAAGGGCAGAAACGGGAGTTGCCAGGGTTAACTTTTCATATCAACAAACTGATTATTGGTTGGCAGGACCAGCCTTTGTCCTAGCAACCAATCACCTGCTGGTTAACTTGAAAAGTTAATTCAGGCAGCTCCTGCTCCCACCCTCCATTCAGGGCTTCATGCCTACTGCCCCCCATCCAGAATTGTCCTGCATCCCGCTCTCCACTCTACTGTGATATTGTCAATGTTGGGGAGTGGGGGAAAGAAGTGACTCCTAAATAGTGTGACTGCAGTGGTCCAGATGGAATAGTGGAGTGGTCCACCATGTAGTGATGCCTGCTTTATATACATAATCAAAAATTGGATAGAATATTGTATTTGTTTGCACAAAAATGTATTTTATTGTATTTTTTTCCCTGATATGTTTGATAAACAACTGCTCAAATATTGTGTAACATAAAAGTTGCAACTACTACAATTTTATTCTTCAGGGTCTCTGCCTTCAGAAAATGTATACTCTTTGGGTGGTATACAGCCATTTCTAGTAGTGGTGCACCAAAACCGAAAACAAAAATTCAAAATGCACTTGGCCGAAAACCAAAATGCACAGTTTTAAAAAATGAATATATATTTTTTGGAAAAAAATACACTTTGATTAAAAAATATATATATACACCAATTGTTTGGTAAAATATGAAAGAGGATGTTACGGTGAATAAATAGAGACCCACCATGTCACACTTTAAAATTGCGCATGCTCGTGGAATGGCGTGAAACTGCGGTACTTAAAAATCTCCATGGGTGATGCTTTAAAAATTTCTACAGGTTAGCAGTGTAAAGTTACAGAGGAGGTCTAGTGTGAGAATTATTGCTCTTGCTCTGATGTTCGTGGCGATACCTCACGTGTGTGATTTGAACACAATTTACATATGTGGGCATGACCTACGTATGCGTTCACCACTATCTATGAGCACAGGGGGGATGGGGACACTTTAAACTTTTTTTTTTAAATGTATTTAATGTTTTGGGGGTTTTTTTGCACTGTCCCTTTAAAAAAAATTTAATCACTTTTATTCTTATCACAAGAAATGCATGCATCCCTTGTGATAGAAATAATTAGTGACAGATCCTCTTTATGGAGAGATATGGGGTCAATAAGACCTCACATCTCTCCTCTGCAATGTAAAGCATTGGATCAAAAAAAAAAAAACAAAAAAAAAAAAACAAAAGCATTGATCTAGTGCTTTTAACCACTTGAGCTCCAGAGGATTTACCCCCCTTAATGACCAGGCCTCTTTTTGCTACTCGGCGCTGCACTAATTCAACTGATAATTGCGCGGTCATGCAATACTGTACCCAAACGAAATTTACATCCTTTTTTTCACACAAATAGAGCTTTCTTTTGGTGGTATTTGATCATCTGTGTGCTTTTTATTTTTCACGCTATAAACAAAAAAAGGCCAAAAATTTTGAAGAAAAACAATATTTTTTACTTTCAGCTATAAAAAAAAAAAAAATATAGTAAACTCAAAGTTGGTTATAAATTTAGGCCAAAATGTATTCTGCCCCATGTTTTTGGTAAAAAAAAAATCCCAATGAGTGTATATTGATTGCTTTGTGTGAAAGTTATAGCGTCTACAAACTATGGTATAAATACTGCAACTTACGCCATTTTTCTGCTATACAGCGCTGCGCTAGTTTAACGGACAATTGCACGGTCATGCAATACGGTACATAAATGAATTACATCCTTTTTTCCCCACAAATTGAGCTTTCTTTTGGTGGTATTTGATTGCCTGTGTGATTTTTATTTTTTGCGCTATAAAAAAAAAAGGCTGACAATTTTGAGGGGAAAAAAAAACAATATTTTGGACTTTTTGCTATAAAACATGTCCAGTAAAAAAAAATGCAAAAATCAAATTTAGTCATAAATTTCTGCCAAAATGCATTCTGCGACATGTCTTTGCTAAAAATGAAAAACCAATACGTGTAAATTAATTGGTTTATGTAAAAGTTATAGCGTTTACAAATGGCGGGAAAGATACTGGGATTTTTAGGGGTTTTTTTATACTAATAATGGCGGCGATCAGTGACTTATGGCAGCGACCAGCGACTTATGGCAGGACTGCGGCGGACATTCTGACATTGGGGGGTACTGACTTGGGGTCACTGGCATCCCCAAAAACACTAATACAGTGATCAGTGCAAAAAGAAAACCACTGACACTGTACTAATGGCACTGGGGAGGAAGGGGTTAACTTTATTTTGCAGGGAAGGGTTATCTGTGTGAGGGGAGTGTCTCGCGTGCCCCCTATCTGTTTACAAAACACACGTTTTAAAACGTGGTTTTGCCTGCCAGTGCCGCCCTGCCGCCGTATTTCTACAGTGGCAGGGCGGCAAGTGGTTAAAAAAAAAACAAAAAGCCCATAACAGGAAGTGACATCGCTCCGGTCCTCCAAGGGTATAGAGATGACTGGTGGCCATATTTCCTTCACTCATCTCTATGCCCAGCGCTGGGATCGATGGTTTCTCAGGTAAGGATGAACTACTGAGCGGCGGCCAGGAGGCAGGCAGCGGCAAGGGGTTGGGTTTTTTCGGCACCTGTATCAGTGCTTTTTTTCATTTCAGCCGATGGCCGAAAGGGGTGTTTTGGACAAAACTTTTCGGCCACCGAAATTTCTGTGCATCCCGAATTTCTAGCAATAAATGCAGGTTTTAAAGTGGTAGTAAACACTGTTGGCTCACTTGTACCTACATGTAGGCTTACAATAAAGTGTACCTGTAGGTACAAGAAATCTCTCTTAAACATGCACTGTTTGGGAGACATTCACTACTTTTGATGCCGGTGACGTAACTGGAGCATGCGCACTGAAGGGATGCATACTGTCCCTTCAGAGCGCTGTGCCGTGGCTCCCGTCATGACTGCATTTGTTTTCTTTTCTTAAGTCTTTTTCCCCTCTGTTTCCCCTGGTGATCTGACCAGTAACACCTCCTGTATTAGTGAGACACAACTATAAATGAATGAGCACAGGAGGCACGGCAGAGAGCAGCATTGCCACTCTGGGGTGTAAATTGTATTAGCAAATTTAATTACACTACCAAATTGCAGCAAAACTCCAGCTCACACTTTATAATCAGTTACAACAGTTTTCTTTCTTTTTGGGATCAAGGTTTTACATAAATAAAAAATGATCATTTTAAGCACCCCTATCAGTGGTAAATGGGTTGTCTAATCCATGTAAACTGATATATTCTGCTGGAGAGCTTGTGCTTTTGAAAATTGACAGACTTACTGGCCAGAAAAATATAAGAAAGAAAGCCTAAAAAAGAAAACTAATGCAGCCATCACATCTAAGAATTGGTAAGCTGCAATAGAATAAATGTTTGCTTTTGGGTTTAATACCGCTTTAAATATCATCCTCAAACAGAACAAGGACATTCCATTATTGCTCTGTGTTCTTTATTCCAGTAGAGGCATCGGGAGGACAGTGCTATGAGTCTCGTGTTCTCCCAGACAAAAGATGTGGGCTGTAAGTGTTATAAGTACTGAGAAGAGCATATGTGGATCTCTTCTCAGGAGCCTCAAGCTAAATAGAGGAAAAATTGTGTTTATGTTCCATAAAAACACATTTTGGGCTTCTATTGTTACATTCAACTTGAAATTAAATTTGGAAACGACTTTCAGATTTTGCTTGTTTGTTGTTCCATATTTTCATTACCATATTTAAACGTACAATTTTATAAATGCTCCCTCTAGCGGTCATCACTATTTCAGGGATATGATTAGAATCATTGCTTAAAGTGGAACATCACTCCCTCCATCAACATTGACTAATGTAAATCCTTATGCTGCCATCACTAGCAAATAGATAGCAAAGTGTACAATATTAAAGTGTTACTAAACCCAGGACCCTGCATTCACTATATCTGGTCTCCCCGGACCCTGCATTCACTATGTCTGGTCTCCCAGGACCCTGCATTCACTATATCTGGTCTTCCAGGACCCTGCATTCACTATATCTGGTCTGCCGGACCCTGCATTCACTATATCTGGTCTCCCCGGACCCTGCATTCACTATATCTGGTCTCCCCGAACCCTGCATTCACTATATCTGGTCTCCCCGGACCCTGCATTCACTATATCTGGTCTCCCGGACCCTGCATTCACTATATTTGGTCTCCCAGGACCCTGCATTCACTATATCTGGTCTCCCTGGACCCTTCATTCACTATATCTGGTCTCCCCGAACCCTGCATTCACTATATCTGGTCTCCCTGGACCCTGCATTCACTATATCTGGTCTCCCCGGACCCTGCATTCACTATATCTGGTCTCCCCGGACCCTGCACTCACTATATCCGGTCTCCCCGGACCCTGCATTCACTATATCCGGTCTCCCCGGACCTGCACTCACTACATCTGGTCTCCCACAGTACACACAACATGGAAACGCAATTATTTTAATAAATATAAACGGCTAAATCCCTTTTTTCATCAGCAGTATATAGCAGTCTTGTGACTTCTATCAGTGTCCAGCAGAGCACTAGCTAACACTTGTAGGAATTTTCTTTCTCCTCCAGGAGGATGCAAAACCCCTGACCTCTGTCTGGACAGTGCTAATTGACCCTGTGCTGATCACATGCACTCTCCCAAGAAAAAAAACAAAACCTCTCTAGCAATACACACCAAACTAAGCATGTGCAAAATGCCTACGGTTCAGTCTGTCTTTGCAGGAGATAAGAGGTTGTCGCTTGAAAAAGGGGAGGAACAGAGAAGACAGGATCAAACGGCCCCGCCCAAAGGAATAAAAAAATCCCTAGCAATACACACTCAACTGAGCATGTGCAGCTTGCCCTCAAGGCTCTGTTCTATCAGCAGATGGATTGGGAACTATGGAAAAAGGGGAGGATCAGAGAAGAAAGGATCCAACGGCCTTTTTACACAATGCAGAGAATTAACCCCTTAGGTTCCACAGTGAGTATAAGAAGCATGCTTTACTGCATTTACAGTCTGATTTTACTGTTGTGGGCTTAGTAACACTTTAACTTGTTTTAAACTTTTTATTTTTTTTTTTACATTTCTTCAGTTACGTCCTGGTTTCCAGGCCTATGAAAATTATGTCACACATCCCAAGAGTCTTCAGGAGGGGTTTTCTCAGCTACCCACATCCTCTTGTCTGCATGCCTGAGCTAAGGGCAGATAGATTCCAGGAAGTAAATGCTACATTAACCCTCTTGGCGCTGGTCGCACACAAATGTGTGGCCTCCCGGCGTCTGAGCCTTGACGCCGAGCAGCCGCACATTTGCAGGCAATTGACAAAAACGTGCTGAGAGCGTGTGCCCTGAGTGATCCCAGCACACGTCCGGTACTCACGGAAAGGTCCCCATCTCCTCTTTCGATCAGGACCTTTCTCGATCATGTGACCGCCGTGACAGCGAATCACGACGGTCACATGACCCTAAAACCCCGCCCCGCCTCTCGGCTTCTGAAACCCTTAAAGGGCCGGGAGGCAGAGGCGGCGCCAAGGGGTTAATCACTGGCCCTTACTCAAGATGGCCACAGCCAGAAATACTAGGGAGATGTTTTCCAAACTGATTTTGTAAGAAAATAAAGCATGAAGACATGGATGGATGGGGGAGCTTGCTTTGAAAATTAAAAATGAAATATAAAGCATCTTTGGAGCCCACAAAGTGAATCTTATAACAGGTGTATAGTTAACCTCCCTGGCGGTCTGATTATTTCAGATTTTTGGTGCTGAACGCGGTACATTATTTTGCATGGAAATATGTAGTTTTTTATTGTAGGCTGTAATTTTAGGAATAACTCACTGAAATCTGTCCGAACAAGAGTCTAGTAAACATCCCGGGTATGATAAAACTTGAAACACGAAATCATAAATTATAATTTAACAAATAATCATAAAAAAATAATAATATAATAATACATTTAATTCAATAATATAATCAAACCAAAAGCACTGAAATTTGAAATATAGAGCCAAGTTCGCACATCACTGAGCAAAGTTGCAAAATTGTTTTCAGTGTCTGATGATGAATTTCCCCCACGAATCATTATCACTCAATTCTGCAAGTGGTTCTGATTTACTATCGCTGTTCTCTAGCTGGTCTAAAACCGCTTTTGACCTAAAGGGACGCTTTTTGGACGCCATGGACGTTTCTCAGTTTCCAGGCAGAAAGAACAGTAAAAATGCAGGCAGGGCGCAGGACAAAGCACTCGGGACAAAATGTATGTGAAATGGGTTGAAACAGCAATGTTTTACTATGTAAAATTTGTTTGGAAAAAAATCACATTTTTAAAAATTTTGAAATTTCCCGCCGGCGGCGCCCGTACATCCCGACGTCACAGGGACCGGAACACAGAAACCGGATTCCGGCATCGGCCGGAGGAGATGGCCGGGGACGCTGCAGGGGACACATCACGGGAGCGAAGGACAAGGTAAGTACTGCAGGGAATCCCTATGCAGCGCCGCATGGTAAGCCCGAGTGTAGCTCAGGGTTACCGCTTTTGGTACAGACATTGTACCCCGAGCTACACTCGGGAATACCGCCAGGGAGGTCAATGATCAATGCATGCAAGCTCAGTAACATGTACGTTTAACACTGACAAGTATTTATTACCTGTCCCAGAGATTACAGCACACCCTTTGATATCTGCAGTCATCTGATTTTCTTTCTAGAAGGACAGAGCCATCTTTGTTCAGGCATCATGCAGGGTCACTGTCTATTTCCTGGACTGAGATGTTGACACGGAGATGCCTCAATCATGTAAATCCTGGTGCGTGTGCAGTTATTGGCTGTGTTCACAAATGTCTGACACAGACCAGCCCCTGCAGCAGCTTCTCACCTCATTATTTGCTACAAAGTTAATGCTGCAGTCTGATCACAGGGAGAGGAGACTGAGGAAATGATTTGCCCTGAGTGCAGCAGACTGATGACATTATCCCAAGCTAGACAAGGTCATTGGACTGGAGCTCAGTGGCTGCTTATTAAAGTGCCTCTCCAGGCAAAAATGAAAGTCATTTTGCAAAAAACCCCCAACAATGAATCCACATTCATATAACCCCCCCCCTGTGCAAAGCTTTTTACTATTACAGAGCAAGTATCTGTTGATCTTACCATTTTTTTGTGGACCATGGACAGTCTTCAAGATTTTGAAATCCATCCTTTATTTCAGTCTTGCACAGTTGTGCAGGCTGCTCTCCTGTACTAAAATTCCTTACTGATTTCACTGCACACTGTGATCTTCTCACAGTATGCATTAGAAGCTGCAGCAGTTCAGATACAGCCTGCCTCACATCCTGGCTGGAGGACGTCCAGCATCATCTAGATCTTTTCTCCCCAGCCTGACTGTCCCTGCCTCTTTCATTCCCTGGCTTCCAGTTCTTCCAGTCACTAAAGCTCAGCATCAAATTCAGGCATTACCCAGGGCAGTCTGCCTAAAAAACCATCCTATATAGGAACACCCAGGCCTCAAGACTGACACCCACCCACAAAGGCATTTTTTAAAATATTATAACTCCTTCGAAAAGCCACCCCCCGCTTGTATCAAGGATGAGAGCCTGTAATGTTTTCAGAAAGCTATGTACAGCACACTGTTGGCCCCTCCCACCAGCCATGAGTTGCCTGCATTGCATAGAGAAGCACAGAGACAACGTGATGACACCACTAAGTCTAAAATAAAACATTATTAGCAAGTTGAAGCAAAAAGGAGAAACTTGGGAAAGCAAAAATAAACAGAATACATTTCAGCTTCAAGTCTCCTTTCTCCCTAATTGGAGATCAAAGTGAGGTAGGACACTGTTTATTGATCCAAATCATGAACTAGGTATGTGGGATGAACATCCACAAAAATCTGGACACATACGAGGAACAACATCTGGACTGTTTTCTGTGTAAACAGAGCTGGGATAACTTTGAAGGAAAGGTAAGAGTAACCCCCACCACCGCTGACATACAGACCCTCGATTTTCAAATATTTGTCTTGGTGTATTTCCACATATCCTGTGATCTCTGCAGCAAATCTCATTGTAAAGATTTACACGACATAAACATACAGAAATGTGTCACACATTGAAACAAACCACTTTCAGCTAACTTGTGTTACATCTGCGCATACATTATACGGTTTCTCTTAAAGAGGACATGAAGGTCTCATTTACACTTGCAGTTCAGGTACTTATATAGCGCCGTCAATTTACGCAGCACTTTACATATATATTGTACATTCACATCAGTCCCTAACCCTCAAGGGGGGTACAATTTAAGGTCCCTAACTCACATTCATACATACACATATTAGGGCCAATTTAGACAGGAGCCAGTTCCCCTACCAGCATGTCTTTAGAGTGTGGGAGGAAACCGGAGTACCCGAAGGAAACCCACGCAGGCACAGGGAGAACATGGAAACTCCAGTTAGGTGGTGCCATGGTTGGGATTTGAACCAACGACCCTAGTACTGCCAGGCAGAGGTGCTAACCATTTAGCCACTGTGCTGCCCAACTACTGCCAAATGTATACACAAACCAACTTCCATGCAGCTGCAATATACAAAGCAGAAGGTTTTAAAGGGTACCAGAGTTTAGCTGTAAGCCACACCTACAAAATACTCTAAAATGTATATAGAAAGACAATGGAGTTAAGTTACTAAAACTAAACAGTGCAACATCTGGTGCAGCTGTGTATGGTAGCCAATCAGCTTCTATCTTCACCTTGTCAATTAGCTTTGAGAATAAAACCTGGAAGCCGATTGGTTTCTGTGCAGAGCTGCACCATATTTTTCACTCTCTAGTTTTAGTAAATCAACCCCAATATCTATGCAAAGCTAGAGGGGTACTACACTACCGCAATGAATGCATGCCATTTTATTTTTTACATTCCAAAAAAAAAAAATCTCACTTGTATGATAACAGATGAGTTTCACAGCTCGAGATGAATGACGATATTGTTTAAGCTGAAACAGATGTGTGTCAGATGGCAAAACCATTAGAATGTCCCATCATTAAAGAGAAACAGGATAACAATGAGCCATCTGAATAAAAAGAATCGTACTGATCAGGAAATACACAAGCCACAGCTAATCTCATGTTTATTGACGGGTAATGCCTTTCAGGCATGCACATGAATTCAGTTGAGTACCATGAAGATCAAGACTTTGTTCACATGAAAAGGTCAGGGCAGACCACTGATCACAATTAGTCTGGGAAATGGGTTTTGTGGAAAAAAAAAATGGAAGAAAGAAAGGAGGGAGAGGAAATAGAATGAGGAAAAAGAGAAAATAAAGAGGAGATAGATAGATAGATAGATAGATAGATAGATAGATAGATAATAAAGGTAGAAAGAATGAGGAGAAAAGAAAAACAGAAAGAAAAGAAAAAAAATGAATGACAGAAAAGAAAAAAAAAAAGAGAAAAGAACGAGAAACAAAAAAAGAACAAGAGAGAAGAAAGAAAGGAAGAACGATAGAGAGAAAAGGGAAAAAGACAAAAAGAGAGGGAAGAAAGGAAGAATGACATAGAGAAAAGAAAGAAAAAACAGAGAGGAAAGAAAAAAAAAAGAGAGGGAGGAAAGAGAGAAAAGAAAGGAAAAATGACAGAGAGGAAAGAAAAAAGAAAGAGGGAAAAAAGTGAAAAAAAAAGGAAGAAAGAAAGAGAAAAAAAAAGGAAAAATTAGAAAGAGGAAAAGAAAGGAAGTAGAACAGGGAGAAAAGAAAGAGAGGGAAGAAAGAGAAAAAAGAAAGGAGGAAAGTGAGAAAAAAAAGGAAGAATGACAAAGAGAAGAAAGGAAGATCAACAAAGGAAAAAAAAGAAAAGAATGACAGAAAGAAAAGAATGGAAGAAAGACAAAGAGAAAAGGAAAAAAGAAAGACAAAGAGAAAAAAATGTAGACAGACAGAGAGGGAAGAAAGACAGAAAGAAAAGAAGGAAGACAGAGAGAAAAGAAAGGGAAGAATAACAGAGGGAATAAAGACAGAAAGAAAAGAAGGAAGACAGAGAGGAAAGAAAGGAAAAATGACAGAGAAAAAAAAGAAAGAAAGAACTACAGAGAGAAAAGAAAGAAGGAATGGCAGAGAGAACATAAAAAATAAAGAGGGAGGAAAAAAGACAAGGAAGAAAGAAAGAAGGAAAGAAAGAAAGAAAAAAAGAAAGAAAGAGAAGAATGAAAGAGAGGAAAGTAAAAGAAAAAAGAGAGAGAAAAGAAAGGAAAAAAGAGAAAAGAAAAAAAGACAGCGAGGAAAAAAAAGGAATAACGACAGAGAAAATAAAAGAACACCAGAGAGGTAAGAAAAAAGAGTGATAGGTTAAAACTTTTAGCAGATAGATAAATAGATGGCAGAGAGAGAAAAGGGAACTAAGACAGAGAGAAAAGAAGGGAAGAAAGATAAAAGAGGCAAGTAAGGAAGACAGAAAGAAAAAGGAAAAAAAAATGAACTCAAGAAAGAACAAACAATTGAAAGAAAGAAGGTTAAACTTTTGGTAGATTTTCTATTGTTATTTTCCTACTATGAAAATGTTGCAGAAAGTGAGGAGAAATCATCCCAACGAGGATTTAGACACCTGTAAATAGTCAACATAGGTTCCAGTCTTTCCTTGCTCTATCCAAAACTAAATAAAATATTTTTAAATATGAAATTTCAAATCTGTTCTTTCAAACGTGAATTGAAATTAAGAGGAGTTTTGAAAGTGTACACCTTACATTATTTTTTAGTTAGCTGACAAATCAGATCATTAATGTCCTTTTAGAGCCCAAACTGGTCCATTTAAAGTGCATGAATTGTAGTGTATTATTCAGCTTTGTATAGAGTAGGTAAAGATTAAAAATTCCGTCAGTTTATTCTTTACATCTGTATGCCATTGTGGAGATTTACCAGTCCTTCCTGTCCTGGAAATACAACAGGAAGTGAGAGGAAATCTCTATAAAGTGAGGAAAATCCCCCTCCAAGACAGGACCTGTGTTCCCTTTGGACATGTTCCTTCCTGTTGACAATTTTGGATTTCCCATCACCCAATCACAGGGACAAACAGAAAGGGTGAATCTCCCCAGCAGGGACAAAGACAATAAAAGTCTGACAGGGGTTTTAACATTTCCTCATTCTATCCTAAAAAAAAAAAAAGCTTTAAAAAAAACTAATCTGCTGCTATCTGAGATCTCATCAACATGCTAACGATTTTTTTTTTGAAATCCACAGAGATGCGCAAAAACAAAAACCTGATAAGTATACAAAAAAGGTACAAGTTTAAAAACACCAACACAAAAAAGTGCACTTAGGGGTGTGCTTTTAGTCCACGCCCCGAAGGGGTGGAACCTCTTAGATTGTAAGCTCCAAGGAGCAGGGCCCTCGAACCCCTCGTGTATCGCATTGTATTGTTATTGTACTGTCACATGTTCTGTCTCCCATTGTAATGTACAGCGCTGAGCAAACTATTGGCGCTTTATAAATACTGTATAATAATAACCTCTACCCTGATCTCCCGGGGCGCAAGGCTCCTGACAGGGACAAAGGTTTCCAACATGGTCCACCTAGCCAAAAGGCCTGGCGGACCCCTTTCCTTGTGATCAGCCAAAGCCGACCGCAAAGTACTTCGTCGAGGGACTCTCCCGCAGGGAGACCCCCCAAGGATCGGGGAAGGAGGGAACCTAAGGGCCACACATGGCCTGAGGACCCACATCCTCCATCCAGTGAGGAAAAAAAAAAACACACACAAACTTCGCAAAGTGACAAAGTGACTTAGCCAAAGGCCTAGCTCTAAAAGGCGTAGTGCAGAAAAAGTGTATAGCATAGTGACCATGTGCACTTTTCACACATGCGATCCCAAGCCCATGTGTTACTATGAGCACCCCTGGGGCGACCACTCCCAGGGGGCACTACTCCCTGGACTCTCTGATTCCTCGGCCCCTGGCCAGACAAGGTAGACCCATTCAAATCAGGAGGAACTGGTCCCCTCAGGTTTTCCTGGGGAATTACCCCAACAGCCTGTGGGCACCTCAGTTTCTCTTCCAGCGGTACTAGCCTTCAGAGCCCCCATCATACCAGTAGGGGTGCTGAGCAAAGTCGCAAATGTTTAAGTAAAACCTGTTTTCATAACATATTTCATTTAGGCCCAGTGATATCATCGCTGGATCTCTGTGCTTCTCTATGCAATAAAGGCAGATCATGGCTGGTGGGAGGGACCTGCAAGATGCTGTACATAGCGTTGTGAAAATAGCACCCTGCTTCTGTACAGCTCACAATAACCTTCAGCCCTGAGGTAAGTAGTGGGTTGGCTCTTGGAAGGTGTTATGCAACTAAAAAAAGACCTGCATGGGTTGGTGTTAGTCCGGTGGAGTGGGATGGTTTTGCATGAAGACCACCGTAGGTAATGCATCATCACAGGGTCTCTGTGCTTCAATATTGTTCTCAATAACCCTCAGCCTTGATGCAAGCAGTGGGCTGGCTCTTATGGGTGGATGTCAGTTTAGAGGAGTGGGGGCTCTGCATGCAGACCAACCTAGGTAACACACACACACACCTCCATCATTGAAAAAAATACAATAAATAAAAGGGGCTATCCATGAAGAGTATGGCTAGGGAGATGCCAGGAAATGAGGCAGGCTCGGCTTGGTTTGCTGCAGCTTCTAATGCACACTGTTAGCAGTTGACTGTGTGAGGTGAAATCAGAGTAAGCCGTTTTAGCACAGGAGAGGAGCTTGTACAGCTGTGCAAGACGAGGCTGGATTTCAGCCATAATTTTTTCTTAGAAAGGGTCCAAATTCGGTCATTTAAAAGGGCCCATTTAATAATACATTTTACCATTTACAAACTCGTTTTAATAATTGAAACTAATTGAAAGTAATATTCTAAAGTCTTCAAACTGGTACATTAAAAGGGTCGATTTAATAACACGTTTGGAAATTTATAAAGCACGGTGTTGTGTTGTATAATATTCGATTGGCCATGCCAGCGCAATATGTACACCATAACAGTACAGTGCAAATTCCTACAATGCCATAAAAAAAAAAAATAGCTTGAAATGTCTGCAGCATATTAAATTTGTACATATTACATTATTATGTCAAAAGTTAAGTCATGAAATGAAAAACCAACACTTTCAGCACATAAACCTCAAGCAGTAAATTGAATAAAAGAAAATCACTTAACATCTAGAATTTTTTTCTTTGTGCACCTTTGATGCAACAGACCTGCCGGAATTTAAATACCAGACAAAATCTCTCTAAAACGTAGACACAAAAAAAAAATGGATATTTTTACAATCCCTGATCTAAACCAAAATCTAAATTATTTTTGAGAATAATAACAAAATACAATAAATCTACAAATCCATATTAATCCTCATGCAAGGTCAAGGCAAAGCTTTATGTGAAAAGTTGGGGAAAAAAGGAAAGTCCGCTATGGTTTGACTGACAGTGTTTAATAATTTGAGCCGCAGACGTTAAAAGAGATGAACAGGCAACAGGTTAACGTTAAGACTACAATTTGCCAGCGCTTTACCGAGTCTCGTAACATTACAAGCCCCCAGGCAGCTATCATCTTTATTTGGAAGGTGTTCAGAGGTCTGCACTTTGTAAGTTACACATACCAGCTTAGTGTAATATTGTGGTGTTACACTTGGCTGCCGTTTAGAAAAAAAAAAAGTTGAACCTTTTTCTTTAGAAAACTTTGAAAAATCTCTAAAGTAATGAGGCATAAACATCTTAAAAAAACATAAAAGTTACATGGAATAAAAGTACCGGCAATAAATAAAAATGACGCGGCAAAAACTTTGCTCATTAACCTCCCTAGCGGTCTGATTATGTCCATATTTATGTGCTCAAAGCGGTACATTTTTTTGCATGGAAATATGTATTTTTTTTATTGTAGGCCTGTAATTTTTAGGAATAACTCACTGAAATCTGTCCAAACAAGAGTCTAGTAAACATCCCGGGTATGTTAAAATTTAAAACATGAAATCATAAATTATAATTGAATAAATAATCATAAAAAATAATAATATAATAATAAATTTAATTCAATAATATAATCAAACCAAAAACACTGAAATTTGAAATATAGCGCCAAGTTCGCACATCATTGAGCAAAGTCACAAAATCGTTTTCAGTGTCTGATGACAAATTTCCCCACGAATCATTATCACTCAATTCTGCAAGTGGTTCTAATTTACTATCGCTGTTCTCTAGCCTCCCTAGCAGTCTGATTATGTCCATATTTCTGTGCTCAAAGCGGTACATTTTTTTGCATGGAAATATGTATTTTTTTTTATTGTAGGCCTGTAATTTTTAGGAATAACTCACTGAAATCTGTCCGAACAAGAGTCTAGTAAACATCCCGGGTATGTTAAAATTTAAAACACGAAATCATAAATTATAATTTAATAATCATAAAAAATAATACATTTAATTCAATAATATAATCAAACCAAAAACGCTGAAATTTGAAATATAGCGCCAAGTTCGCAAATCACTGAGCAAAGTCGCAGAATCGTTTTCAGTGTCTGATGACGAATTTTCCCACGAATCATTATCACTCAATTCTGCAAGTGGTTCTAATTTACTATCACTGTTCTCTAGCTGGTCTAAAACCGCTTTTGACCTAAAGGGACGCTTTTTGGACGCCATGGACGTTTCTCAGTTTCCAGGCAGAAAGAACAGTAAAAATGCAGGCAGGGCACAGGACAAAGCACTCGGGACAAAATGTATGTGAAATGGTTTGATACAGTAATGTTTTACTATGTGATTTTAGTGTATTTAGTGAATGTCACTTTTAAAATTTTCATACTTCCCGCCGGTTCCGTCCCCCGTACGTCCCGACGCTTGCAGGGAACGGAACCCAGAAGACGGATGCCGGCATCGGCCGGAGGACATTGCCGGGGACACTGCAGGAGGGACATCGCAGGAGCGCAGGACAAGGTAAGTGCAGAAGAGATCCCGGAGCAATGCTGCATGGTATTTCCAAGTGTAGCTCGGGGTTACCGCTTGTAGTACTGAAACTTTACCCCGAGCTACACTCGGGAATACCGCCAGGGAGGTTAATGTTATAGTTTTACCATCACCCACAGTGGATCTACCATAAGCACACACACTCACCGGCCACTTTATTAGGTACACCTTGCTAATACCAGGTTGGACCCCCTTTTGCCTTCAGAACTGCCTTCACTCTTCGTGGCAGAGATTCAACAAGGTGTTGGAAACATTCCTCAGAGATTTTGACAGGATAGCATCACGTAGTTGCTGCAAATTTGTCCGCTGCACATCCATGATGTGGATCTCCCGTTCCACCATATCCCATAGGTTCTCAATGGATTGAGATCTGGTGACTGTGGAGGCCACTGGAGTACAGAGAGCTCATTGTCACGTTTAACCCCTTGCCTACCGGGCACTTATACCCCCTTCTTTACCAGGCCAATTTTCAGCTTTCAGAGCTGTCGCACTTTGATTGACAATTGCGCGGTCATGCAAGATTGTACCCATATGAAATTTTTATCATTTTTTTTCTCATAAATAGAGCTTTCTTTTGGTGGTATTTAATTGCCGCTGGGCGACTTTACTTTTTGCGCTATAAACAAAAAAATTGCAAAAAATTTGAAAAAAAAATTTTTTTTCTTTGTTTCTCTTATAACATTTTTCAAACAAGTAATTTTTCTCCTTCTCTGTGTGTTGATGAGGCAGCACTGATAGGCAGCACTAATGAGGTGTCACGGATAGGTGGCACTGATGATGGGTACTGATAGACAGCACTGATAGGTGGCACTGACTGGCATCACTGCTGGGCACTGACTGGCGGCACTGCTAGGCATTGACTTTTCGGATCATTCGCTGTAAACCATAGATGGTTGTGTGTGAAAATCCCAGTAGAGTAGCACTTTTTAAATACTCAGACCAGCCGGTCTGGCACCAACAACCATGCCATCTTGTCGTCTTCACCACGTCTACATGCCTAAATGCACTGAGTTGCTGACATGTGATTGGCTGATTACCAATTCGTGTTACCAAGCAATTTAACAGGTGTACCTAACAAAGTGGCTGGTGAGTGTATTCTATATAATTCAACATAGATTTTTAGGACTTATATTTTACATGCTTACTGTACTGTATTATCATTACATGTACAGATTTCCCTTTTGCTGGCAACTTGTGTATCAGTCAGTCAACCTACTTAATTAAAAGAAACATATTTTCAGTGAGTCAATTTAGAATAATTACTATAGCATTTACCTTAAAGTGGGCCTATACTATAAAGTGGTTGTAAACCTGAGACATAAAATATGAAAAAAGTACATACCTCTATAGCAGGGGTCTCCAAACTTTCCAAATAAAGGGCCAGTTTACCGTTTTTCTGGATTTGGGGGTGGGGTCTGTCAGTGTGAATGGAAAATGCCCTGGCGTCAACTGGAGTAAACAATGCCCTGGCGTCAACTGGAGTAAACAATGCCCCATCATTGGTATTACTGGGAGAAACATTGCCCCATCATTGGTATCAGGGTAAGGAATAATGCCCCGGTCCTTGGTGTCAGTGTGAGGAATTTTTCTGCATTGTTGTTGTCACGAGGAAGAATAGTGCCCCATGACTGGTGTCATTGTTGGTATCAAGGGAAGAAATAATGCCCCATCGCTGGTGTCAGTGGGAGGAATTGTGCCCAATT
Organism: Staurois parvus; assembly: GCF_062004578.1. Lineage (NCBI taxonomy): Eukaryota > Metazoa > Chordata > Amphibia > Anura > Ranidae > Staurois > Staurois parvus. The sequence goes on along the minus strand of NW_028317958.1, from coordinate 3,325,580 downwards.
GTTGGTGCCCAATTGCTTGCATCAAGGCTGAGGGTTATTGAGAACAATACTGAAGCACAGAGACCCCGTGATGATGCATTACCTAGGGAGTAATAATGCCCCAAGGGACGGATATAGGCAGGCAAAGGGCAGCATCCAGTTTGCAGACAACTGCTTTATAGTGTGTACTTGTCCCAAAAAAGGGCTTGAAGTGTCATTCCTGTCTGCTGCCATCAGCATGAATCAATCACTTCTGACAAGTTTTCCTGACACCAAGAGAAAAATGGTGATAGGGGAGGGAGCTCCAGCAGATTGACAGCCTCAGCTCAATTCCTGTGTGAAGGGGATGCGTGTCTTCCCTTCAATCAACTCTCAGAGATCTGAAGTTGAAGGAGATCCTGAACTCAGTGGCTAGACTTATCCACCTCACCACCAGCTCCACCTCTGCCACCCCCCCTCTGCCTCTCCCTCCACTGGCTCCCGATTGCCCAACGCATCAAATTTAAACTTCTAACCCTGACCTACAAAGCCGTTCACAACACTGCCCCTGACTACCTCACCAACCTGATCCCCAAGTACCGCCCTACCCGTACCCTTCGCTCCTCACTGGACCTCCTTCTTATCCTGCTCCCTGGTCTCCTCCTCCCATGCACGACTGCAAGACTTCTCCAGGTCTTCCCCCATCCTCTGGAACTCACTGCCCCAATCCATCAGACTGTCGCCTTCCCTCCTCACATTCAGGCGCTCCCTCAAAACCCATCTCTTCAGGGAAGCCTACCCCACCCTCACCTAACGGCCATTCTCCCTTGTTCCTCCCACCCTTCATTCCCCTCAGCCACTTCCTACTGTACCATTACCCCCTCCCTCCTAGATTGTAAGCTCAAAAGAGTAGGGCCCTCTTACCCCTCGTACGTTGTTTGTTACTGTTGTACTGTGCCATGTATTGCCCCCCCCCCCTATTGTACAGCGCTGAGCAAACCCTTTGGCGCTATATAAACTCGATGTAATAATAATAATAATGTTAACCCATTTCGCTGAATATTTTTTTTCATCCAAAACTACTTCTACATTTGTTTAGTACTTCTGGTCCCCTGTTCCAACTTGCCCCACCAACTGCCTTGTAAAATTTCTCTTGAAGATATCACTAGTTCCTTGTGAATCAGTAAACAAGATGTTCTGGAGACCAGTGTACAAAATGGCTGCTTTGAACGTGCAACTAATGATGCTTGGCCTTGACTGTCAAGCTTTTTATAAGTTCTAAGTCTGGAATTTTTCCTTCCCGAATTTCCTGGTGTCACAACGCTCAGCTACAGATTATCTTTCAACGCAGGAATTACTAGAAACAATGTATTTATTCTAAGATAAAGGCGATCTTGTTTATTGCTCACAGAAAGAAAATTAATTAGCTTGACCAGTGAGCCAAGTGGAAAACAGGCACTCTGTAAGGAGAACAAGAGCTCGTGTTAACTGTGCTAGAAAAAATAAATACGATGGAGAATAAAATTCCACCTGTCATCACCCCGGGCGCCCCACATGTAGAATTTACACAAGCTGAACTTGAAATGCCGGAGGGTATGTCAAAACACTTTGTCACTGCGGCACTCTGTGCTGTTAAATTGCCCTGGAGATGAAACAAGTGGCTGAAAAGGGGAAAGGTATTTGAAGCATATTAAGACATGCTTAGAATACTGGAACCAGCCCTCTGGCCTTGCTCCAGCACTTATCGTCTTCCAATCTGTTCCATACAGGCCCTTTTCAAGATCTGGAGGAAAATGCAGTCATCTTCAGTTTCAGATAAATATATGGTAAATGGTCCAATAAAAAGAAATGTGTCTTGCACAAAAGAAAGTGATCTGGGTTTTATTTGGCAGATTTTCTTTCTTATCAGTATTTAGTCCTAATTACAGTTTAAATGTTAGGATCTTTGTTACGCTAGCAACTGGTTGTTTGGTGAGTGATCATTTGTGGGTGTTCTCTGAGCCAAGTGTAGCACATAAAAAGGGAATACGGTACGCAAAAAGGACTTTTAAAAGTTTTCCGTTATAGAAATTTTACTTTTAGCAGATGTTTAAATCTTAAAGGGATTGTTCACTTTGGGGCAACTGTACTTCTTTAGACAAGAGTATTTTAGTGGTGGCCATTGTGGTCTTTTCTGTGGGCCTCAGATATATTTGACACGTTTTCTGTGAAACAACTTCACTTAGAAGAACAATAACACAATAAAGGATCCGTTCATTAGAAAAGGGAAAAGGAATGCATGATCTGTAACCAATAATGGAAATGTGTGGGAAATAAAAACATGGTGCCATTTTTACACTTAAATCTTAGGAAAGATCTCTTTTTTTGACCAGGAAAAGTCATTCTGTTCAACGATTATTGTTCATTCTGTTTGACGATTGTTTACGTTTTTAAGTAAATTAAACTTGCTTTATTCACCGATTTATTGTTCACCATTTATTTTATTTCAGGTACTTATATAGCACCGTCGATTTACGCAGCGCTTTACATATATATATTGTACATTCACATCAGCCCCTAACCCTCAAGGGGCATACAATCTAAGGTCCCTAACTCACATTCATACATACACATACTAGGGCCAATTTAGACAGGAGCTAATTCACCTACCAGCATGTCTTTGGAGTGTAGAAGGAAACCAGAGTACCCGGAGGAAACCCACGCATGCACAGGGAGAACATGCAAACTCCAGGCAGGAGGTGCCGTAGTTGGGATTCGAACCAACAACCCTAGTACTGCCAGGCTGAAGTGCTAACCATTTAGCCACTGTGCTGCCCTAGGGTATTTGCTATTTATATTGTAACAGTGCGAGGTCCTGTCACTGGGTTAAAATAGATAGAAGGTCAAGAAGCTCGAGGCTGGGTGCATTAAAGGGCTTGAGGCTGTGTGCATTTAAGGCTGTGTGCATCCAAGAAGTTCAAGGGTGAGTGCGTTAAGGAGCTCAAGGCTGTGTGTTTTCAAGAAGTCCAAAGCTGCATGCAAGGAATAGCCAGTGATCTAGGAGACCCAAGCAAGCACGGTACTGCTGACCAGAGAGAGCCAAGTGGCTTGATAATTTTCATTTGTATTTTGGCTAGAGAAAAACTCCTGTGTGGGAAAGCCTATGTTGGTTTTTTGTTTTTTTACCTTTTTTTAACAAACATGAGCTACCAGGCCCTTAAATATAGTTCTTGACTGACGTAAACGTACTTGAAAACGCAGCTGCCACTACAGCTAATGATCCCCCGTGTCACAAGTGGTGGAGGATGCGGGCACTTTCAAAAGCTCCAAACTATGGAGCCCCATCCATAAATACAAAAATCCAGAGAAAACTGCAAAAGCTGTTTTCTCTGCTCAAAATCTATGCTCCATAGTCCTGCATTCAGCAAATGTGCAAACTCTGTGTCCTTTTCATGACCATTTTTATCTATTTTCACCCAGTGACAGGGCCTCACACTGCTACATACTCCCCCATCCTTGTTTTGACCCAGTAGGAACACATGTACCCATCACTTTGGTCAGGGCACCTCTTAGCCACGTAGGCCCAGCCTATGTTTCCAGGCTCGACCTATCCTGAATTTCAACTATTCCTTACAATAAACCCTCTCCCTTTTCTCTTAGGGTTCCTGGGCCTATTCTTAGTTTCTAAGGTTGCGTTATCTTTCTTGTCTCCTCAACTCCCTGTCCTGAAGCTTTTCCACAACTAATACCTTCAGTGTCTTCTTTATCAGTCTTTGTTAAGATCAGACCATAGGAGGGACCCCACAAAGGCAGGCAACTAACCCTCAAGAGACTTTCATACAGCTCCAACTCACCTGTTGTCCAACTCTCCGTGGGCAATTGTCCTTCCAATTGACACTGATCAAAGCACAAGGCATTGCATAACACCATAATTTTCACTGGTTTACTCATCACAATGTCACAGTCACCAATACCACTGTTAGCAATATCAATCATTAACAGATCATATCTTTCACCCTCAGAATCTCTGATACTATCAGTGGTGTCATTCAGAGTGTCTCCAGGTACCTCAACTCACACCTCTTTTTGGGTGGCAGACAGAACCTCTGCAACTGCCACGTCTATTCCGAGCCCTTCCTTCTTTTGATGTCTAGTGGGTGAGGCAGTATTCTCGCTATTTACTAACCACTGCCCAGCCACACCTCAGATCGCACTAACAGAAGTATTCTGTGTCACCACATCAAATTGAGAGACCTCTGGCATTTCCACCAGTTCTCCAGCAGGCAATGGACTGACTTGTAGCCAAAAGAAAGCCTGCTATCGGCTACAGAATACACCCACTGCCTGCTGTCAATCACAAAGAGAGAGTGAAACTACATTCTTACATCATGGCTTTGTACATGTGTCTGTTTCAGATTGGTTATTGGTACTATTTAAGCTCCAAGTCTCATGTTAATGCATCGCTCTGCCTTGAAAAAGGAATCCTGCAAGGGTCCGAAACGTCTGCCTATGATACCTGTTGCTTTATCTGAATAAAGAACAAGATTATCACTCTACTAAAGTGTACTGGTGAAGATCCTTATTTTCCTGTTAGGGAATTAGGCCTTTAGCTTCCTCATCATGCTCTTCCCACTGTCAGCTTCACTAAAGAGCCGGCAGCACCCATAACAATTAGTGACAGGTAGGGAGGTCAGAGGGTAGCAGCAGTAAACATGCCGTCATGGTACACAGTGTACAGAGACAAGCATTCTGATGTAATCAATGTCATCAAGGAGATGGCGATGTCAGCCAGCAGCCACTAAAGGCTGCACATCAATAGGCTTCCTTGTGACCCCTCTAAGGGCAAGACGCTCTAGCGACTGCCATAACGTGAAAAGGAGAAGAGACGATATGCCCTGGATGGATTGACGGCCGTTATGGATGCTCCGAAGTGGGATGGGTGAGCCTAGTTGTATGACACACACATGCTTACCGTATGACCACGTGAACCTTTCCCATTGTAAGCTCACTATCACAGGGAAGAGCAGCCTTATCTCAGTGACGGCTCAATTGCTATTATGACATTTACCAGACTGGATTGTGCAAAAGAACTTTCACACACACTTAGTCTGTGGTCCTTCACTCTATTCATATACATGTCCACAACTGGACCTAGGATTACCTACACAGCACTCATACTTCTGGATAGCTGAGGTTGCATTTATGACACGGATCTATTGCCCCATAGTGGTGACTATTCATTTTTTATGGACTTTAGTCTCCCTTGTCTATTACCATTAGTTCAATCCGGATTGCATGGATGAGTATGGTGTTTGTGTGGTGTGCTGGCTGTACTGCCCTCCGCTTTGACTAGACAACGTCTTTTTCAACTTTTTATATGGTGTGATGGTAATCTTTTGATCTTTTTGTTTTTTGTGTATTTTTTTATTGTAAAAAAAACTGTTTCCTTGTATAAGCCGCTTGGTCCGCCTTGTAACCTCCTTTCATGCTTTCCTTGGCCCTAGTTGCTCAATTAGCCGTAAGTTACGCAGATCGCACCATTCACTTGCTGTATTTTTTAGGTGAGTCGGCTTCATCATACAGGGTTTAACAGGCTCCTTACCAGGTGATATGTGTTGGTCCATGGCGTCATTTTTAACTTTTGATTAAGAGACAATCATTCTGCCCATCTCTGTACACCAACTTACTGTTGATCTTATTTACCTCCAATTTCTTTATGTACAAACTGGAGACAATTACTGTATATTTGAATTTGGTGCAGTCATAGTGCACTTTGGAAAGGCGGTGATACTGAGAACTACCCAATTCTGTTGCATGTTTCAGTAAAGCTACTGAAACTGGTGGCAGGGCTTTTTGAATCTGCTGCAGGACCTTATAAAAGGACCATACCAACAGAAAAGTGCCACAGATGCTTTAACAAATTCCCCGAATTATGTTTTGTGGGTACTACTTTACTATGTGTAAGGGAAAAAAAATTTGATAGACCCTTCACCATTTACCAAGTGGATCAAGCTTCATTTATAGTTACACAAAGTGAGCAAGATTCCATTGGTTACAAGGTGAGTAAGCAAGCTTCTACTGGTTACAAGTAAGGTGAGATGGATTCCTTTAGTTAAAAGGAAAGCGAGCAAGAAGTGTTCTCCCAGGTATTTTTTCCTGGACATATCCAGTGGTTGTTTTTGATAGTTGCCTGACTTCTGCAGAGCCTACTCCCCACCTCTGCATCCATGGGTTCACCCATCTTCTCTAGGACAGCTAATCACCTTGTGATGGTAATGAAAAAAAAATTCTAATAAATGCACATATGCAGGGCTGGAGTATAAGCAGAAATAGCAGCACAATCAGCCAAACAGGTCTTCTACTACCAAGGAGCGTGCTGAAAGCAGGAGAGAGCAGAGCAACAAAGAGATGTTCTCATCAGTGTGCAGTTTCAATTTTCAATGTCCAGTCACAGGCTGGGGGGGGGGGATGGTGGTCAAGTCCAGGAGGACCTGGGCTCAGAGTAAGTGGGGTGAGTGATGCCTAAGAACATCTAGGAGGTAGAAAAAATAAAGTACTGCAGGGGAAATCACTGGATTGATGGTGAACATTGCAGCAAAATCTGCTTTTGTCCTAGAGTTCCGGTTTCACTGTTTAGGTAACACAGATATTGTGAAGGACCCATAATTCTGCCCTGAATGACAGAGAACCTAAGGATGGCCCTGCACTGCATTTGAACTGCATATATATGCACACCCTCTATAGAAAATCATGTTATTTAACATGTCATGTGATTCTATGACTTCTCGAACGCATTTAAATTCGCATAAGTGTGAACCAGGTCCAAAGTCAAACAATGAACTTCTACTATTGCTCCTTTTCTGTCAGTTAAATATAGCACTGAAAGCATTTTGTTAAAACTTCTCTGTAAGTACAAAACACTACCTGCTGATCCCACCAGAAATCAAGCTATGATATCTTGAAATCTCAAGCAGTTTATCAGCACTGCTCAATTCACTTCTGTGGACTGCAGAACACCTTCCCTACATTATGCAGAGGAAGAAAAGAGATCTTCTGAAGTCTCAACGGAACTCCTGTCCTAGGGCATTAATGCTGCTCCTCCACAGATGCAGTACAGTAAATGAGTGTTGTCACCCTAAAGCAGAAGTGTGTTACTAAATCTAAATCTTTATTTCTCCATAGCCCTCCACAGAACACATTTTTAACTCTACAACTGCTGGCCTCTTCCATTTCCATGGAAAGGCTAAACTATAAATCAGTCTCTCTCAAACCTTTCAACATGGAGAACACTTGAAATCATTTTCAGACCTCAAGGAACCCCTGCTTAATAATTACTCAAGGGTCAATGAGAAGAATAGAGGTCACTGGCTGCCCTTCTTAAGAGTGGTGATCAGCCTTTCTTGACCTTTTCAACATGGAGGAACCCTTGGAATCATTTTCAGGTCTCAGGGAACCCCTGTTGATAATTACAGCTGAAGGTGCATTATTGTAATAATCAGTGGGAAAAATGCTTCTAACATTTGTGGTCACAAGAAATTTGCAATCTTACCGATAGCTAAAAGATCATTGGTGTCAGTGGTTACTCATCGCTCAAGAAAACCCTAGTAATCTCTGGAGGAACTTGTCCTGTGGTTAAGAAAGGCTGCTATAGATCAGTGATCTCCAAACTGCAGATGTGGCCCTTTGCTTGTCTTTATCTGGCTCTTAGTGCACTATTTCTCCTACTTATGCTAGGAACTATTCCTCCCACTGACATCAACAATTGGCCATAGTTATAATTACTGCCACTGACACCAGTGATACAAAGAATTATTCCTCCCACTGGCACCAACAATGAGGCATAATTACTTACACTGACCCCAATGATGGGGCACTTTTCCTCCCACTGACGCTAATGTTGAGGTATTGTTTACTCCTACACTACAACATTTTCTACTCCCACCGGTCACAGTCTGGCCCCCTAAAGCCTTGAAGGACAGTAAACTGGCCCTTTGTTTAGAAAGTTTGCAGACCCCTGCTATTGATAATTGTTTTAGGACTGTAAGCTCCTAAGCACAAGTTAAGTCATGTATGCAACACAAGGGCTCATTTCAATCCTAAAAGGTGCACTTTCTCCTAAATAAAAAGAAAACGAATGACCTAGCCTCCCCCTCACTGTTTTCATTTAAATGTCATAAGCTAAACCCTAAAGCCTAATTCACCTCTATTCTCTGTCAGCACCGGCCATATCCTCCAGGAGATAGATGATATTGTACACAGTCTTTCAGGTGGTTGTATTTCAACATGTGCATGATTAAAATGCTGTGCAGTCTATTAACTAGCTGAATGTGTGTGTTCCATTCCAAGTCATTCCGCATTCAGGCCGGAACAATGCACAGAGTTCTGGCCTGACACCCACAACCCGGCTCTTGTGTACAAGATCAAATTCTCGCCTTATGCAACATTCCTCACTAAATAATATGCTTGGAGGCTGGAGGACATCACATTGTAAATCAGCAGAACACCTGACAAAGCTCTGCGTTCCCTATGAGCAATGGAAGAATGGGAATAGAAAGCCAAATCACGAAAGGTGCGAAGCGATCTGTACAATCTAGAAGCTGTCAAGGCTCGCACGTATTATTAACTAATTAATTAGTTGCAAACACCCAGAAGGCGAACTGATTTCATCACAGGTGCTCTTTTCAGTTCCAAGTGTTGACTTGGCGGGGGTCACACTGATAAATTACATCTGATTATTACTAGACAAACATAAATGGACCCCCCCAGACATATATAAATGTGTTTGAGAGATTCTTTGGCCACTTTCACTAGGGCACTGTTGGGCTGCAAAACCAGAAGCCCAACAGCAGTAGCAGTTGAGGGGCATTTTTAAACTTACCTTATTCACCTGTCAAAACCAAGCAACAGCTGTCCAACAGCCCCATACATTGTTGCAGGAAAAAAAAAAAAACAGGGTGTGTCACTTGGGCAATACGGTCACAGCGTTAGGAAAGTATTGCTGATTACCAACAACTGTCAAAGCAGACATCTGCACTGATAACCAGAGCACTGATCAGTGCAGCCCCAAAAGTGCCCATCAGTGCTGCATATCAGTGCAGCCCCAAAAGTGCCCATCAGTGCTGCCAATCTGTGCCCTTCAGTGCCAATATCAGTGCAACATCATCAGTGCCTCCTCATCAATGCCCACCAGTGCCACCTCATCAGTTCAGTCTATCAGTGCCCATCAGTGCTGCCTCATCAACGCACATCAGTGAAGGAAAAAAATTACCTGTTTGCAAAATTTTATAATAGAAACAAAGAAAACCTTTCTTTTTTTCCCCAAAATTTTAGTTTTTTTCATTTATAGTGCAAAAATAAAAAACCCAGTGGTGATTAAATTCCACTAAAAGAAATCACTATTTGTGTGAAATAAATTCTAAAAATTTCATATGGGTACAGTGTTGCATGACCGCGCAATTGTCATTCAAAGTGCGACAGCGCTGAAAGCTAAAAATTTCCTGGGCAGGAAGGGAGTACAAGTGCCCAGTAGGCAATTAGGTCATTATTCAATTAATTACGAACGTATTTCTCACAACATTAACTACCACACACAAACCCCCCCCCCAAAAAAAAACTATTGACTACCCCCTTATGTGCTTCACCTGCAACCTGTCCCTAACTAATTTTGCCGGTTTTAATCCTGGCGTGTCCAGCCAGTTACGCCACAGTTTTGTAAATTTATCTGGACACCCCTTATGTTGATAGACCATATATTCTCTTTGTAGGACTTCATTTACTGTTTTTACCCATAGGGAGTGGGTTGGGGGGGGGGGGGGCGGTGTGGAAATTCAATTCTGCACTATCACTTTTCTTCCTATAAACAGCAGGCCAAGGATCGCCATACAGATCTGAGGGGTATATCGTTCTCTGTCCAGCCATCCCATTACACATATCTTGGGTTCAGAAGCGGGCTTTAAGTTACACAAGGCAGGTGGGAGCAGTAGTGTTTTTATTCAAAGAAGAGTTTTCTGGGTTTTTTTTTAATAATAATGGGATTTGGTAAAGCTATCATGTGATCTATGGATTTTGGTGTGAATTTTAATGACTGGTCCTCTTTAAGGCATGTCATTACAAAGCAGCTAGATTATGTTCCGCATCGCAATGATTGACAGCACAGGCTTCATCCACATTCCTTACCACAAAGATATCTAAAACACTTCCATGTTTAGATGCTGAAAGCCACAAACTACATTACTTAACATTCCTCCGTTTCTCCCTTTTTGGCTGGTTATTGAAGCCACATGTTGGCATCTGCTTGTTTCATGGTTCATTTGAGATAAATATGCAGAAAATTGTGAGAAGAAGTTATAGGCCATAGATTTAAGAAGTGGGTAGATATGCCCCCATGTGACCAAACCACTATGTTATAAAACAAACTGTAAACTTCAATTTTCACCATTAACAATGAGCAAAATACAATAAACGAGAAAAAGATATAAACAAGGTATATCCACATTTCCAGAACATTCTTATAGCACAAGTAAATATTAAAATGAATGCTAGCAGGTCTAATTTTTGGCAGAAGAGACTTTATATGTGTATTTTGCCAAAAAACATTCTTTTTCTTCCTGCTAGCATGTTTTAAAGCTAATCTCTGGGCAAAACCATATCCCTTTCAGGTGCCATTTCCAGGTGTAGGGGGGCGGTAACCCAGCACCCCAAATTGTGCCAACGCTGACCGGTCTCATCCCATTGGCATGGCTGCAGAATCTTCTTCTGAATACAGGGAAAAATGTATAGGAGTGAAAAAGGAAGTGTCCACCAAAGTGTGCCCTAAGGAGGACCCACCCCATGTACACCAAGACTCCGCTCCAGAACATCATGTAATCACAGGTTTTGGTGAGTAATGGGGCAGCAGGAAGTTTTTTGGTTTTTTTTTAAAATGGAAACAAATATTTAAAGGGGGTGGGAGGGTTAGCAGTAGCCTGGAGAGTAGTTTGACTTTGTGGTGTACACGTCTGACATCCGTAAGCTGCGTCAGTGGCCCACAAGAGGTAAAGGAAAAAATATGATGGGCTTGATGAAGGAACCTAGAAGATGGCAGCAGAGCAGGGACGGACTGACCATTTGGAAACTCGGGCACTGCCCGAGGGCCCGGGGTCAGTAGGGGGCCCCATGAGATGCCCCTGGTACCTTTTTCATAGACTTTGTTGAGTTTGGGCAAGGACACAGGGGCCCCATGATCCCCTATTGCCCAGGGGCCCCATGAGTTGTCAGTCTGCCCCTGCAGCAGAGACAACTGAGACACAAAGGGGGGGCATGGAACTTGGCAGAATTAAAAATAATAGCAATTGTGTATAGCATCATGTCACACTGACTACCAACTACAGACACAAAATGCCTGGTTTTGGAAATCAGATAATTTGTATATGAAGGAGCCTGTACTGCACTGGTGACAGTATGTAAACAAAGAAAAAGAAAGAAAATTTCTTCATTTTACAAAAAAAATGACAAAAAAAAACTCGCCATATCTCTTATTAAATACCTCGGACTGTCTACTTTGCAAAAAGGGGTCATTTGGGAGATATCTGTACTGTTCTGACATTTTTGGGCCACAGGAAATTAGACTGGCTGTCACTACTGCAGGATTGATCAATTTTCAGATATATCCCATAGTTTGTGAACTCTATAACTTTCCTACAGACTAAATAATAAATACTGATTTGGGTTATTTTCACCAAAGAAATGTAGCAGAATACATTTGGCCTGAATTTATGAAGAACAATTATTTACTTGTAAAATTATATAACAGAAATGAAGAAAAACATGTTTTTTTTTTCAAAATGTTCAGGCTTTTTTCATTAACTCAGCAAAATATAAAACACCCAGTGGTGATTAAATACAACCAAAATAAAGCTCTAGTTGTGTGAAAAAAATGAAAAAATTTAGTTTGGGTACAGCGTTGCATGACCGCGCAATTGTCATTCAAAGTGCGAGAGTGCTGAAAGCTGAAAATTGGCCTGGGCAGAAAGGGGGTAAAAGTGCCTGGTATTGAAGTGGTTAAGTACTTACCACTTTGGCAGCTGGAGAGTCTTCACTTCACTCTCTTTAAGAACTATGGACTACAGCAGAAACTTTAGCATTCAGTCTGGTGTCTCAGATGCCTGCTTCCCCCACCATGTACACTGGTTCTAACAGCAGGCCCCTATGTCACTACTACGTAGGGGTGACCAGAAGGAACAACCTCTGCACATAATGGATAATCAAGCATTTGAAACACTACCCTAAAGTTTGTCAGATGTAAAAATTTAGCCAGTAGTTACAGTATCTCACGGAAGTGAGTACACCCCTCACATTTTTGTGAATATTTTATTCTATCTTTTCATGTGACAACACTGAAGAAATGACACTTTGCTACAATGGGACGTAGTGAGTGTACAGCTTGTATAACAGTGTAAATTTGCTGTCCCCTCAAAATAACTCAACACACAGCCATTAATGTCTAAACCGCTGGCAACAAAAGTGAGTACACCCCTAAGTGAAAATATCTAAATTGGGCCAAATTAGCCATTTTCCCTCCCCGATGTCATGTGACTCTTTAGTATTACAAGATTTCAGGTGTGAATGGGGAGCAGGTGTGTTAAATTTGGTGTTATCGCTCTCATCTCTCATACTGGTCACTGGGAGTTCAACATGGCACCTCATGGCAAAGAACTCTCTGAGGATCTGAAAAAAAGAATTGTTGCTCTACATAAAGATGGCCTAGGCTTTAAGAAGATTGCCAAGACCCTGAAACTGAGCTGCAGCATGGTGGCCAAGACCATACAGTGGTTTAACAGGACAGGTTCCACTCAGAACAGGCCTCGCCATGGTCGACCAAAGAGGTTGAGTGCACGTGCTCAGCGTAATATCCAGAGGTTGTCTTTGGGAAATAGACATATGAGGGCTACCAGCATTGCTGCAGAGGTTGAAGGGGTGGGGGGTCAGTCTGTCAGTGCTCAGACCATACACTGCATCAAATTGGTCTGCATGGCTGTCGTCCCAGAAGGAAACCTCTTCTAAAGATGATGCCCGCAAACAGTTTGCTGAAGACAAGCAGACTAAGGACATGGATTATTGGAACCATGTCCTGTGGTCTGATAACACCAAGATAAACTGATTTGGTTCAGATGGTATCAAGCGTGTGTGGCGGCAACCAGGTGAGGAGTACAAAGACAAGTGTGTCTTCCCTACAGTCAAGCATGGTGGTGGGAGTGTCATGGTCTGGGGCTGCCAGTACTGGGGAGCTACAGTTCATTGAGGTAACCATGAATACCAACATGTACTGTGACATACTGAAGCAGAGCACACCTCCAAGATGACCACTGCCTTGCTAAAGAAGCTGAGGGTAAAGGTGATGGACTGGCCAAGCATGTCTCTAGACCTAAACCCAATTGAGCATATGTGGGGTATCCTCAAACGGAAGGTGGAGAAGCACAGCTCTGTGATGTCATCATGGAGGAGTGGAAGAGGACTCCAGTGGCAACCTGTGAAGCTCTGGTGAACTCCATGCCCAAGGGGGTTAAGGCAGTGCTGGAAAGCAATGGTGGCCACACAAAATATTGACACTTTGGGCCCAATTTGGACATTGTCACTTAGGGGTGTACTCACTTTTGTTGCCAGCAATTTAGATATTAATGGCTGTGTGTTAAGTTATTTTGAGGGGACAGCAAATTTACATTATTATACAAGCTGTACACTCACTACTTTCCATTGTAGTAAAGTGTCATTTCTTCAGTGTTGTCACATGAAAAGATAGAATAAAATATTAACAAAAATGTGAGGGGTGTACTCACTTCTGTGAGATACTGTATAAGTTTAAAACCGCAAAGTGAGGACGTGCCGCCAGTCAGGAAGGTAAGTATTAAGAATCTTCTTTTGCAGAAACCTTTTTTTAATGTATTTTTTTAAAGTCATTTTGATCTCAACAGATTAATTAGCCTACTGATGTGAAATAATTTGATGAAGCCACAAGAGTTTAGGTCCAGAACTGGCAGCAGGAAGTGCGTATTTTAGGACACATCTTAGGAACAGCAATTTCCCAGGATGGCCAAACGATAAATATGGAAGTAGATAGAAAAATAAAAACTAGTCGGTGTGGCGGATTTACTGTATATGTACGCCTGTTCTGTATAACTACCCTTGAGATACACTGCAGCGGGAAACAAATATTTGATTTAATGGGAGACTCCTGGGGCTTGTGACGTAAAGAAGCTTCATCTGGCGCTTGGCAACAAGTTCTTATCAAGTAATTAGAGACATTTCTGCAAAGTATTTGTTTAAACAAAGGAGCCCAGGCTTCAGTGAACACATATATATCATTATGAAGTGTGAAAAGACTCCTGTTTTGACATTTCATGCTTGTAACCTCAAGAGATATGCAAAGTTGTCAGTAAGATAGTTTACACCCATGTCAAGGCACATTTAACAGGCTGATGAGGAGAACCTTTTTTGTATCCTCCCTACAGTCAATGATAACTTCACAGCCAAGTCAAAGGAGCACTCAATAGAAGTTATATACACAGTTAGGTCCATATATATTTGGACACAGGCGCATTTTTAGTTTTTTTTTTTTTCATGTATTTACCAAAACATATTCAAGCTATAGTTCTATCATGGATATGGGCTGAAAGTGCACACTCTCGGGTTTAATTTAAGGGCATGTACAATCCAAATTGGAGGAAGGGTTTAGGAATTACAGCTCTTAAGAGTAGCCATCCCCTATTTTTCAAGGGACCAAAAGTAACTGGACAGTTGAATCAAAAGCTGTTTCATGGCCAGGTGTGGGCTACTCCATTAATTCTTCATCAATTAAGCAGGTAAAAGGTCTGAAGTTGATTCTATGGTATGGTGTGGTATTTGCATTTGGAATCTTTTGCTGTGAACCTACATCATGTGCTCAAAGGAGCAGTCCATGCAAGTGAAACAGGCCATTGTAAGGCTTCAAAAATGAAACAAATCCATCAGAAAAAAAGCAGCAACATTAAAAGTTTGGTACATTGTGGGGAAAGAATAACGCACTGGTGAGCTCAGTAACATAAAAAGGCATGGACGTCCATGGAAGATAACAGTGGTGGATGGTTGCAGGATCCTCTCTATGGTAAAGAAAATGGCTAGGCAACATTTATTTAAAATACCATCGGGTACTCACAAGGAAAACCGGAAAGACAACCGCTACAAGTACCACTGCACTCGGCCGTCGCCTGTGATGACGTCACTGATGGTTCCACCTTGGCCTAACCCAATAACTAAGAAAAAAACTTAACTAAATGTCCCAATTTTTTTTACCTAAATTCACAGTCACATTACACGTTAGGTTCTTTAGGATTTCAGTGTGAGAGGATCCTATTTTGAATGCCCTAGTTGATTCCTGGTGACAGACACTTCCCATTGGTTGTAAGAAGAGTCCACTGACTATAAAGACTTCAAGGGGCAGTGTCATGACACAATTTATTGCAAAAAGAATGGACAGTGGGCCTGGACTGTAGAGGTGGATCACTAGTCTCCACTATCTGCAGAGGGGCTATAGAGGGCCACGTGATACCTAACCTAGATGTGTGAAAAGGTGTATTAGAAGGGATTGTTATTGGGTGGAAGGGATGGGGGGTTAGTTATGCCAGAAATAACTTTTTTTAAGCAAACTTTATATAAGTTTTCTAAAGGCAGCACTGCTTGCCATGCTAACATAACCTATTGCAATTTAGATAGTGAAGGTGCTGAAGATGAAGAATGGTGCAGCAGTGATTATAAGGCCTAAGCTAGCGTTGTAACTTAAACTGAGAAGGTTTTTTTGCCCAAGCGTTATACTTTAACCATGCCAAATTATATATCTGGATAGTTTAAACAACTGATTAGGCAGATTTTAAAATTCATTCTCTGTCAACACATTCTGCAATATTTAGATAATGTGTTTCCAGGCCCCTTTATCTGTGAAGTTGAAGCCAGTAGGCCACGTTCCAAACTTCACGCGTAGTAAGAGGGGAGAATGATTCAAACTTCACCAGAAAACCTTTACATAACACAACGTGTATGAACCTGTTCCATGGAGTCTACCACTTTGTGATGAGAATGCTGGGCTTTGTGTCAAACCTCTCACAATGAAGGTAAGAAAATGGAGAAAATACCACTGTTGGCGCAGTTTCCTTAAAATGATCCAAAAAAATACTTGCATGTCCTCCCATAAAAAAACTGCTTTTGATTTCAAGGAATCTTCAAAAGAGTTTTAGAATCGGGATAAATAAGGGCAAAAAAAGAATAGTAATACTGAAAGCGGACTGGCTAAATAAAAAAAAAAAAAGCTATTACTTAAAAACTAAAACTGTCATAAGAAACTGAGTTTTTAAAGGAATACTCAATACTTCTGTCTGATAAAAATTAGAAATCAGGGCTGTGAACTGTACTAATCACTAATATAACAAGCTGATAGTGTACTTTTTTTTGCATTAGGAGAACGTATAATAGTGTACATGACTTTAAAATACGTAATGCCCCAAACCCCCACAAAAAGTGTTGTGCCCCACCCAGTGGGAGTTTTTGTTTGGTAGTTTTTTTTTTTAGAGTAATCTCAAACTGATTGTAAAATCTCACCTTGTAAAACAACCCATTCAGTTTAAAGTAGAAATGAATGTCAAAACATTTTTTGGATAGATGAAAAAAATTTATAAATACTTTTTGTTCCCTTTTTTAATAAGTGATATTTCCTCTGTTTTCAGCTGCATAATTTATATTCAGCAGTTTTATGTGATTTTTTTCTACAAAGTCTGACCTGGGGGAGGAGGAGAAGCAGCAGCACACTGGTCTTCCCAGTGAATGGCTGTGCATAAGGGGGGGGGGGGCATGTCAGGACAAGTCTGATCATTGGAGAAGAGCAGAAGGAGTTCCCAGCATAGATAAACAATGGACCACACTGTGCTCTCATGCCCAGTGTGGTCAGTTTCAATAGGACAGCAGAAGGACTGGCAGGATCACTAGGGATTTCACACAAAGGAAGCAAAAGAAAGAACAGGATACTTTTTCATACAAGTACATGGTACAGCAGGCACATATTAGTAATATATAAAATGTTGGGTTTACATACTCTTTATTGCATTAAGCTATGATACTTTATTCTCACTATACTGCGATTTTTCAGCCTTGTGACAATTTTTCACCGCCTCTTCTTGAAAAAAATTATCTTTATGATAGATTTTGAATATTATTACTTAGCAAATTGAGCCATATCTCAAATATGATATGCTGAAAATCAATCACATCTTATAATAGTCAATCATATTTGATTCCATCCCGAAAACTACAGCTAGAGAGTCTGGGCCCATTCACATCAATAAGTTCTGTTGCAACGGTAAATTGCACTGAAATTTAACGTGCCTTACGGCATCACATAGATGTCATTTACCCCCCCCGTGTTTGAATCTTATTGGTTGCTGCATGGCAGTACAGACCATACCGTCTGAGAGTTTTTCCGTACCGTCTGAGAGTTTTTCCCATCAGACACTTTGAAATACAAGACCCATGGGGCTATAAGATCCTCCAAGATACAAACTTTGCTAAGTTATTTTAATGAATCCAGTGGTTTGTTGCAAATTTTTGACAATAAATTCTAAAAATAAACACAATAGAGTTTTTTTTTTTTCCATGCACCGCGGGGTGTTAGTCCTACAACAACAAGCTGATCCTCGGCTTTCGGCAATGTAAACAAACCTGATGGTAGTAGGCGCAAATCACATTCCAAAACTGTCTTCTTCACTCAACATTTGTTATACACATTAACTCTACCCTCAGCAAAACTTCCAAAGACAACATCGCTTCAGTGGATAGGCACTGTAACACAGACCACTACTGGCTCATAAAACAGGAAAATATGATTCATATTTCATTGCTGTTTATTCAGCTCTAAAGTAAAAGCATTACCTGCGGTAATTTTCCAGATACAAAAACCCCATTTTGGTACTTGCTTCTAAAGGATCCTGCGGTAACCAAAACAGACCCCAATGTTCATCCTGCAATGTTTTAATTGTATTAAATCTGGGGGAGCTACCTAAATACGATCTTTAAAGGTTTAACCACTTACAGAACGGACACTTTTACCCCCTTCCTGACCGGGGCAATTTTCAGCTTTTAGCGCTATCACACTTTGAATGACAATTGCGCGGTCATGCAACACTGTACCCAAATTAATTTTTTACCATTTTTTTGAGACAGATAAAGTTTTATTTTGGTGGTATTTATTCACCACTGGGATTTGTATTTTTTTTGCTAGCTATGTAAATGAAATGTCCAAAAATTTTGAAAAAAAGTGTTTTTTTTATAAAATTTTGCAAATAAATAATATTTCATCAGAAATCTTAGCCAAAATTTATTCCGTTATCTTTTTAGTAAAAAAAAAAAATCCAAATTAGTTTATAACCAAAAATTATAATTTTTAAACATTTTTTTTACATTTTTATTTTATTTTTTCATATTATTTTTTTTTTTTAAATACTGTCACCCTAGCAGTACAGTGTCACCATGGTGACACTGTACTACTTGTGGGGGGTGATGAAGATTTTTTTTTTTTTTACACCGATTGCTTTTACACCCATATAGGATGTAAAAGCAATCATTTCTCTTTCTCTCTGTGTGCATTCTTGCACTCATTGAGAAGTACTGAGTGAGCTGTGATTGGTCACAGCTTGTCACATGGTACAAGGCTTTTGTGAATAGCCTTGTACCATGTGACCTCTGTGATCATTCACAGATTTCACACGTAGTAAGCAATGATGTCACAAGTGACATCTTGCGTACTACTTTGCATGTGATCACTGATTGGCTAATCAGTGATCACATGATCGGGACCTCGTACAGAGGTCCCGGCTGATGATCGGTGTTTCACTGTGTCCGGAGGACACAGCGGGCACCGGATTGCGGTGCTGCGCGCTCCCAGGGAGCGCGCACAAGCAGGGTGCGGGGAGGCCGTTTATAAACGGCCACCCGACCCTGCAGTGCCACTGTCCGCCCGTTTATATGCAATGGCCGGTCGGGAAGTGGTTAATCCATCTTAAACTGATATATCAGTTACAGCCAGGACCATTTAGGCAGTAGAGGCTTCTGTCATGGGAATCTTGCTAAAGAAGGAGCAATTTTTATTGGGGAGGTGGTTCCTATCTTCTCTCTTCTTTAAAACCCAATTTTTTGGGCAATGGTATCTGTACAACCAGCCTGTTGTTTTTTTCACAATCAGTGCCACCAGCTATAGCTAGCCACTGAACATTGTATTCTGGTAGCAAGGAAGGATCAGAACACAATAGCACAGCGGGGAGGATTCCCCCATCCACATCAAATGGGTGGATGGGGCATTCTGATCACTTTTTTATTCAACCCACAGGTTGAAAAAAAAAACAAACAATGATGATTGTATGTGATGTCTTATTCTGGTCTAAATGACTGCATAGCATTAGGAGGGACACAACATTTGTCCTCTGTTAGTCTCCATGCCACTGCTCTGGCTCTTGCCTATTTTCTAAAGTACTAAACACCCACCTAAATCACTTTCTTGTAAGCCCCCTCCATGTATCCTTCCCTTACACCCACAAAATGACAGCATAGGCACTCCCATTGCAACTTTCAAGTGGTATTAGTAAGTGTGATCCATTATACATAACAAATAGAGCCTTGCAGTCTACAGCACATACAGTTGTGTTCAAAATAATAGCAGTCAGACATCACTAACCTGATCAATCACTGTTTTTGGTAGAAATGATATTTCTACATGGCAAATAATTTACTAGCAGGTGTAGTAGAGTAATAGAAATCCAACAGACCCAACAGTCATGACATGCATGCTGCTGATTCTGTGTAATTGAATCACTAATTGAAAGGGGCATGTTCAAAATAATAGCAGTGTGGAGTTCTATTAGTGAGGTCATTCATTCTTTGAAAAACAGGTGGCAATTATTGCCCTTATTTAAGGAAGGAAGGCAGCAAATGTACACGCTGGTTACAGTGCATTTCTCTCTAAAATTCTGAGGAAAATGGGTCGTTCCAGACATTGTTCAGAAGAACAGCGTACCTTGATTAAAAAGTTGATTGGAGAGGGGAAAACATATAAAGAAGTGCAGAAAATGATAGGGTGCTCAGCTAAAATGATCGCAAATGCTTGAAAATGGCAACCAAAACCTGAAAGACGTGGAAGAAAGCGAAAAACTACCATTCGAATGGATAGAAGAATAGCCAAAATGGCGCGGACTCAGCCAACAATCAGCTCCAGGAAGATCAAAGAAGGTGTAAAGTTCCCTGTGAGTACTGTTACAATTAGAAGACGCCTATGTGAAGCCAAGCTATCTGCAAGAAGCCCCCGCAAAGTCCCACTGTTGAAAAAAAGACATGTGCTGAAGAGGTTACAATTTGCCAAAGAGCACACTGACTGGCCTAAAGAGAAATGGCGCAACATTTTGTGGACTGATGAAAGTAAGATTGTTCTTTTTGGGTCTAGTGGCCAGAGACAGTTTGTCAGACGACCCCCAAACACTGAATTCAAGCCACAGTACACTGTGAAGACAGTGAAGCATGGTGGTGCAAGCATCATGATATGGGGATGTTTCTCATACTACGGTGTTGGGCCTATTTATCGCATACCAGGGATCATGGATCAGTTTGAATACATCAGAATACTTGAAGAGGTCATGCTGGCTTACAATGAAGAGGAAATGCCCTTTAAATGGGTATTCCAACAAGACAACGACCCCAAACACACCAGAAAACGTGCAACATCTTGGTTCCAGACCAACAAGATTGACGTTATGGAGTGGCCAGCCCAATCCCCGGATCTTAATCCAATAGAAAACTTGCGGGGTGACATCAAAAATGCAGTTTCTGAGGCAAAACCAAGAAATAGAGAAGAACTGTGGAATGTAGTCCAATCATCCTGGGCTGGAATACCTGTTCACAGGTGCCAGAAGTTGGTTGACTCCATGCAACACAGATGTACAGCAGTTCTCAGAAACAGTGCGACTACAACCAAATATTCATTAAGTGATTCAAAGGAAAGCAAAATCTTCAAACATTTTTCAGTTTATATAGTGAATGTTTGAGTTTGTAAAGAAGAATGCAAACACTGATATTTTTTTGAACAGTCTAATATTCACTTTTCTTCAATTTATTTAGAGGAACAACACAAATTTGATATATTTTTCTTCATGTTTTGATTTGGAATAGAATGTGTAGTGTTCCCAATGCATTTGTGTGTATGGAAATAAAAGCTATTAGAAGGATTTTGAGCTTTATTCACTTTTTTCAACATACTGCTATTATTTTGAACACAACTGTATATTGGGAAAGAAAAAATAAACAATTACAAAAGAATAACATTTTCATAAAACACAATGACAATGTAAAATGAATGGAAATCCAGAGTGAAGATAACATCAAATATGAAACGTCATATTCTTAGATCGATAGACGTATACAATCTTACACAAACTTTGACTTCCTCCGTACCGTCTGCCGGAGATTAGACCCAACTGTAAACTTTGTGGCCTGGTACAGACATAGCACATGCACTCTAAAACTTTTCACACCAGTGGAAGCCCCGT
Organism: Staurois parvus; assembly: GCF_062004578.1. NCBI lineage: Eukaryota > Metazoa > Chordata > Amphibia > Anura > Ranidae > Staurois > Staurois parvus. The sequence continues at coordinate 3,304,056 of NW_028317958.1, read as the reverse complement.
GTGATTATTATGGTGATCTGCAGATGTGGAACATCTCAAGGGTGACATTTCTCCATTCCTCTAATGGCAGAAAAAGAAAAACCACAGCTATAAGACTCCATGTCTGAAAGGATGCTTAATCCCCTCGACATAGAAACCCCCTCTTCCAGCCCTGCTATGCTTACTTTAGGCAAAGCAAGGACCAGGGGACCTCTTTCTCGTTCCAGGAAAGAGATTTCAAGTATGATAAATTCAACCTTTGAAAGTATTAGCGTTAGTATAAAGCATTATAAAAGAGAAACACCTGTGCTTTTAGGTTGAAGAGGTATTTTAAACTGCGAAAAGAAAGGATCAGTCCACCAAGGTTGATTTACTTTCTTTGGTGGATGTTGGATAGTTTCTTATACCACTAAGGAACATTTGGTGTGCTTAAAGTGTATTCAAAGTCAAAACATTTTTTGGTTTTGGATAGGTGAAAGATTAAAACCCTTGTCAGGTTTGCATGTCTAGGTGTAGAAAAAGCCAGCATGCCAAGTTCAGAGCCAGATAGTTTACTGAAAGCCCTAACTTTTTTCTGAAGTGGAGACCCACACTTAAAGTGACTGTAAAGGCAGAGCAGCTCCGAACTTTCTCCTCTCAGGTCCTGTCCCGGCGTTCCTGGCTCCTCCCCTCATCCCCCACCGAGTGCCCCTAGAGCAATCTGCTTGCTTTGGGGGCACTTGTGCGTGCCTGCTTCAAAGCCGGCTCTGCATCTAAAAGACACACAGAGCATGGCTCAGCCCTGCTCCTCGCTCCTTCCTCACTGGCTGTGATTGAGCCATTGGTTCCTGCTGCTGTGCCTGAGCCAATGAGGAAGGAGAGAGCAGAAAGAGCCGCTGTTCTTGTGCATATCACTGGATCGAGATCGGGCTCAGGTGAGTATAAGGGGGGGGGGGGGGGGGTCTGGGTGAAAGCTGCATGAAAAAGTAAACCTTCTGCCTTTACACCCACTTTAAATAATTTGATTTTTTTAATAGCCTCTTTACTCCTGCTGCTGGTCCTCAAGCGGGTATTTTCCGATTTGTGGGTGTCTCCTTAGCTTACCGGCTGCTAAGAAGACACCCATGCGTGTGCTCCCAGAAAGTACTACGTGCATCCACAGAACAGGCAAGCCATGCCCCCACTCCCTCAAAGTAATCAGGAGTCAATCACTTTGCTGTCCTCAAGACCCACCTGTAGAACCCAAAAGACTGGAATAGCTGTTTTGGATGCGGTCACTTACCGACCACAGCTGTTGTGATCTACCAGTGAGCCTAATTAATGTGAGAATATGTGCACGTAGAAGTAAGACACTGGCACAAAAATGCAGTTTGCTAACTACCTAAAATTCTGTTTTATTGAGGAACTAACAGTAACATTTATAGGTCTCATGATGCAGGCAAAGCATATACATTGATTGGGTGAAAAGTCCACTAGGTTTCTGTGTGTTCTTCCATCCGTGTTGATATCTTCCAATCATTGTCCCCAAAACGACTCGTTCCCTTTTATGGGGAGGTTGTTTACATTAAAAGATACTTTTCTTCTAATGAGTCACCTAGGGTGAGACTCCGGATGAAGGCGCCATCTTAATTATCATTGTTCTGTCAACTTACATCTGATTGTTTACTTAAGAGAGTAAGGAATTTAAAGAGCAAGAAACAGAAAGTAGCAAGACTATAAAATTGTCATTTTACTGATCATCTAATAAAACGTGGACTGTCTTATCACAATCCACTACATAGCACAGATCAGAGAACCAAGAAGCAGTGAAACAAGACTGCAGGTAAGTGTTCGAGGATAAGGGGCAAGAGGCAGATAAAGCATTACAGTAATAAAATCCTGAGCATTTAATAGCACTTGAAGACCCCTATCATTCAGAACATAACACCAACGTTTCGAGGCCACAAGGGCTCTATTGATCAAGGTGACAACCGGTGTTCTGTTCTGATATGGAACTTCAATAAATGATCTATCTGGATTTGAAATGGGCATGCTGGCTTTTTCTGCACTTGGATCTATACTGTCGTCTAGCTGTGCTCCTACCCTTACGCAGAAAGTTGTGCGGTATGGCTTGATGTCCTGTAGATTTCTATGGCTGGTTGTCTTTTTTTTTTTTTTTAAAAGAGTGGGGAAGGGTTAGACTATACTATGCATAAAGTTCTGATTTCCATCTATGCACCTAATGGGAGATTCACCCTCTTTATTGGTCCTGGTATTCATTTACTTAAAGCAGAGTTCCACCCAAAAGGGGAAGATCTGCTTTAAGGACTGGTCTCCCGCTCCCTGTTAAGGATTGGCACCTTTGGGGAGTGGGTGGGTGGAGCGGGTACCTGAAACTGACAGGTACCCACTACCACTTCTGCTGCGATTGGAAGTGGAAGTTGTTGTTCCCCCCCCCTTTAGTCCTCTGGGTCACATGAAAGGTCCCAGAAGACTGCGGGACCATTCACAAAACGCAGCGCTACTCGCACATGCACAGCGGGCACCCGGCTGTAAAGCTGCAAACTGTCATAGCCGGGTGCCCACACTGAAGATGCCGGCACCGGGAACACATGGTGGCTGGTGAAACGGGCTGCGGGGGGACACCGCGGGATTGAGGGACCAGTAAGAGTCTGTTTTTTAAAAGTCAACAGCTACAGTTTTTGTAGCTGCTGAGTTTTATTTTTCGCTGGAACTCTGATTTAAGTACAGAAAGTGATGGGAAATACAGCATTTTTAAAGTGTCACAAGAACAGGATATGAGGGGAAATCGTGCAATAGGGAGGGACATTAGTGACAAATATCTTGCTTGGAATAGAGACACTTGCGTTTGGGCTACATCTCTGGGACAGAAAAGTGAAGGGAAATTCCCTCGACAGAACACAAAAATAATAAAAAAGTGTCTCAACCATTTCCTACTGTATACAAAATGAGAAATTAAAACTTTGGGCTTTATATACACCTAAAACCAGAACTTGCATTAGAATTAAAGGGGGAGGGGAGGTTGAAAAGAAGCAGACATTACATTTCCAAGGTCTGCTTGAAAGTACACCTATATTCAGACTTTGGACATTCAGGCTCCATGCACACTAGAGTTTTTTTACGCTCCTAGAAGCTGTTATTAGCTTTTTTTTCTGCTCCTAGAAGCGAAATAGTGTTATCCTATGTGTCCATACACACTACTTTAGGCTGTTAGCATTTTTTGAGCTTCAGCATCTAGGAGCAGAAAAAAATTGTTTTTGCAGTGGTTTTTCCAGCAGAACAAAATGCTAAATGCTCCTAAACGCTAGTAAACGCTCCTAACAGCTTCTTTCTAGCTTTTTTTCCCTCTACATGTACTATAAAAACGCTAACACTCCTAAATGCTCCTGAATGCTACTACCAGCGTGTTTTATTTACACTTTAAAAAACAATAGTATGCATGGAGCCTAAAGTTCCGGCGTACCTCGGCTTGCGAATTTAATGTGTTCTGCGGGACTTTTCGTATTGCGAAAAATTTGTAAACCGAAACACAGTTTTCCATAGGAATGCATTAAAAACCAAATAATCCATTCCGGAGGTCAGGAAAAGGTAAAACGCTTTATAAAGCGCACTTTAACCACTTGACCTCCAGAGGATTTACCCCCCTTAATGACCAGGCCTCTTTTTGCTACTCGGCGCTGCACTAATTCAACTGATAATTGCGCGGTCATGCAATGCTGCACCCAAACAAAATTTACGTCCTTTTTTTCACACAAATAAGAGCTTTCTTTCGGTGGTATTTGATCACCTGTGTGCTTTTTATTTTTCACGCTATAAACAAAAAAAAGCCAAACATTTTTGAAGAAAAACAATATTTTTTACTTTCAGCTATAAAAAATATATAGTAAACTCAAAGTTGGTTATAAATTTAGGCCAAAATGTATTCTGCTCCATGTTTTTGGTAAAAAAAATCCCAATGAGTGTTTATTGATTGCTTTGTGTGGAAGTTATAGCGTCTACAAACTATGGTATAAATACTGCAATTTACGCCATTTTTCTGCTATACAGCGCTGCGCTAGTTTAACGGACAATTGCGCGGTCATGCAACAGGTACATAAATGAAATTTACATCCTTTTTTTCCCCACAAATTGAGCTTTCTTTTGGTGGTATTTGATTGCCTGTGCGGTATTTATTTTTTGCGCTATAAAAAAAAAGGCTGACAATTTTGAGGAAAAAAAAAACAATATTTTGGACTTTTTGCTATAAAACATGTCCAGTAAAAAAAAATGCAAAAATCAAATTTAGTCATAAATTTCTGCCAAAATGCATTCTGCGACATGTCTTTGCTAAAAAAAAAACCCAATATGTGTAAATTAATTGGTTTACATGAAAGTTATAGCATTTACAAATGGCGGGAAAGATACTGGGATTTTTAGTTTTTTTATATACTAATAATGGCGGTGATCAGCGAATTATGGAGGCGATCAGTGACTTATGGCAGTGACCAGCGACTTATGGCGGGACTGCGGCGGGCATTCTGACATTGGGGGGTACTGACTTGGGGTCACTGACATCCCCAAAAACACTAATACAGTGATCAGTGCAAAAAAAAAAAAAAAACACTGACACTGTACTAATGGCAATGGGGAGGAAGGGGTTAACTTTATTTTGCAGGGAAGGGTTATCTGAGTGAGGGGAGTGTTTTACTAGGGGGCAGGGGGTGTGTGCTGGACGGGACAAGGCTGATCGAGAGAGAGAAACTCTTCTTTCTCGATCAGTTCATCCTCGAGCTGTCAGGGAAGTGACAGACAGCACAGCTACTGCAGCTGTGCTGTCTGTCACTGTTTGCCGCCGATCGCCGGGAAACAGCCGGTAAAGATCGGCTGTGACCCGGCGACTGACATCTGCGGCGGTGATCGGCGGGACAGATAGGGCGGCGGCGTGCCTCGCGCGCGTCCCCTATCTGTTTACAAAACACGCGTTTTAAAACGTGGTTTTGCCTGCCAGTGCCGCCCTGCCACCGTATTTCTACAATGGCTGGGCGGCAAGTGGTTAAAGGCATAAATACTGTACAGGGACATGATTAAAAATGAATTTATAAATGCATTGAAAACCAATTAATCCGTTCTGGAGGTCAGACAAAAGTAAAAAAAAAAAGTCTTGTGTTCAAAACTCTTTATAAAGTGCACTTTAAAGGTGTAGTACTGTATAGGGACAGGATTAAAAAAAAATTTGTAAATGCATTGAAAACCAATTAATCCGTTTGTATTGCAAAAAAAAAAATTTGTAAACCGAGGCATTATTTTCAATGGATTTCCAATCGTAAACCAAAAATTACGTTAACTGAGGCGTTCGTAAACCGAGGCACGCCTGTATTTCCATATTCTTAAGCAGTAAAACAGCTTGTGAGGGAGCATTATATCACCTCCTCACTGCCTATTTTAACCCTATAATGCAGCACTATCGCACCGCAATCACGTGCATTGTACATGGTTTCAGCGGGGCCCCACTGAGCTCAATGGGAGAGTTGACAACCATTGCCATATGTCAAATCTGCACACTGGGTTAAAAATGCGTCCAGCTGTTATTTTACAGTTTGGATGGGCGGCCAGAGGGCAGTAAAAAAAAGTGTCTCAGTCCCCCATTTTTAATACCCCCACCCCTGACCGGTCTAAAAAAGACCTATGTAAAATTTTATGCAAATTAATTTTTTGGGCAATGTAAAAATTGCTCAGGAGCCCTGCTGGTTCAGTAACTCTACATGGGATCAGAGTTCTTTCATGGGATGGGAGCATACACTACACAACATTTGGAGATTCAGCTATTTAGGAATATTTTCACATTAAAAAAAAATTCTTTTTTTTTTTTTTTTTTTAATTCCAAATCCATCTTTTTAGCGGCTCTTTGACTTGAAGCAACTTGTAAATCTAATTTAGCGAGCCTTTAAAATCAAGAAGGAGCCAGATCCCCGTGTTGTAAATATTAGAAGAAGGTATAATTCAGGGCTATGTTTACATTTACCAGCAACTGCACAGTGTCATTTTCAGAAGGCGGCAAGCAGCACACAGAAATAGAACTCACAGCTAAACTAAAATAAAGGTTACATTCTGCTCCTGGCCGACTTCCCAGGGGGGCAAAATAACAGGATTATTTATTAGCATGGTGCAGCTTAAAGGAGAACTCCAGAAAAAAAGACAACATTTAATAATTACTAGGCAGTGTGAATAGACTATTACTGTTTTCGTTTTTGATTGCGCCTTTAGAAAAATAATATTGGGATAATGTTTTGGGCTGGCAGAGGGAACTGATTGCTGCTCGCAAAAAAAAATGCTAAATCAAGTTCTGAACACTGGCAAGCCAAATAAAAATCAATATAACCAATGCTCCGCCTTCAGGCTTTATTAGATTGTACGCCCCTTGAGGGTTAGGGACTGATGTGAATGTATAATATATGTGTAAAGCGCTGCGTAAAATTGACGGCGCTATATAAGTACCTGAAATAAGTAAATAATAAGTAAGTAAGTAACCCTCTCTTGCCTATGGGAGCTGATTGGTTACCTGCAGTGCAGGCACTGCCTCTCATTAGCACACGACCAAGGCTGGATTGTGGATAGCCAACACAGGCAGTGGCCTAGGGCAGGTGGAACTTGTCATTTTATTATTCATAGATCTCTGTGAATGGATGACAAGGCTGTGTGGGAGGAGCCATGCCAAATTCAAACAATCACAAGAGCCAATGGGGAGAAGAGCTTCAGAATTCTGTAAACAGTGGTGGTGGTGGTCGTGGTGGTGGGGGGGTTGTCTGGGAGCTGTAGACCCTAAATATTTGTGTAACATGAACAGAAAGATGGGAGTTCTCTTTCGACCCCTTCCTGCTCTCTGCCAACTGTTCTTTAACTGCCATGGGGCGAGATGGATTTCCTCATCATGTGATCACTGGGATTTGGTGTCACAGTGGTCACATAATTAGGAGGTTGTCATGCTGGCTCCTGATCATAACCAAAGCCCCAGAGCTGTCTGTGACAGCTCAGTCACTGTGCTGGAAGTATGCAGAGAAACCTCAGCTGACACAGATGCATATGTGTAGTGTATGGGAAATAAAGTCCGACCTCCTTGAGGCCCATATATCCGTTACATTGCCGATAGGAGGTTAAGGTAAACTTAGCAGGTACTGGTGAACTACGCCCCTCAGCAGCTGGTTTAAAGCCCAGCCCCTTTCAGAAAAATATTATCCCCTTCGGTGGGGCTGTGTCCACACTGGAATGGTTAATAGCTTTTTTGTGTGTGGGGAAGAGGAGATACTTACCTGATCCTCAGCAGACGGTGCTCCCCCATATCCAGTGGTGACCTGTTCCTCAGAGCCCTTATGTCCAGAGCAAGGCTATGGACCTGACTCTGTTCTTGATAATGTCAGAACCCCAGACCAGTGGAGTGGGAGTGGGGGGCAGAAACTGCGGTATAGCTGTAGGGAGGAAAGGAGGAACGGAGGATCGGGTAAGTATATCTCCTGTTATTGTTCCCCTAGACATAAACAAGCAATTAACCCTTGCAGTGCAAGCACAGCCTAACTGCACGGGATAAAGTTTTATTTGCCTGGAGTCGGGGGTTAAGCACATTATTATAAATTATTATTATTGTAAAGAATGTACCGTATATAGCGTGAACAGTCTGTGCAACTCTTTATACCATGATGGCAGACAGTACATTACAATACAATTCAGTACAGGAGGAATCAGGAGGCCCTGCTCATTTGAGCTTACAATCTAGAGGGGAGGGTCAAGTGATACAAAAGATCATAACTGAGGGGATGAGCTGATGGAGAAAGTGGAAATACAGTTAGGTATAGGTGGGGGAGGCTTCTCTGAAGAGAAGGGTTTTCCGGAATCCCCTAAAAGTGGGAGATTGCTGGACAGATTGGGGTAGGAAGTTCCATAGGATGGGGGATTCTTGGGAAAAGTCCTGGAGGCGAGCATGGGAGAAGGTGACAAAGGAACTAGAGAGCAGGATGTCTTGGGAGGAAAGAAGACAATGCTTTGGTTGGTATTTTGAGACTGGGTTAGTGATGTAGCTGAGGACCGAGTTTTGGATGGCTTTGCAAGTTGTTAGAATTTTTAATTTAATTCGTTGGGCGAGTGGCAGCTAATGGAGGGATTGGCAGAGAGGGGTGGTAGACACTGAACAGTTGGTAAAGTGGATGAGTCTGGAAGCAGCATTCATGCTGGACTGGAGGGGGGATAGCCTATGTAAAGGTAATCCAATGAGGGAGTTGCAGTAGTCAAGGTGAGAGATGACCATGGAGTGGACTAGAAGCTTTGTGGTGTCATTGGTTAGGAAAGAGCATATTATGGAGATGTTGCGGAGGCTGAAGCGACAAGCTTTGACAATGGATTGGATGTGGGGCCGAAATTTAACACATATTACTTCACCTCAAGTTGTGATGAAGGGGGTGTCCTCTGACCCCGAAACACATTGGATCTATGATAAAGTTATTTAATTAATCCATATCTCGATTATTACAGCATATGTGAACCCTCACCTTGTAAAACACCCGATTCAGTTTAAAATAGAAATGAAAAGGAGGAAACATTTGTGTATACATATAAAGAAAAAAATAATATAAAATCCCATTTTCCTCCTTTTATAAGTGAGCACATTCCCTCTGTTTTCAGTTGCATAAGCGGCTACGGGAAAGGGGGGGGGGGGAGAAGAAGCAGAAGGGGGTGTCAGCACAAGTCTGATCATTGGAGGAGAGCACACAGAGTTCCCAGCTCAGCTAGAAAACTGACCATACTGTACTGTCATGCCTAGTGTGGTCAGTTTTTAATAGGAAAGCAGAGGGACCGGCAGAAACACCAGAGATCTCACACAAAGGAAACATTAAAAAGAGAACAAGTACATGGCACAAATCAGGAATATGAAGTTTTGGGTTGACAAATTCTTTAAGGCTAGCTTCACATATGTGCGGGTGGTGCCGCTGCAGATCCGCACAAAAATCCGTGCAGCCGCACCACCCGCACAGAAGAATGTGGACCCGCAGGTGGGTGCTATTAATTCTAATAGCATGTCGCCTGCACTGGAAAACGCAACCACACTGAGAACCGAGGTTCCTATGCGGGCTGTGTAGAAATCATGCACACAGAGATGGACGCGGTCATTCATTTTGCTCCAAATCCCTCCATCTTGTATCTCTCTCTCCCAAAATCAGATTACTCCGATATCCCCCCTCCCTCTCTGTTGAGTGATATGTGGTCTGGATGATGACAGAGGTCACAGGCAGCAAACTCATTGGTAGGGCGTCATGGCTATAAACCCCAATTAGCGGTGCCCCTATGTCTGCGAGACTCTTGCTGGAGAAGGGATCGTAAAACCATAAACCAAGCCCTCACTGAGCTTCAAAGACATTCCAGGTAGTTGTAAAAACAGACTTACATTTAAAAACTCACTTTTCCATATAATTTTATATCTTAAAATAGGACATAATTACATAAACATGGAGCACATATTCGGACGGCTCACTCTAATACAAGTCGCCTGGTATATTACACCCCTTAGCTGACATATACAGGAGAGCAGAAAATTATATCTCCTTAGCTATCCAGGCAGGTATGTCATATTTCATACCTAGATGTTCCGCAGGTCATTCTGCGTATTACTCTACTACTGGCCAGGCTGCTAAATGCACCGAGAAGTTATGAACCATGACATCAACTATGAGAGTTTTTGGTTCTAGCTTGGGTCTCCGTCCCAACACTCCTCCCCAAATGAGGCGATTGGTTCTCTGCTTTAAGGAGACACCCTGTTGAGTTCCTAGAAAAAGCTGAGCTAAGCTGAGTTGAGTTAAGTTGAAGATTCTCCCTTTTAACATCGGAACTAACATTGGGAGATAAGGCATCCTTTTGGCTCTGAAACCTGATCTGCTTAAAACCATGGCTGACGGCAAGTACTTTATCCCTCTAAACTTCTGTTATCTTTTTGCTGAGCTATTGCTTTCTGTATATTTAGATATATATATTGGCTACATCTTTTTCTGTAAATATTTTTATTGCACCCTTTTGACCTTTTAGTAATAAATCTTACTTTCTGAAAGTGTTGAACTGTTTTTAAAGCTCTTTAATGCAAACTAAGAATCCCTGCCTCTGAAAAGCGCTACTGTGTGTGTGTTAAACTTCGGTATATCTCTGCCTGTGGTGACAGTGCTATACAGATGATTACTCAAACATCATTGTGTTATAGCTGATATTGCCGAGTTTCCTCTTTCTCTGTACAAAAAAGGAGGTGGTGGCAGTGTGAAAGGTTAATTGCGTAATTAACCTGACCCAGTAACAATCGCTCTCAGGCTGCAGATACACAGATTGTGGTCCATTAGCTGGAAAATCTTTGTGCAGGGTGCAGCTGGGCATGGCATTTTTACGCAAGCGACAGTGCAGTTTTAGATTGGCTAGTCCTTCGTCACGAGTTTGGTGAGAAGGGCTGGGGTCTGACGCCGTGATCATCACAGGCTGTGGTTTCTAAAGAAGTGCAGGGACTTCTTCCCTGCGTGTCCCGGGGCACGGGAGTTTATTCAAATGGATGGGCTCTCTTGTCCGTGTAAAACGCGGACAGCAGGAACGCACATATGTGAACCAGGGCTTACTCCCAGTGTGGTGCTTCAATCTTCGATTTGCAGTGATGTCATCATCTTAGCCTAGGCCAGTGTTTCTCAACTCCAGTCCTCATGGACCCCCAACAGGTCATGTTTTCACGATTTCCATTATTTTGCACAGGTGATTTGATCAGTTTCACTGCCTTAGTAATTACCACAGCTGTTTCATCTGAGGGAAATCCTGAAAACATGACCTGTTGGGGGTCCATGAGGACTGGCGTTGAGAAACACTGGCCTAGGCGAAGTGACGTAACTGGAGATCATGCTCTGCCTTTAATTTTATTCTTTTTGAAAAACGATACTGCTGCCGTATATTGTGACATGTCAGGAATGTATTCATGCAGACCTGTATAGTTGCTAAAGGATCCTCTCAAAAAAAGTTTAAAAAGTCAAAAACAAAAGAGTTTTCTATGAAATGGACTTGTCTTTCCCAAGTGGCTAGATTTGTTTTTTTTCAAATGTGCAAATAAAAAAAAAAAAAGAAAGAAAGAACACGGAAACTGTGTTTACTGCCAAACCCGAACAGGTGTGAGGTGAACCCGTTCCAAGAGACTGAAAGGAATTCTCAGAACAATACGTCACTCCTAAAAGGCTTGCTTTGCTTGTTCGGTTTTGTTAGCGCATATCCGTGATTGTTTCTTGACTAAAGCCGTTGTCACTTTCAACAAATGAGTAAAACTCAAAACACACAAAAAAAAATTAAAAAAAAAAAAAAAGATCTTGACATTTCTACACAACTGAGCAAGCAACAGTTTGCAGACTGCGGAACATTGCATTCAGTTCTATTTTTCCTCCGACCGCGTTGTTGATGGAAATCCATATGGCCGCCACCCTTTCGCCGTACATGTGATATTTGTTTAAAGTATTTTCCTCTCTCCTGTAAAGCGGTAGAGCTTGAAGAACAGCCTGAGCTCTATTTGCTTTACTTTTTTCTTGTTTTGCTTTGTGGAGGTAGTTTGCTAGTTTGTCGTAGCAGTTATGGTATTTTCTTCCAGCATGCAGTATAGAAAGATGGAATTAGGGGAACAATGTGGGCTTATTCACGCTGCTGCAAACTCAAAGCACGGTATACATTGCTAACAGACTGGAATGCCGAAACATTTGTTGGGTGCCGTGGAAAATGCTATGGGGATTTTTGTAACACTATTCTTCAATCGGTTTCCCAAGATCTACACAATAATAATGCAGTACAAGCAGCCATCCTGTGTATGTAGAGGTACCTGCTATGGAAATCACAAGGTGCTTCCTTAGATTGAAATCCACCCAACATTCTCACTTCGGGAGAGATTTAGGGCCTCCAGTTTTTATTGCTTATACCTGTTGTGGACATCTACTAGCACTACTTTCACCAAGACGGAGAGAGGGATATTCAAAATGTTACATTTGTCACCAGAAAAGGTATAGGGGGGACATCTTCCAATGGGGACACTTGTTCCAGTGATAACTGCCAGGCGTAGGTTTTCTCCATACTTTTAAGCAGGGGTCTCCAAACGTTCTAAACAATGGACCAGTTTACTGGCTTTCAGACTTAGGGGGGCCGGATTGTGGCCATTGGGATTTTTGGTGTAAGTTGGAGAAATAGTGTCCATCATTGGTGTCAGTGGGAAGTATAGTGCCCCATTGTTAGTGTCAGTGGGAGGAATAGTGCCTCAAGGTTTGTTTCAGTGAGAGAAATAGTGCCCAGTTTTTGGTGTATATGGGAGTATATGTATACAGGAGAAATAGTGCCTCATTGTAGGTGTCAGTGGGAGGAATAGTGCCCCATCGTAGGTGTCAGTTGGAGGAATAGTGCCTGTTGTTGATGTCAGTAGCAGGAATTATGCACCCTTGTTGGTGTCAGTGAGAGGAATAGTGTCTTGTATCAGTAGAAGAAAAAGTGCCCAAAGGGCCAGATAAGGGCTAGCAAAGGGCCACATACGGCCCCCGGGGCCTTAGTTTGGAGAACACTGTTGTAAAGGAGCATTTTTTTTTTTTTTAAATAACAGACATGTTATACTTACCTGCTCCGTGCAATGGTTTTGCACAGAGCAGTCCAGGTCCTCCTCTTCTCCGTTCCCCAGCTAGCATTCCTGGTTCATCCCCCCCCCCCCCCTTTGAGTGCTCCTATAGTAAGTTGCTTGCTCTGGGGGCACTCATGCATGCATGCTTCTGAGCCGGCACTGTGTGTCTATTGGCACACAGAGCATGGCTTGGCCCACCTCCTGCTCCCCCCTCACTGCTTGTGATTTACAGCAGCGGAAGCGAATGGCTCTCACCGCTGTTTCTGAGCCAATGAGGTGGGAGTGCGCAGAGAGAGCCTCTGCTCTCGTCCACATCGGTGGATCAAGATCGGGCTCAAGTATAAGGGAGGGTAGGGGAGGGAGGGAGTGGAGCTGCATGCATGTGGTTTTTTTACCCTAAAGCAGGGGTCTCCAAACTTTCTAAAGAAAGGTCCAGTTTACTGTCCTTTAAACTTTGGGGGGCCGCACTGTGCCCAGTGGGAGTAAACAATGTCCAATCTTTGGTATTCGTGGAAAAATAGTTGTTGCTGTTGGGAGGAATAGTGCCCCACTTTTGTTGTCAGTGGATGTAATTATGCCCCATCCTTGGTGTCAGTGAAAGAAATGGTGCCCTGTTGTTGGTGTCAGTGGAAGAAATGGTGCCCCGCTGTTGGTGTCAGTGGAAAAATTGGTGCCCTGCTGTTGGTATCAGTGGGAGGAATTATGCCTCAAGGGCCAGATAAAAGCAAGCAAAAGGCCATATCCAGGCCCAGGGCCGCAGTTTGAAGACCACTGCCCTAAAGCATACAAAGCAAAGTAAAAAACATTCTGCCTTTAGAACCACTTCGCAGCCCAAGTCTAGGATAACATTATGGCATAAAAACGGCATCAGCAAGGGACCTGGTTGGGGGGACTCGGGAGAGTATAATTCGCTTCACCAGCTAAGAAAATATAACGAACTGGCAGGAAAAGTTGGAGGTATGGTAGGAAGCTAAATTTTAAAGACCAACCTCTAGAAGGAAAAGAAGTGGAATATGCTGCAATGGCCGATCACCTGATCTCAACCCAACTGAGCATGCATTTCACTTACTGAAGGCAAAACTAAAAGGCAGAAAGACCCCCAAAGAACAACAGAAGACAGCTGCAGTTAGAGCCTGCAAAGCATCAGAAAAGAGGAAACCCAATCTTTGGTAGAGTCCATGGGTTCCAGACTTCAAGCAGTCATTGCCAGTAAAGGATTCTCAGCAAAATATTAATAATGAACATTTTATTTATGATTATATTCAACTGTCCAAATACTTTTGGTCCCTTGAAAAAGGGGGGGGTGGCTACACCTAAGAGCTGTAATTCCTAAACCCTTCCTCCACTTTGGATGTACATACCCTCAAATTAAACCCGAGAGTGTGCACTTTCAGCCCATATCCATTATAGAACTAGAGCTTGAATATGTTTTGGTCAATACCTGAAAAAAACTAAAATTGTGCCTGTGTCCAAATATATATGGACCTAACTATATATGACAGGTACCCTTAAAAACGATACCAAACCACAGTGCCAACGTGTTCAATCATGGAACTCAATATTTATGTCATAGAAATACATTTCTACAGAACAAAGCCTGATAAGGACACATTTTGGAAGCAGCCAAACTATCTGTAGCTCAGTAAACTTGATCATTTCCAGCTGAAACCTCCAATAATCTTGTGTTGGAGTTGCAGGTTACACCCAGTGAATAATAAGGGTGCGTTCAAGAGGCGATGTGCCATGAAGACTCTGACAGATAACAAGCAAGATAAATATCTCAACTTCATATCAGATCAGTATCAATCCAAGCGCAAACACAGTCTTCTCTAAAAGGAAATTTATAGGGAATTTCCAGTTTGTACATCATATTAAAATGCTAATTTTAAAATATCTTTTGGCATTATGTTTTCATATACATGCTGTTCCATATTTCCATGACTATATTTCATAATATGATTTGTAGAGGCTCCCTCTAGTGGATACCTTTATAGTGGACAGTGCATTTTACAACTACACTGGAGGTGGGCATTAAAATGTTACTAAACCCAGGACCCTGCATTCACTATATCTGGTCTCTCAAGACCCTGCATTCACTATATCTGGTCTCCCAGGACCCTGCATTCACTATATCTGGTCTCCCCGGACCCTGCATTCACTATATCTGGTCTCCCACAGTACACAGAGCATGGAAATGCAGTTATTTTTAGTAAATATGAACTGCTAAATACCTTTTTTCATCAGCAGTATATAGCAGTGTCAAGCAGAGCACTGGTTAAAGCTTTCAGGAGGAGTTTTCATTTTCCCTTGATTGTCCTATGTGGCTGGAGGACCCTTGACCCTCTGTCTGGACAGCACTGATTGGCCCTGTGCTGATCACATGCACTCTCCCAAGAAAAAAAAAAAAACTCTCTAGCAACATTTCTTTCTTTCAGGTACTTATATAGCGCTGTCAATTTATGCAGTGCTTTACACATATATATTGTACATTCACATCAGTCCCTAACCCTCAAGGGGTGTACAATCTAAGGTCCCTAACTTACATTCATACATACACATATTAGGGCCAATTTAGACAGGATCCAATCAACCTACCAGCATGTCTTTGGAGTGTAGGAGGAAACCGGATCACCCGGAGGAAACCCACGCAAGCACAGGGAGAACATGCAAACTCCATGCAGGAGGCGCCATGGTCGGGAATCCAACCCATGACCCATTTACTGCAAGGCAGACGTGCTAACCACTAAGCCACTGTGCAGTACAAACCAAACTGAGCATGTGCAGCTTGCCTCCAAGTTTCTGTTCTATCAGGAGCTATACTGGGGACAGTAGAAGAAGGGAATGATCAGAGAAGAGAGGATCAAAAATATTTATTTACACAAAGCAGAGGATTAGCCCTTTAGGTTCCACAGTGAGTATAACAAGCAATGCTTTACTACATAGGCAGACCAATTTTACTGTTGTGGGTTTACCAACACTTTAAATTCCCATTGTTCCCATGAATACATGTCCCGGAAACACCAGCTTTTTATGTGAAAATGCAGGCTGGGTATTTCCAGTACTTGCTGGCTCTCTCTTATCAAAAGGAAGAAAGCTGAAACCATGCAAGATTCCCAGAAGCACGTGTGGAAATATCAGAAGTGATTATTGAATGGTATATGCATATATTTGTTTCTTTTTTTTTATATTCACACATTTGGTCTCTGAAGAGTGATCTGCGTAATGCACTCTGAGTCCAACCAAGCTTGGTGACACTGTCAGGGGGCGTGTCAGTGACAGCCTGAACTGACAGGAAGTGGGTTGGATGACACTGCCTTTCAGCCCACCTAGGCCCTATTTCTCCTATGAATCACTGGAGTGCACTCCTATGACCCATTTTCAGCCAAAAGCAGGCTAAAGTCTGCTGGCGGCTGACATCACTGAGCCGGTCCAGGCTCTGGAAAGATCACGACTTTAATGTCGGGATTCACCCAGATGCCTGGACCGGAAGCTGGCTTAATCTCTCAGCAAGCCACTAAGAGCTGAAGCCAGCCGCTCCTGCCCCCTGCACAGCCCAGCGCACCAATCAGCACTGGAGGGGCAGAGCAGAGGGCCTGTGCCTGACAGTCACCAGATCTCTTTGATCGCTCTGTTCTTGGTTTGAGAGGCAGCGGGTGACAGATGCAGCATCGGACTGGTGCTGCATCCACCTAGATGAGTATGATTGTTTTTTTATACTCACAAACTTCTCTTTTATTGAGAACACATCATTAAACAACTGAATTATTAATGGAGCTCTAAACCCAAATCCTTAATATCTCATAAAAACGTTAACATGCAAATGGGTTTCCACGCAAAATCTGCAGCGTTCATTGAAAAAAAAAAAGACTACCTGCTGAACCTGCCATGAAGGACCTTTATGCACTTTGTTTTATGAGGTGACAACGGTTTCCCAAATATACTCCTAAGTTGTCACCGTGTCATAATTGCCCAGATAGAGACTACAAGCAGCATGTGCTGACAAATATTGCTCAGGCATGGTTCATCATTGTCACTATCATGAAGCTGATTCAGAGCAAAGCTGTTCAGCTGACACTAAAGCGAATCCATGTAGACAGGAAGTGGTTGAAAAAGGCCGGAGAAGATCAGCAGCAGCAAAAAAAAAAAAAAAAAAAATCTTATGTATAAAAAAAATATGTTTATAATACACACTCCGTAGCAAATGAAATGTCCAGTTGGGTTTTAAATATACTTTTGAAAAAAAAAGAGAAAATATGGCTGTAACTAAGTTAAATTTCCGTATGCGGTTTTATTAAGGTAAAATATAATAGAAATAAACAGATTTCTTTCCTTGGTAGGAATGCAGAAGTCAATTAATCTCAATCACTTCAAGAAGCAGATGAGCCCTTTGAATACAGAAAGGAGACGCGGCAATTGTTTGATGTGCAGCATGCAGACCATTTGTTACTGGCAGATCAAAAAAAAACAGAACGGATCCTGAAACAAGCCGAACGTGAGAAATGCCAAAACTCTTCTTTCATACGTGTCCATGTCTCTCTTTGAACTTCTAATTTGCAGATTTGGTCAGTATACTGAACTAATTATCATGCAAAGCGCCTGCCAGATTTCACGGCTACGGTTCATTGCGCTAGACAATGTGCTGGATGTTCTGGAAGCATATGAGAGTGCGCCATCAGAACCTGGAACACGCTCCGGACTGCCTGCGCACCATTGGCTCACCAGCATGGACTTTGGTTAACAAAGATTGTGTCTGTACTGCACACAGGGACCAATCAGATTCCTGCGGCCATTGGGGCTGATGCAGAAATCTGTCAGATCTTGTGGCCCACATTTACCAAGCCTAATCTTTGTTTTTGGAATACCAACTGGCCACTTCCAAATATGCAGCTTGGATAGTCCAAATCCGTCATTTTTTTCTGTCATAAGAAAGATGCATGAAACAGGGTTCATGTATCAAGTAGTTGAAGTGCCAATTCGCCTTCAATTTTGACAGATGCAGAGAAGAAACATGCTGATAGGAGGACATATCAGAGTGACAGAGAGATGAGCTCATCATTGTACTGCTTCTCCTGTAAGTGAAAGCGAAACTGCATCAGAGATTCAGTAAAGTCCTTTCCCTTTGCAGACAGGCTTGTGCTGTGTGGCAGAGCTATTTAAATCTCAGGATTGGTTGGGTAAAAATACAAATCCTTAGCTGTGTATTCAAAGTTCAGTTGGGCACATTCACAGCTAAAAACAAACAAAAAAAAATTTTTTTTTTGGGGGGGGGGGAGAATATATATATATATATACACACACACTATATTTCAAAAATTATTGGACCTGCCCTCCAAATCATTGGATTCAGGTGTTCCAATCACCTCCATGGTTACAGGGGTATAAAATCAAGCACCTAGGCATGCAGACTGCTTCTACAAACATCTGTGAAAGAATGGGTCGCTCTCAGGAGCTCTGTCACCTGTGCAATAAGTCCATCCGTGAAATGTCCTGGCTACTAAATATTCCACGGTCAACTGTTGGTGATATTATAATAAAGTGGAAGTAACTGGGAACAACAGCAACTCAGCCACCAAGTGATAGGCCACGTAAAATGACAGAACGGGGTCAGCGCATGCTGAAGTGCACAGTGAACAGAAGTCGCCAACTGTCTGCAGAGTCAATGGCTAAAGACCTCCAAACTTCATGTGGCCTTCAGATTATCATAACCACAGTGTGTAGAGAGCTTCATGGAATGGGTTTCCATGGCCAAACAGCTGCATCAAAGCCTTACATCACCAAGTGCAATGCAAAGCATAGAATGCAGTGGTGTAAAGCACGCCACCACTGGACTCTAGAGCAGTGGAGACATGTTCTCTGGAGTGACCAATCACACTTCTGTCTGGCAATCCAATGGAAAAGTCTGGGTTTGGCGGTTTCCAGGAGAACGGTACATGCTTGACTGCTTTGTGCCAAGTGTAAAGTTTGGTGGAGGGGGATTATGGTGTGAGGTTGTTTTTCAGGGGTTGGGATTGGCCCCTTAGTTCCAGTGAAGGGAGGGAACTCTTAAGGCATCAGCATACCAAGACATTTTGACCAATTTCCAACTTTGCGGGAACAGTTTGGGGATGGCCCCTTCCTGTTCCAACATGACTGCTCACCACTGTACAAAGCAAGGTCCATAAAGACATGGATGAGTGAGTTTGGGGTGGAGGAACTTGACTGGTCTGCACAAGATCATATGCATGTAAAAGGCAGGCGTCCCAATACTTTTGGCAATATAGTGTATATATATTTTTTGTAATCTGCACAAAATCTTTAAGTCAATTCCCCAATTGCCAAAAAGCATATAAATCCATTATGTGTGCACTAAGTGCCTTGCAAACCCAGATGTTATCTTGTAAAAAAGTCACATTGACATAGCCTGTGCGGAGAGAAAAACTTTGGGAGGGACCCAATAAGCCCCACTCACTTCAAGCTGCCTGCAAAAAACTACAGGAGGGGGCGGAGACCAGACCAGTCATCTTGCACAAAGAGAGCGCAGCAGTGGCCAGTCTTTATTACAGGAAGCTCCTGCACAGAGGTAAAGTTTCAAACTGGATTACTGCACAGATATGGAAGAAATACCCAAAGCACACCAAGATTTGAGGAAGAATCCACAATGAATATATTTAGACAATATTTCTTTATTCTGGAGTTCAGCTTTAATGTTCATTGAATCGAATGGACTTTCTAACATGAGTACATTTGTAAAGTTCTCAGGACAGTGTGAGTAACTCACAGATAGATTTCACCTATTTCTCGATAATCTATTCACTACTGAGGCATGACGTGTTGAATAAACATGTCAATCTCAGCACCTCTCCACAACAGCCATCCGTGTCTTTCTGACATGTGTGCATTGCACCATGCACCTGTAGTGCAATGTCAGAGAGTACAAAACCACATTCTCATCTCCTATCAGTTAGAACTTCATTTCATACATCTCATGGATGTCCATTCACTAAACAATAAGGTTGGATTCACCCTGTGGTGGTGCGTTATGTCGTGCGTAAGAAAGCCCATTAATGGGTTGCCTAACACACCAAAAGGGCTCCTGCACTTTTTCTTGTGATGTAGCGCACCACATCACACGTGCGTTGGGGTGGTAATTACAATGAATGGCCCCATAGTACCCCAACGTGCGATACTACAATGTTATAGTGTGAAATTGGCCTAATGATGGCCATATATGCTTTGATTTTATTATGTAACTGATATGCAATTTGATCAAAGTAAATGAGTCGGCAAACTATTTCATAGTGTCAGGAATGGACTTGCCAATAATGGTGGGACTCACCTGCCTTGTGGGCTGCAGTACCAGGGCTGGCCAGCGGGTGCTCTCAGCAATCAGAGACTCACCCCTGCAATCAGCAAAACACCTGAAGCTGATTGCAGGGGTTGTATTTAAGGAATGGCCAGACTCACAGTCAGGGCCTTGGTGTGTGTTTTTCCATGGGCCCCTGTACCTTGGATCCTGTATTCCTGTTCCTGTCTGACTTGTTGCCGACCCTGCCTGATCCTGACCTCTGCTGACTTCTCCTGCTTGATCCCTGGCTTGTGACCCTGACCATTCTCTGCCTGACCCTCTGTACCGCGCTGCCCGTGAGTTACTGAACCCAGCTTGTGGCCCCAACCACTCTCCCGCCTGTTCCTGGTACTCCGTTTGCCCGTTTGCTACTGACCCGGCCTGCCTGACTACTCTTTGTATTGTATGTATTGTTTTCGGTGGGTGGTTTGGTTTGTTTGCACTGTGTTTGTGTTTAGTTTTGCACTGTGTTTTGTATTGTTAGTCTTAATAAATTATATTGTTTATACCATATCTGAAGCCTGCATTTCCCTGTGTCAGTCCACACACCTTTGGTCATACCTGGAGCCCTGACACATAGCCATAACTTACCTTCCCACCGACTACTGATTATTTGGCATCGATCAGCAGAATTAAGATACTATATGCAAGAATACGATCAAATTTGTATCGTTCAGATTATAACATACCATGGCAGAAACACATGCGATTGTAAGTTATGATCATATCGTCTTCTAGATTGTAAGCTCCCAGGATCAGGCCCTCCTATCCCTCTTGTATTGAACTGTATTGTTGCTGTATTGTCTCCCGTTATATTGTAAAGTGCTGAGCAAACTGTTGGCGCTATATAAATCCTGTATAATAATAATATCGTAACTATTGATCAAAATCCACATCCCAGTGTGTGGCATATCGATCACATGGGTTGTCGACTATAGACTGATTTTTTCTGATAGGAATAATCAATCAATCAATCAATCAATCATTTACCGAAACGTGTATGGCCATCCTAATGCATGCAGAGGGATCTGCAGGATTTGTCAAATGTTTTAAAAATTACACATCAATTCATAAAACTTCTTGCCCTGTGGCTCAGGTGTTTGTCCAACATGGATTTTTCTTTCTAGTAATATTATCAATATTCACGGCATACCGCAGACAATTCCCACAAATGTTTATTAAAAGTCACATTCGTCATTCCTTCTTTGAAATGTCTGTCTTTTGACATTATTTGTCATGACCTATTAATATGGACACAAATTAAATCTGATATTTTGGGCCAGAGGATAAAGATGAAGTTTCGGCCCAGAAACCAAAGCTTTTGAGGGAGATCTCAACACAGATGGGACAGCGGGATAGTATAGGCACAGAAATAAACAAGTCAAGGTCTGCTTAAAGTACAGCACCAGCCAAAAATAAAAAAAAATAAGAAAAATAGGCCAAAATTGAAAAAAAAAAAGCAGCACTTGCTGCAATATTCACCGAGTGGCAATACTTAGGCTCTGCCACTAGATGTCCTCAATCAGATGGCCACTAAGTGTCCTCAGTGGGAACGCCACTAGGTGTCCTCAGTGGGACAGCCACTAGGGGTCCTCAGTGGGACAGCCACTATGGGTCCTCAGTGGGACAGCCACTAGGGGTCCTCAGTGGGACAGCCACTAGGGGTCCTCAGTGGGACAGCCACTAGGGGTCCTCAGTGGGACAGCCACTAGGTGTCCTCAGACGGACAGCCACTAGATGTCCTCAGACGGACAGCCACTAGGTGTCCTCAGACGGACAGCCACTAGGTGTCCTCAGACGGACAGCCACTAGGTGTCCTCAGACGGACAGCCACTAGGGGTCCTCAGAGGGACAGCCACTAGGTGTCCTCAGTCGGACAGCAACTAGGGGTCCTCAGAGGGACAGCCACTAGGTGTCCTCAGTGGGACAGCCACTAGGTGTCCTCAGTCGGACAGCCACTAGGTGTCCTCAGTCGGACAGCCACTAGGGGTCCTCAGTCGGACAGCCACTAGGGGTCCTCAGTGGGACAGCCACTAGGGGTCCTCAGTGGGACAGCCACTAGGGGTCCTCAGTGGGACAGCCACTAGGGGTCCTCAGTGGGACAGCCACTAGGGGTCCTCAGTGGGACAGCCACTAGGGGTCCTCAGTGGGACAGCCACTAGGTGTCCTCAGACGGACAGCCACTAGGTGTCCTCAGACGGACAGCCACTAGGTGTCCTCAGACGGACAGCCACTAGGGGTCCTCAGAGGGACAGCCACTAGGTGTCCTCAGTCGGACAGCCACTAGGGGTCCTCAGAGGGACAGCCACTAGGTGTCCTCAGTGGGACAGCCACTAGGTGTCCTCAGTGGGACAGCCACTAGGTGTCCTCAGTGGGACAGCCACTAGGTGTCCTCAGTCGGACAGCCACTAGGTGTCCTCAGTCGGACAGCCACTAGGTGTCCTCAGTCGGACAGCCACTAGGTGTCCTCAGTCGGACAGCCACTAGGTGTCCTTAGTCGGACAGCCACTAGGTGTCCTCAGTCGGACAGCCACTAGGTGTCCTCAGTCGGACAGCCACTAGGTGTCCTCAGTCGGACAGCCACTAGGTGTCCTCAGTCGGACAGCCACTAGGTCTCCTCAGTCGGACAGCCACTAGGTCTCCTCAGTCGGACAGCCACTAGGTCTCCTCAGTCGGACAGCCACTAGGTCTCCTCAGTCGGACAGCCACTAGGTCTCCTCAGTCGGACAGCCACTAGGTCTCCTCAGTCGGACAGCCACTAGGTCTCCTCAGTCGGACAGCCACTAGGTCTCCTCAGTCGGACAGCCACTAGGTCTCCTCAGTCGGACAGCCACTAGGTGTTCTCAGTCGGACAGCCACTAGTTGTCCTCAGTCGGACAGCCACTATGTGGCCTCGGTCAGAAGGCCACTAGATGTCCTGCATCATTCAACCCACTTTCTCTGAGCCCAGGTCTTCCTGGATCCATCTTAGCCAGTGACTGGACAGTAAAAAGATAAAAGCACCATGATGATGATGATAAGCTCATCTCCCTGTCACTCTACTCCCTCCTCCTATCAGCATGCCAGCACACAAACTGATTGCCTGCCTGGGCTGCTTCTTCCTCTCATGCTCCAGCCCTGCTGTACAGAGACTACAAAAGGTTGATACCAGGTCAGACTCAAGTACACTACTTATATTGAAAAAAAAATAAAATGAAATGTAAAAGATCCGCTTGGCTGCCTTGAGATATATGACTTATAACTGGTTTTACTGGCTCACAGATGGAAAATATAACATAAACAACAATAGAGAAAGGCAGGTGTACAGTCTGGCAGCGGCGCACACTCCAAATGTTTTGCATATCTGTGATAATAATCACAGGCGTGGTAATAAATGTGGTCATTTTTGACTGCCTCTGAATACACAAACACAATGATAGGGCGTCACGCCAATCCTTGTGAAACCAGCGCTGACCTATAATTACAACAGATAAACACGATTCCAACCAAGGAGTACATGCAGGGACACCGGGATTGTAGGAACGTTCGATGTCTGCTCGGCCCGGAGAAAATAAAGCCAGGACACTCACGCCAAGCAGAGGAATGGACGCTCATTACATCAATCAGATCAATGATATTATTTGTAGTCCTTTATCGACTGATATCAACCACACATGGATCGCTTTGTATCTAATTTAATGTAACTAAACCCACAACAGTAAAATCAGTCTGTATATGCAGGAAAGCATGCTTGTTATACTCACTATGGAACATAAGGGGTTAATCCTCTGCATTGTGTAAAAAGCTGTTTGATTCTGACTTCTCTAATCCTCCCCTTCTTCTACTGTCCCCAATCCATCTGCTGATAGTACAGAGTTCTAGGAGTCACTCTGCACATGCTCAGTTTAGTGTGTATGGTTAGCTTTTTTTTTTTTTCGTTGGGAGAGTGCATGTGATCAGCACAGGGCCAATCAGCGCTGTCCAGACAGAGGTCAGGGGTTCTGCAGCCTCACAGGACAGTCAGGGGAGATGAAAAACTAATCCTACAAACTTAACCTGTGCTCTGCTGGACACTGATAGAAGTCACAAGACTGCTCTAACTGCTGATGAGAAAAGGTATTTAGCAGTTTATATTTATTAAAATAATTGCACTTCCACGTTTTGTATACTGTGGGAGATGGGATATAGTGAATGCAGAGTCCTGGGTTTAGTCACAATTTAATTAGAATACAAATCGGATCTGGGAGTTTATTTTATGATTTTGCGATTAAAAATCCAATCTAAATAGAAAGTGGCAGTTGATCACATTCCTGTTCAATAACCATTCAAGTTGCTTTCTATTGATCAGATATGACATGCAAAGACATCCTTCCTTTCCTGGTGACCTCCATCACTGCTGTGACAAATGTAATATATTGCAGCTGACCAATCCTTAGATGCAATGGCTGCATTAGTTTTCTTTTTTTCACTTGATGATCCAACCCGTAAAGCATTTCCTGGACTAGGGGCACAATGCTGATTCACTGTATTGTATCTATGAAGAAGCAGAGTTGTCACCCTAGGAATGAATGCTCGCCTCCCCATCTCTTTTCATCCATAACACAGAGGGTGGGGTTCTGCAGTTCTCAAAGATAGCTGGGAACAATGTAACTATAAGGTTCCTTGCACACTGGGCTGTCATGCTGCAGTCGTCCCTGCCAGTGTTTTAGTGTGCCAGGCCGCAGCTGGATGGGGCTGCATGATATATCCTGCGCATTGTCCTTTTGTCCCTATCGGTCAGCTGACCATGGCGACCGCGCTTATGCTGATCAGAAGATGTTTTCCTGGAAACTGTATATGCTGTCATGTATCTATAAATTAGTGAAGCGCTATAAATTATATACATATATACCATAGTGCCATTAATAACTCATAGTGCTCTGTGATAACAAGGTAATAAAGTCCAAAAATTATATATAATAGGTGACAAACAAATAAGTGATATAATATATCTTGTGTATCCAAAATAATTCATAAATCCAGCTATTAGGCTGATAACTGTGAATCACACCGGATATGGCGTACCGACGCGTTGCGTCACGTGTGTCGTGACTTCATCAGGGTTAACGCCCACCGTTGCCCATGTCCTTAAATAGGATCCAACCTGATCGTTATACTTATTAGGATGGCGGACTTATGGTGGCCATTTTCCCGGAGCCCGCTGCTTTCACTTGACTTAGAACTAAGGGATTTGGTTATAAGGACATTATGGGCACCGGTGGGACTATGGTATATATATAATTTATAGCGCTTCAATAATTTATAGATACATTATTTGATCACTTATTGGTTTAAGTCGAGTGACAGCAGCTTTTACTATAGGGACTCCATCTACATAAAGCGTAGGAGGATACCCCCAATCATTTTTGTATATGCTGCCATAATGTCACAACTTCAGTCACGGAGGCACCAGCTAAGCGGCACCAACAATTTGCCCTCTTTGAAGCTCAGTAAGCTCTGACATGACTCCATATTACTAGCAGCGTTCGCAGTGAATGACAAAAGTGAGGCTTCCCACCTTTTACTTAGGTGTCTCATCACACAGCGGAAGCAAAAGAATGTTACATCACTTCTACTTTCAACGTGAAACGTAATCACTTTCACACCTGCAAATCATGTTGTGTTTCTATATTTTTGTCCAGCCCCTGTATAAAAGTGAGTTAGGGACCTTGGACTGTAGGCTCCTTGAGGGCAGAGACTCAGGTGAATGTACAATATATAAAGCACTGCATAATTTGGTGGCATTATATACACTCGCCAGCCATTTTATTAGGTACACCTTGCTACCCGGTGTGGTCTTCTCCTGCTGTAGCCCATCTGCTTCAAGGCTCTACGTGCTGTGCGTTCAGAGAGGATATTCTACTTACCTTGGTTGTAACGAGTAGTTATTTGAGTTCCTATGGCCTTTCTATCATCTCGAACCATTCTCCTCTGACCTTAACAAGGTATTTTCGTCCACACAACTGCCGCTCACTGGATATTTTCTCTTTTTTGGACCATTCTCTGTAAACCCTAGAGATGATTGTACATAAAAATCCCAGTATTTTGAGTTACTGTTGCCTTTCTATCATCTGGAACCAGCCTGCTCATTCTCCTCTCACCTCTGACATCAACAAGGTATTTCCGTTCACACAACTTCTGATCGCTGGATATTTTCTCTTTTTTGGACCATTCTCTGTAAACCCTAGAAATGGTTGTGCATAAAAATCCCAGTAGATCAGCAATTTTTGAAATACTCAGACCAGCCTATCTGGCATCAACAACCATGCCACGTTCTAAGTCACTTAAATCCTCTTTCATCCCCATTCTGATGCTTGGTTTGAATTTCAGCAAGTCGTCTTCACCACATCTAGATGCCTAAATACATTGAGGTGCTGCCGTGTGATTGGCGGATTAGCAATTTGTGTTACCAAGCAATTGAACAGCTGCACCTAATAAGGTGGCCAGTGAGTGAAAATACCTGTAATAAATATGGGGTCCTCATTATGTGATAGGAATTTAGGGCAGTCATGGGAATTGAATAAAGGCAGTGTATTTGAACATGCACCTATTGCTCATCTAAACTAATATACTGTAGCTAAAACAACTAGAAAGATCAATTTTGTTAGTTCATTTAAACAATTATCTCCATGCACTTGAACTGTCTGCATTCCATACAAGGTTGTCCCATAGTATGGGGATACAGAAAATACAAAGGACACTACCGCCCTCTGCTGGACATTAACAAAAACAAGCCAAGGATCTTTCAGGCTCCAAGGCTACTCATGAGACTCAGAAAACGTATACCAGAACTATATTTCACATAAATGAAGCACCTCATTCGAGGAACAGACATTCACTTCACTTCTTGTTTTTGAAAATTCCTTTTTACGGTGTTGGAATCCTCTTAAAATGACTCGATCGATAGTTCTACCAGCCACTATCAACCTATAAAAATTCTTGTTTCCTGCGTAGTGTTTGTTCCCTAAAACTTACATTTGGACCTTAGGGCCCCTTTCGCACAGGTGGTCCAATCAGGCCTGTCTGTTTTTCAGCCAGGCCCAGTCGGATCCTCCATTCTCCTCTACAGAGCGGTGGGTGTAATGTGTCCGTTTACACCCGCCTACACCCAATCTGGGCCGCTCCACTAAAAACACATGGGGGTCATCTGGGCAGATCTTATCGGATGGCAGTTGGGTGTAAGCGGACAGGTGGTCTGTGTACATCCCGCCATCCATAAAGAGGAGTGGGCTGTTTGTGTTCTCTCTGCATAAGCAAAGAAGACATGAACCAGTCATACACCCGCTCAGCGGGCGATCACTGGACAGATCCCCTGCTGTGCAAGCGGATCGCAGGCGGAGATCGCCCCGCATTCCGGGAACACACGAATAACACAAACGCGCAGTAAAAAAAAAAAAAGCACAGAGCTCAACGCCGGAAAAGGCCCCGAAGCTTCATCTGGTGCATTTGTTGTGTATAGGACAACCCACTCAAATGAATGAACTGCCCTATACTGCCATGTGAAAAACTCACAAAAAAAGTGCGACAAGTACGACAGTCATGTTTCACATGACTGTCATATGCCTTTAAGTGTTCTTTGTATTTTGTCTCTGCTCCTCCCTTTCCTTTGGTTTAGTTCTCACTGTATAGCTAGCCCACCCCTTTTCTCAGAAATGCATTTCAGCTTCAAGCCTCATGTCTTATGGAAGTAGATCACATTATGATCTTTTGACCTATCCGATGTTCATTGTTGTACGATTCTCTCAGTTTATGGAATAAACTTCACAAGATCTACAAGGTGTCATCTGATCGAGTCACTGCCTGTGTTATTCAACTAAGATTGGAGTTATCGCTATCTCATCACAACTGTAAGTTACAGAGATCACACTTTCAATGCTTAGATTGGAGAGACAGAACAACGACGCAGCAGTATGAATGGGGTCTAAAGAAGAACGTTGGGTATAATCATTTAAAATAGATTTCAAGGCAAAATTTAAAAAAAAAAAAAGTGCAGTACATCTCTGCAACACATGCACATGTACCTGAGTTCTATACCTTTAAAGACCATTCATGTACAAATATCTATGGACCTGCCAGAAATGCGCTCAGCTCCTAAGTCGCGTTGTGATTTATGTAGACTGAGTGGTGTCAGCCCTGCCTGGTGGCCTTTACTGAGCAACTCAATCCGTCCAGCTCTCAGATATCTAAAATAAAACGGCTAATCATTCTGTGGTCCAAAAAAAGAACTAAGAGGGCTAATTATAGTGAGATAACACAAATAGACACACAGGTAGGCTCAGAATGTCTAACAAAATTAATCCTTTTTTTTGTGTTTGGTTTTTTTTGCACTTAATAAACAGAAATAACAAAATACTTCCGATTGCATATTCACCAGATCAAAAAATACCACATAGCAGAGGTTCATTGTTAAAGAGTAACTCCACTTTTGTTGAGAAAAAAACATTCTCCTCTGGGTAATCTATGTACATTGCAAGGTTTTTTAACTATTCCTACTATTAGTTATTCTGAAGGAATAGCAGTTTGTTTTTCTGTGTCCTTGTCCAGAGTGAATCTGTATGGCAGTGGTTTTATCATTTATTTATGAGGAAATTAGTAGGGTCTGCATCCCTTTAAATGTAATTTCTCTTTGGGAGTATTTCATCACAAATGACAGTTTTGTTGCAGGGGATAACACACTTTTTACACAATACAGAGGATTAACCACTTAGGTATCACAGTGAGTATAACAAGCATGTTTTACTGCATATACAGACTGATTGTACTGTTGTGGATTTAGTAACATTTTAATACTGCTTTAATGATTACAGAGCTGCAGAGTTGAAAAACAACAGACTCACTGGCTGGATCAATAGGAAAAATAAAGTCTAAGAAAGGAAACTAATACAGCCATCACATCTAAGAATTGGTAAGCTGCAATATAATAAATGTTTGCTTTTGGGTTTAAAATGTTACTAGACCCCAATCCCTGCACTCCTTATATCTGGTTTCCCACAGTACACAGAACATTGAAGTGAAATTATTTAAGTAAATATAAACTGTTAAATACTTTTTCTCATCAGCAGTTAGAGCAGTCATGTGACTTCAGCTGAGCACTGGTTAAAGCGTGTAGGAGGAGTTTTCTTTCTGCTCTAGGAGGATGCAAAACCCCTGACCTCTGTCTGGACAGTGCTGATTGGCCGTGTGCTGATCACATGCACCCCCCCCAAGAAAAACCCTCTCTAGCAATACACACCAAACTGAGCATGTGCATGTGACTACGGATTCAGTCTCTATCAGGTGGACATTTCTCCCCTGACTGTCCTAAGAGGCTGCAGAACCCCTGATCTCTGTCTGGACAGTGCTGATTGGCCCTGTGCTGATCACATGCACTCTCCCAAAGAAAAAAAAAACCCTCTAACCATACACAGTAAACGGAGCATGTGCAGAGTGACTCCTAGAGCTTTGTACTATCAGCAGATAGATTGGGGACAGTAGAAGAGGAGGATTAGAGAAGACAGGATCAAACAGCCTTTTTACACAATGTGAAGGATTAACCCATTCGGTTCCACAGTGAGTATAACAAGCATGTTTTACTGCATATACAGACTGATTGTACTGTTGTGGGCTAAGTAACACTTTTAGTTTATTTGATCTTTTATATTATTACTGTTATTATGTAAATGATATAAGACCTGGGTGTGCTCACACCTATAAATATTGGATTGCTGGTGGTGGATATTTGATATTCTTTTACTGCTTTACTTGCAATGGGCAGGTGTCTGCTTGTACCGATGGGAACATAGTGTTTTAAAGAAGAACTTAAAGGGTAACTCCACTTTTGTGGAAGAAAATACAGCAAATATCATAGCATAAACAATTGCTACACAAAGCAAACTGTAATTAAATGTTATTAAAAATGACCTTTCCTTTTCAATCTGCATCTGTAATTTTGTGTAGAATTCAATGCAATATGGTAGCCTGGAGGCCTTGAGAAGAAGTCGGAAGTGACTTAACGTGTCAGGGTCGTGACGTCAGACGCAAAACCGGAAGGAGCAGCGCGGCCATCTTGGATGTGGTTCTTGAATAGGATGGACGGTTTTTTCTTATATGTAAGCAGATATTAAATGTTTGAATTTTATGCATTTACTCCACTGAGTCTTTTCTTCTCTGCCCTGTGAGGAACGGGGGGATCCCACTGCGTACTCCCTTAAGAGGACAGCCATCTGGCATGTGGGAGTGTATGAAACGCCTGTGCAAGCTGAAAGAGGGTAATAGCATGTTATCCTAAGCAGAGTGGTGGCACCAATTTGGATTAGTGCACCTTATCACTAGTTGCATATTTTGGATTTGTTGTATTTCACTTGTTGGAGTGATTAACCGCATGCCGCCCAGCCACTGTACATATACGGCGGCAGGGCGGCACTCACAGGCAAAACCACGTTTTAAGACGTGTGTTTTGTAAACAAATAGGGGGCGCGCGCGAGGCGCACCGCCACCCTATTTGTCCAGCGGATCACCGCCGCAGATGTCAGTCGCCGGGTCACAGCCGCTCCTTAGCGGCTATGTCCCGGCGATCGGCGGCAAACAGTGACAGAGAACACAGCTGCAGTAGCTGTGCTGTCTGTCACTTCCTTCTCAGCTCGAGGATGAGCTGATCGAGAAAGAACAGTTTCTCTTTCTCGATCAGCCTTCTCCCGCCCAGTACACACCCCCGCCCCCTAGTAAAACACTCCCCTCACTCCTATAACCCTTCGCTGCAAAATAAAGTTAACCCCTTCCTCCCCAGTGCCATTAGTACAGTGTCAGTTTGTTTTTTTTGCACTGATCACTGTATTAGTGTTTTTGGGGATGTCAGTGACCCCAAGTCAGTACCCCCCAATGTCAAAATGTCCGCCGCAGTCCCGCCATAAGTCGCTGGTTGCTGCCATAAGTCCCTGATCGCCGCCATAATTCGCTGATCGCCGCCATTATTAGTATAAAAAAAACCTAAAAATCCCAGTATCTTTCCCGCCATTTGTAAACGCTATAACCTTCACGTAAACCAATTAATTTAAACGTATTGGGTTTTTTTTTTAGCAAAGACATGTTGCAGAATGCATTTTGGCAGAAATTTATGACTAAATTTGATTTTTGCATTTTTTTTTTTTACTGGACATGTTTTATAGCAAAAAGTCCAAAATATTGTTTTTTTTTCCTCAAAATTGTCAGACTTTTTTTTATAGCGCAAAAAATAAAAACCGCACAGGCGATCAAATACCACCGAAAGAAAGCTCAATTTGTGGGGAAAAAAGGATGTAAATTTCATTTACGTACCATATTGCATGACCGTGCAATTGTCCGTTAAACTAGCGCAGCGTTGTATAGCAAAAAAATGGCGTAAATTGCAGTATTTATACCATAGTTTGTAGACGCTATAACTTCCACACAAAGCAATCAATATACACTCATTGGGATTTTTTTTACCAAAAACATGGAGCAGAATACATTTTGGCCTAAATTTATAACCAACTTTGAGTTTACTATATATTTTTTATAGCTGAAAATAAAAAATATTGTTTTTCTTCAAAATTTTTGGCCTTTTTTTGTTTATAGCGTGAAAAATAAAAAGCACACAGGTGATAAAATTACACCGAAAGAAAGCTCTATTTGTGTGAAAAAAAGGACGTAAATTTTGTTTGGGTGCAGCATTGCATGACCGCGCAATTATCAGTTGAATTAGTGCAGCGCCGAGTAGCAAAAAGAGGCCTGGTCATTAAGGGGGGTAAATCCTCTGGAGCTCAAGTGGTTAACTCACTATATCACAAGTTGAGTCGTGTGGATTCATCGAACTTCACGTGTGGAGTTTAATATTGTATAATTATAATTTCTGTTTTTGTTTTATTTTACAAATATGTAATAACGGTGTTTTTTTGTTTTTTGTCTTTTTTTGTCACGAGTGTTTTTGCATCATATCACAAATTATTATATTATTTGAAAGATAATGCACTATATTCAGTTTAAATTTTTTTGAGGTATCTTGGATTGAAGTGGCGAATTGGATACTTCTCACATTTGGAAGATTGAATAGTGTGGACATTTTTGGACTTTGCATTGTGGACATTTCTTTGGATTTATATTTGGGGAAATTTGGGGTAGGATTTGAGTTTTGGGGAAGGATTACAGAAAAGGGTTTATGATGTAGCCTGGAGGCGTTCTGTACATACAAAGTGGATTTCTATCCTTTGTGGACATTGAAGAATAGTTTTAGATCACAGTTTTTGTGTCCGGAGTTCAGCTTTAATATTAGCAAGATCTACAGATAACTACACTTAGAACCATTTAAAGACAAACAAAAAAAAAATATGACAGGTTTAGATAAGAGTTCTTCCCTGCGGAAAGTAAACATTACAGAGAAAACGAACAAGTATTAAATGTATCTGGAATGTTGGCTTGAACAAGGAAATGATCATTGACAGTGACAGGTGCACTTGCAGCCTGAGCTGACAACTCGCAGAGCTCCAACCAACAAACAATACCGTTTTGTTATTACAACCTCATGTGCACTCCGAGCGCTGCCAACAATGTAAACACCTGCATCTCCTAATACAGAAAGAATGCTTGTGGGGAGATATATGGCCTGTGTGCAGATGTTCCAGCCTGGAAATGGGATAGAAGAGACAACGCAGAGCAGAGCTGTCTTCCCTGTTAGATATATATTGCAGAGATGGGGACACCAGTGCTGGCCACCTGTTGCTCAATGACTTCTCCCAACACTCCGTCAGGGCTGGAATGAGACTTTCATTCAAGAGAACCAGTCTCAACTGGGGTTGTGTTAGATTCTGAATATTTTGTCATTGTTATTATTAAGGCCTCATGCACACGGCTTTATTAAAGCAAAACTTAAAGTGTTACTAAATCCAGAACAGTACAATCAGTCTGTATATGCAGTAAAACATGCTTGTTATACTCACTGTGGAACCTAAGGGGTTAATCCTCTGTATTGTGTAAAAAGGCAGTTTGATCCTGTCTTCTCTGATCCTCCCCTTCTTCCACAGTTCCCAATCCCTCTGCTGAGAGCCTTGAGGGCAAGCTGCACATGCTCAGTTTGGTGTGTATTGCTAGTTAAAAAAAAAATTCCTTTGGGCGAGTGCATGTGATCAGCACAGGGCCAATCAGCACTGTCCAGACAGAGGGTTAAGGGTTATGCAGCCTCATAGGACAAACAGAGGAGAATGAAAACACCTCCTACAAGCTTTAACCAGTGCTCAGATGGACACTGATAGAAGTCACTATACTGCTATATACTGCTGATGAGAAAAGGTATTAAGCAGTATATATTTGCCAAAATAAAATAATTGCATTTCCATGTTCTGTATACCAGCCTTTCTCAACTAGGGTGTCCAGGCACCCTGTGGTGCCTTGAGGTTTCTTCAGGGGTGCCTTGGCAAAATGTTTAAAAATTGTCCAAAACTTGTATACAAGCCAGCGGGTGGAACAAGCCGGCCTTTTAGTTACACAAAGCCACAGGTTTTCATTGTGCACCATTATGACTTTTTAGCCGCCGGCATTCTGACAACCCATGACATCATCCGTTGATAAGGATGTCAGCTGCCTGCACAGCATCCTTGTTTGACCCCACCCTGCCCCTCTCCATCAGTGCTGGGGTCACGTTAGCTCAGTGATGGAGAAAAACTGAGGGAGAAGAGAAACAATGGAATACTAGTCAGTACCAGTGTGCAAAAGTATATTTGCTTTGGAAGAATAAATCACCTCTAATGTTGGGTGTCCTACATGTGTGGATGTTGCTGCATTATATAAAACTATTAGAATAGTTTTTTCACATTTTAGAATGGGGTGCCTCAAGACTGTCCATCATTTTAAAGGGTGCCTTGACTAAAAAAAGGTTGAGAAACACTGCTGTATACTGTGGGAGACCAGATATAGTGAATGCAGAGTCCTGGGTTTAGTAACACTTTATTGATGAGAAATAATTACATGTTTATATACGTTGTAAATAAGTACTGACTACAGTGCATTATCCAACAATACAAATGTATGGGGCTAGAAAAGGCAAGTTGTATAAAATGAAATGTATAAGGCAAGATAATTGCATTTCCATGTTCTGTGCACTGTGGGAGACCAGGTATAGTGAATGCAGGGTCTGGGGGAGACCAGATATAGTGAATGCAGGGTCCGGGGAGACCGGATATAGTGAATGCAGGGTCCGGGGAGACCAGATATAGTGAATGCAGGGTCTGGAGAGATCAGATATAGTGAATGCAGGGTCTGGGGGAGACCAGATATAGTGAATGCAGGGTCTGGGGAGACCAGATATAGTGAATGCAGGGTCCGGGGAGACCAGATATAGTGAATGCAGGGTCCGGGGAGACCAGATATAGTGAATGCAAGGTCCGGGGAGACCAGATATAGTGAATGCAAGGTCCGGGGAGATCAGATATAGTGAATGCAGGGTCCGGGGGAGACCAGATATAGTGAATGCAGGGTCCAGGGAGACCGGATATAGTGAATGCAGGGTCCGGGAAGACCAGATATAGTGAATGCAGGGTCCGGGGAGACCAGATATAGTGAATGCAGGGTCCGGGGAGACCAGATATAGTGAATGCAGGGTCCAGGGAGACCGGATATAGTGAATGCAGGGTCCGGGAAGACCAGATATAGTGAATGCAGGGTCCGGGGAGACCAGATATAGTGAATGCAGGGTCCGGGGAGACCAGATATAGTGAATGCAGGGTCCGGGGAGACCAGATATAGTGAATGCAGGGTCCGGGGAGACCAGATATAGTGAATACAGGGTCTGGGGAGATCAGATATAGTGAATGCAGGGTCCGGGGAGACCAGATATAGTGAATACAGGGTCTGGGGAGATCAGATATAGTGAATGCAGGGTCTGGGGAGATCAGATATAGTGAATGCAGGGTCCGGGGAGACCGAA
Organism: Staurois parvus; assembly: GCF_062004578.1. Lineage (NCBI taxonomy): Eukaryota > Metazoa > Chordata > Amphibia > Anura > Ranidae > Staurois > Staurois parvus. The sequence goes on along the minus strand of NW_028317958.1, from coordinate 3,269,223 downwards.
TATAGTGAATGCGGGGTCCGGGGAGACCAGATATAGTGAATGCAAGGTCCAGGGGAGACCAGATATAGTGAATGCAGGGTCTGGGGGAGACCAGATATAGTGAATGCAGGGTCCGGGGAGACCAGATATAGTGAATGCAGGGTCCAGGGAGACCAGATATAGTGAATGCAGGGTCCGGGGAGACCGGATATAGTGAATGCAGGGTCCTGGGAGACCAGATATAGTGAATGCAGGGTCTGGGGAGATCAGATATAGTGAATGCAGGGTCTGGTGGAGACCAGATATAGTGAATGCAGGGTCCGGGGAGACCAGATATAGTGAATGCAGGGTCCTAGGATTAGTAACACTTTAAAGTGGAACTGAAGGCAAAAAATTTAAATTCGTGAGCAGGCAGGCTCTTAATTGCAGAAGAGACAATGCAATGTCTCTTCTGCAAAAACACACTCACCTGTCTGTTCGCAATCCTCTGCAGAATGTACACTGATCTGCGCATGCGCAGCTCAGTGCACATTCCATAATGTTAATATTACCATCGCACATGTTCCTGGAATAGGCTCGAAGGTAGCAGGTGCTGCAGCACTGAAGACATCATTGGTCAATGTACACATTTGTCAGTATACCACGGATCATCAAGTGTTGTCTGAACGTTTTTTGAAGAATAATTGCATCATAAAGAACAAAGTGCAACGTGCAAAGTGCAAGAGCCTCACAGGACATGTGCCTGACAAAGTTGTCCTGCACAGCTCTGATATGTTGGACTCTGTCCTTCAGTTTACATCCTAGCACACCGCCTTTGTGCTGGGATAACTGCAGTACTGAGCATGCGTGGGTGACATCATTCCACATTAGCCAATCAAAAGAAAGACCGCCACCCAGGAGAACCCAGAAGAAGATATATAGGTAAAGTTGATCCAGGGAATATCCGATTGCCTCTAGGGGGATCAGGAATGTTTTTCCCAGCAGGAGCAAATAGGATCGTCCTTTCCTGAGTTTTTTTTTTTGCCTTCCTCTGGACCAACTGTGGGTGAAGGATTATAACTTTTTTTTTCTATAGTTGAACTGGATGGACTTTTGTCTTTTTTTCAGCCAGACTAACTATGTAACTATGTAAGATACCAGCACCAGTGAGGAACCTTGCATACATAGGTAGGCATGCCTGCCTTTAGTTCAACTTCAACTCCCAAAAAGGAATTTGTTCCACTTTAACACTCCCCCCTCCCCATGCAGAATTGTGAGAATTTTCTGGTTTATTTTTGCATTTTTAGCCCTGCACCATTCCAGCTTAGGCCAAAATGACGTGTACCTGGTCCTGGGATAGTTATATCACATCTCCCAGGAGACCACAGGATTGGCACACACGGCAGCCGGAGGGGAATGGGGGGGTCTGGCATATCATCCGAGCTGTCTGCCTGCACCCTCAAGAGCCATCCATTCGAAAAGGACCAAGATGGCAGCGCAGGACCCATTGTGTGCCACTCACAAATCAATGCTGGATTTGCTGTGCGAGTGAGAATGTACTTTAAGGAGCTCTACAACACTACAGGTAAGTGGGGAAAAAGCGTGGGGGGATGGGGGGAGTTGAATATTGCTTTAAATTACTCCCATCTACGATGGATCTGCCAGGCTGGTTTTGGTGTTTTGAGGTGTATGGTGTTTAGAAGCATATGTGCTTAAACCCATTCCATTTGGTAGAATATCGATCAATATGTCACACAAATGAGGTAGATGGACATTTCCCTCCCCCTGTGGACACTGTATTCTGATAGTGGCACCTGCAGTTGTCAGAATACATTTCATTCCTGGAAAGGATAGTATCGCAGGGAAATGGGTTATAAAACAAGAGGCACAAGTGAGGGATATAATGGTAGGGGAAGAATTTGGATCATATAAGGACATGGAGGAAAAAAAGGGAGAAATTTTCAATAAAATGGATAGACTACGATATTACCAACTGAAACACTTTTTTTGAGAGTCTTCCAAAGCCTATAAGAACTAGAAAAGAGTGGAATCCATTTGAGAGAATATTGGAGACACGGGGAAATGGTAGACATGGAATTGCAAAAATACACAAGATTTTAATGGAATTAGACACTGACACAAAACTAATACACATAGAGAAATGGGAAAGAGATATGGGAAGAGAAATAGAGGAGGAGGAGAAGAGGAAAATGCTCACATTAATTAACGAAAATATTAGTATGAGGGAAGTAGAAATAAATTATAAGTGTTTGATGAGATGGCACATTACCCCTAATGTGGAGCACAAGATGAATAAGGAAATTTCACGGTTATGTTGGAGAGGTTGTGGAGAAGTGGGCACGTGGTATCATGTCTGGTGGGAGTGTCCAGAAATACAGGTGTTTTGGCGGAGGATAGTTTATTTGATAGGGAAAATAACTAAAATTAACATAGGATTAGACCCAGAATTATGTCTCCTCCATATCTCAGAACTCCCAGTGAAATCATATAAGAGATCGGGGATATGGCATTATCTGACCGCAGCAAAGAGCCTGATACCTAGGTTTTGGAAAAAAAAGAGAGGTGCCAACTGAGGAGGATTGGATGGGCAGAATGAATCAGATCTGTGGGACAGAAAAACTGTATTATATGCATATGGACAAGATGGAGATGTATAATATAAAATGGAAAGGATGGGAAGAATATAGAGAAAAGGTGAAATATATGAAGATATAATACCCCTGGAATTGGATTTAGAAATAATAGAAATACATGGTGTAAAGGAGAGAAGAGAAAATGTAGAGTGGGGGAGAGAGGGGGGGGGGAGAGACAGTGGGTGATTGAGGTGGAGGGAGTGGGAAGGGAGGAAGGGTAGAGGGGATTGATATAAACAAATAATGCAAGTTGGAAGATACTGTTTTGATTATCATTTTAATAGAAATGTCAAAGTTATCTGTATTTGGATTGAAAAATTAATAAATATTTATAAAAAAAAAAAAAAAAGAATACATTGATTGATGGCTGACGTCGACAGAAGTCGATCAAACAATTGATTTTTGTTAATCACGGATGGCCACATACTGATCAAAATCTGCACAGTCCCTACTGCACCAGCTGAGCTCCGATTGGTGTATGGCCAGCTTTACTCTGGAATACAGCGAATGTCACCTATGGGGTAATTAGTTCTATTGTGACCATTGCCAGTCGCTGTAATTACTGAACACTTCAAACTCCAGTTCTGCAGTCATGTCAGTGATTATACCACGGATTAAACACGGCAGTGTGACCTTTCCCAAAGTTCAGGCGGCATGTAAGTATCATGAGACATTGTTGTCCAAAGTGAGTTGCACCTCTCGGCTAATGCGATTTCGTGATTTAAAAGCCTGAAGTTGGCTTATGATACATTTGTTGTAAGCCAAAAAAAAAAAGAAAGCACCTGCTTTTTTTTCCAGAGACCACCCACACAGTTCTGGTAGGGATATACTACACAGACCAACCAGTTCTATTCCCAGCAGCCTCAATGAAATGTCTGGGTATGACCGATGTTTTAACGGTATTGGGTTACAGTTTAACAAGAAAGGCAATTAACCAAAGACTAATTTAGAAGGATAATGTTCTTGGCATTCAGCGTTGAGGTTAAAGAGGACCTGTTGGTATGTTGGCGGTGGTTATTTTTTGCTTTATTGCATACTGCCTTGTGTACGAGGATGTAAAACCAGGCTAGGCTTTGACCCTGTACTGACCCATTCAGGCATACTTAAAGGATGAGTGTGCTTTTCTGTACACTTAGCATGCCTCAAATACGTAGGCACACTACCGCACATTCATGGATATAAAATTCTGCCTATTTGTAAGAGAAATCTGCTGGGCCTATCCAAGTCTGCCACAATGGTTACCGTATGTGTATATATATATATATTTATTTTTTTTTATATATATATACATATATATATATATGTACACATATAAATTATAGGTACTTATATAGCGCTGTCAATTTACACAGTGGTTTACATATATATTGTACATTCACATCAGTCCCCAACCCTCAAGGGGTGTACAATCTAAGGCCCCTAACTCACATTTATACATACACATACTAGGGCCAATTTAGACAGAAGCCAATTAACCTACCAGCATGTCTTTGGAGTGTGGGAGGAAACCGAAGTACCCAGAGCAAACCCACGCAGGCACAGGGACAACATGAAAACTCCAGGCAGGTGGTGCCGTGGTTGGGACTTGAACCAACGACACTAGTACTGCCAGGCGGAAGTGCTAACCATTTAGCCACTGTGCTGCCCACTGCAGTGTGCCAATAATCTCTTGGTGGGTGTTTATTCCAAGATAAAAGAGAGAGAAGCAGCACCATCTAAATGCAGCAATATAAGCAAATAATCACAATACTAGTAGTCAAATGGGGCCATGACCTGATGAAGGAGCATCTATGCTCCGAACGCGTGCCACGCCTACTGCTGCTGTACCTGGAGCCAACATCACTCCTGCCTGCCCTGAGGATCCACACCGACCAAGAAGTAATGGGGACCATCAGCACAGTGCTTTGGAGAACAGCCTGTAGCGGAACCAGCCAGGGGTTGCACAGCGGTTGACACCAATTTGACAAGCACTCATTTGACAACTACTATTGTGAGTTGCCAATTTTGTGGAAATAAATGATTTGCTTATATTAACAGCTCTTCACTCCGTGGGATCCTACCAAAAACAAACATAAAATAATAACATAATATAATGTAACTAAAAGAAGATCAATCGCATAAATGAAAAAAAAATTCCACCAAAGTATAACAGAGTGAAATGAAGAGAATAGAGTCCACCACATAGATCTTCTTATAAAGGAAAGCCTCTGTAATTCATATATTCACTCCAGCACCACCGTGTTCTTTAGGTGACAATCACCCCATCGGACTAAACACTCACCAGAACATGGTGTGAATTATCCTCCTCTTGGACCCGCAGTCACCGCCGCTCAAAAAAATCGATAGAACCAGTGCATAACTGTATAGAAGTGTGAGGAAAGCACTCGAATCTTCCGGAAAAGCAGGAACGGCAGCTGTTCCCCCGGAGCGGTAACACAAGCTCTGCTTACTTCATGACAAAAACATATTTATTTCTTTTTTGTACATTACCAAAAACAGCAGTTCATTGGTTTTACAGCCTTTTTTTTTTTTGACTCACCGGCAGGGGCAGACTGACCATTTGGAAACTTGGGCACTGCCTGAGGGCCCAGGGTCAGTAGGGGGCCGCATGAGAAGCCCCTGGTACCTTTCATAGGCTGTTTTGGGTGTGGTTTGAGTGTGGGCGAAGACATAGGGGCCCCATGATCCCCTACTGCCCAGGGGCCCCATGAGTTGTCAGTCCACCCCTGCTCACCGGCACATAAGTGCGTAGACTATACACTCTTATGAGTTTTAATTTGTGTATATATTGTGACAGTGTGGCAATCTGTCACCCTGGATTCTCAACAAGGCAGGTTGAGGGGCTCCAGGGTAAAGGTTTGATATGGAGGAAAGTGGCTTTTCACTTTCCTCCTTTGTTTGTAAGGTCCATTTTGGGATCTGGAGCCTGGAGATTTCAAAGTGATTTGGGAGGGATGAAATCTCCAATCCTGGGACCAGGTTTTGGGAATGGCCAGGAGACTGATTGCACAGGTGTGTGCAGGCCTTTTCAGAGAGTCAGGATCAGAGTTCTGGGCTCCACCCCGGCAGATAGGAGTCAGGAGGGCTACACTTGGAAGACAGGAGGTCACTGCCTGGAAGTCAGGTGGGCTTCACCTAGGAGAGGTGGAAGCCAAAAGCAGCAAGGGGCTGCTAGAGACTAGCTGTGTGCTAGAGGCCAGCGGTGTGCAAGTGCCATATTTTTGGGAAGAAGTCTGCAGGAGACAGACAGCAAGCTGAGTGTAAGCCAGGAGGCTGAACCGTTGTTTTGTGGATGATCGATACCCCTGCGTGGGAAACTTCTGTTTGAACTTTCATTTAAATAAAAGTGGGCTAAAAAGGCCCTGAAAAAGAAAGCGAGTAGCTGTTTGCGTTTAAAAGCTCTACCACGTTGAAGCGAGTTCCCACAATATATATATATATATATATATTATTTGCTTATATTGCTGCACTTAGATGGCGCTACTTCTCTCTCTTTTATGGTTCACACAGAGTCTCTTCTTGTGCTTTTTGAATGGCCGCCACTTAGTTAAGCATTATTGGATTATCCTTTAACCACCTTTGGACTTTAAGGACTTTACTTGTGTGGTTAATATACCAGCCATCACATTATACATCTGCTTTTATTCTTCTTAGTGCACCAAATATTTCTCTTATTCCAAGATAAAGGAAAGAAAGGAGCTGGGCTAATCTGGACATTATTTACTGCAGGCTAGCCCAAATTATCTCCATCTTCATCTGAGAATACATGTGTAAAGTTTATTTCTGGCAAATAATTCAAAATATTTAGTACAACTACAATACATTTTCTCATGTTTTGTCTCCTAACAAAATGCTGCATGTACAGTAAAATACCCACTGATCCCACTAGATATCCAGTAGGGTCCTAGCCTTCTGTTGTGTTCTGGTGGCAACACTGCACTGAAATTCAAGCAATGTTGTCAACCCTGACTAACTTCTCTGCTGAACTACAGATCACCCCCTCTCCTCACTGCCATTACACAAGAGAGAAATGTTCTGTGCTCCAGCAAGGGAGAGATCCAGAATCTCAACATACTGAAGTGAGAAGTCATCAATGCTGAATACTGTGAGCCCACGACAGTGTGTTGACACACCCCAATAGGTTATTTATGACACTCTTTACTCAGCATCATTCAACCTGGAAGAAAAGTGGGGGATATCGGAAGTAGCTGCTTCCTTGGTGGGCGCCCTGGTACGTCTGACTATACAGTCCTGTTTATTGGGAGCTCTTATCCCGGGGGCCACTGATGCTGTTATGAGATTGATACATACCATTTGTATTGCCACTTTATGGGCTATTGCCCTACATTGGAAATCCACCACGGTACCCTTGACCTCTGTTTTACATAGAGTTGACGCTGTGATGCTCATGGAGCGTATTCATTATACTTTGCTGGAAAAGATGCACTTGTTTGATAAAAAATGGGAATTATGGAAGGTTCATAGACATTCATTACATGACTAAAAAACATCCCGTTTGAAGGTTATTTGGCATATGCTATTGACAGATGTGTCTTTCGACCCACTTTATCGTTTACGTTATTCATGTCCTTGAAATCTTTTCTCTTTCTTTTTCCTCCCTATCCATCTTTTTACGTATATGTACTCTTCTGAAATGTACTTTTCAAATGTGCCTTGTTACCAATGTACACATTACTTGTAACTGTACTGTTGTTTTAAAGTCTACCCTTGAACAATAAAACCGTTTGTAAACAAAAAAAAAAAAAAAAAAAAAGAGAAGAAGGCCAAAGCTTTTATGGCTGTATTTCTCCTGTGAGTTACAGTAGTACATTTGCTTTTGTTTTTCTGTGGCCCAGAGTCAAATAGTGGGCATTTTCCCAATATCAGCTGATGGGGCAGAGCCATGCAAGACTTAGAAAGGACTCCAACAATATTGGTGGGATACACCTAGCTGCCTGAATGACAGGTGGCTCCACCTTTCAGTGCACAGCTGAGAGCCAAAGCCAACGTTGCTGTCCCTTCACAGCCTGGCACTTCAGTGAGCACTGGAGGAGCACAGCAGAAGACATTGGCTGACAGCTACTGCTCTCTGCTTGGAGATGACCAAGAGCTAAGCGATCAGGGGTGATCACTCAGTTCTCAGTCTCAGAGACAGCATGTGACAGCTGCAGCATGACATACGTATGTATTTTTTTTTTCTCAATAAGCCCATACTTCTCCTTAAACGTCTACATCCCCAGCAACACATACTCCCCTTTCCTTTACTCCCTGCCACTCTGTTCAGCTACTGGAAGAGAAGAACAGCTTACAGGGCTGAGGACTCTACCGCCCCCATCTGATAGTGCTGGGCCAATCACTAGCTCTATCACATGCTCCTCCATACCCAGAGGTATGAGGTTGTTTCTGGAAGATGAACAGAACAGTGGGGAAGCAAAGAAAATGTGAGTATGTGCTACAGGGGAGGGTGAGGCATTAAGGTGAACCTGTTACTTTGGCCTACATGGAAGGAGCCCAGGTTTGCTTCACATGATTTTTCACAACTAGGGTCTTTCATTATCTAAAACTGCACAGCGGTAGTAAGGTACACAACATAGGTAGTCTTTCGACCTACCTACAAACCACGATCAAAAAACACACCATGACACTTGATTTATCAATGAATAAGGTATGAAACCCAGAACTTGCTCTTTCCCAGTTGTCATTACCCGGAGCTGCATTACACCCTTAATCCATTTTACAAAATAAGCTGCATGAGGACAAAAACACAATGTTTTATTGAAAGAAAACAGACAGGTGGCTTTTGAGGTCTAAGCTAATAAAATCTCTCATTTTAATTCACTCCTTTGTTCTCATGGAAAGACTATCTGTCGGACTTAAACATAAAGGTATGCCCCGGTCCAGCTGATTATGGCGAACGGTTAAATAAATACGCTGATTAGACAAGGAGCTTGGTTTCCTCTCGTGTAAAATTTCCGATTAATAATAGTGTCTATTTAGGACATCTGCTTAAAACTTACAACATTTGTTTAATGGAAAAATTCCAAACATAACTTATTTTTCCCATGAAGCAAGGACAATGCTATTCTGACAGATGTTCCCCCCTCCTAAATGGGCAGAATTATTTGACCAGTTGGAGGAACCAACAAGTCAGAAATGCTGTAACATAGATCATTGGGCTCATAACTTTGGATAGTTATAGCAAAGTGGAAGCAAGACATAGTTTTAGTATTAATATAAATCAGAAGATGCAGCGCTACAGAAGAGGAACACTATAAATAAATGAATGGATGTATAGATACAAATATGTATACACATGAATAAATAAATGAATAAAACAGTTCATATGATGATATCAAGGTGACTTCAAGTGCTCTCATCTATTTCATATTCAATTGGCAAATCCCCCCAGACGACGTGCGTGTGCACGAAACGCGTAGGAGGAGCCAGGAACGCCGTGACGTCACGCCGCCGGAGCATCGTGGAGCTCCGGCAGCCATCTTTAACATTGGACGGGGAGTATCAATTCACAGCTACTCATCTCTCTGCTGGGAAAGGAACGTGTGTAAGCATTAAGGAGCAGTCCACAGGCTACCTTCCAAGGGATTACCCAGTAATATCCAGGAGTTCTGGAGGGAGGCTATCATATTGCAGACCCTATCCTGACCAGCCGATGATTCCAAGGGAAATTTATATTTATAAATGCCCATTTAACTGTGCATTCTGGTGAGTGTGCATTTCTTCAGCACTATTTCGCACAGCACCTTATTATCAGGAGGATATGAAATAGATGAGAGCACTTGAAGTCACCTTGATATCATCATATGAACTGTTTTATTCATTTATTTATTCATGTGTATACATATTTGTATCTATACATCCATTCATTTATTTATAGTGTTCCTCTTCTGTAGCGCTGCATCTTCTGATTTATATTGTTTTTTGGGGTTTATGGTTACCTGGTGCACAGCTGCTATTTTGTATTTATAGGTGCGCTCGTATACATTTTTCTTTATCAATAGTTTTAGTATTGGATCAAGCCTAAAGATTAGAATACTTAAAGGTTTTTATTGCTCTGCCTCCACTGGGGAAGTTGAGCTTTACTTCTTGCATAGTCGCCTAAGGAGAGCGTGAAAAACATTTGTTTCGTGAAAAATTAGAAGCGTTGGGACAAAGGGTTTGGCCCTTGTTGGTACATTTCTCTGGCTATTGTCCTTTACCAAATCCTTTGAGTGTTGCCCTGATTTTGGGCTCAAATACTAGATAGAATCTATAAATCAGCCTTCTACCCTTCAGAGGATGTTGTATCTGTAGCTTTGATGTTTCATAAATATCCCTTTTTTATAAACTTCAATGCTTAAGGTGATTGTAGCTGTATTAGTGCACAATTATTACCTAACTGTATTAGTGCACAATTGCAGTATTATTCATACCTTAGAAGAACTTGGTAGGCCTCCTAAAGCTTGACCCACAAAATGCAAGCCGGCCATAGATGGTTTGAATCTGGGCTGGTTCAGCAGGGACCATCGAGCACTGGGCAGGCCGATTGTACTCAAGTAAATTCATGGATCGTCTTGGCACAACCAACATGTTGGATTTTTAGCATGCCAGGAGAACACACAATAGCTACTCAGGAGGGAATCAAGCGATCTGCTTTCCTACAACCCATGGTTGCACATCATCTAAGTCCTGCCTTAGTGCATATAAAAAAAAGTATTCAATTGTGGCAGTCCTCATTTGTGTTGTAGACTTCAAAGGTAGTGTTTCTTGCAGATGTTTGTGATGCACCACTTCCAAAGACAAAGATGTCTTTCTGGTTTCAAAATTATTTGGTTGACATGTAACACAATCAGCTGCCTTTATTATGGCCATCAAAGTTGAGCAGAACTGAAATTTTTTTTATGGGAAATGCATCCAGGATCCCACTGCTGTAACTGACAACCTAGCCATCTTCACTGCAGTAGAGAGATGACCCCACACTAACCCCATTTTAAATGTATGTATACATTTAAAACCATTCATTAATGCTTGAGTTCACCTAGTGAAATCCCTTTAAAGCTACTTTCATACACAGCTACAGCCGCCATGTTTTAAAACAAATTTACAGGAGTACCTGCAAGGTGAGCAGATGGTTGGAAGGTGGAGGGCCTAAGGCAAGCTTACAGTAAGTTCAGAGTTGATGTCACCAAAATTAAGCTGTTTATTCGTAATCCAGCAGAAACAGGAGGCGGCACAGTGGCATGGAGTCTGCAGAACTGGTCACTATAAAATGTTACTTTCCTTATGCCATGCAGCCATATAGGTAGACAACAAGTATAGACATTAATATGCATTATTGTACAAATCTTATGGTAGATTTTACAAGTTTTGCAAACATGCATCTTACCATTTTGCCAGCTCTGTCCTTTATCTACCAAACCCCGGTCACCTCATTTTATTTCTAAAATCTTAATTTGCTTGAAAAATTAAGTTCAACTCACTTCTGCTTTGATTCAGATCATTCCAGGCTCTGTCTTCAGTAATCGCACAACAACATGTTACTGACACTTTAATTCAACTCCAGCTAATCTGTGTGAACCTTTTTGTTACTGGAAACATTATAAAGACCTAATTAAGAGAAGCATAAAATGAAAACTAAATAATTCAGACTCAGCCCTGGCGTAATCATCCATTATATAGGATGCGTAACACTTGTTGAAGCCATCCTTTAAAGTTGCAATTATACTGCTAAATGGTTCTAAACCTGTTTTGTGTGATGCCAACTAAAATTAATATATAAATCTGCTACATTGCAGCAAAAGCTCCCAAGTATTATTATACAGGATTTATATAGCCCCAACAGTTTTCTCAGCACTTTACAATATAAAGGGAGACAGTACAGTTACAATACAATAAAATAGAAGAGGGTTTAGAGGGCCCTGCTCATAACAGCTTACAATCTAATAGGGCGGGGCAAGTGGTACAAAGGTTTATAACTGTGGGGGATGAGCTGATGGAAGTGACAAAAGTTTAGTTAGACTAAGCATTAGCATTCTGTTCCAAATACTCAGCTTTAGCATTCTGTTCCAAATACCTGTAGTGCTGGTAGGTTCAAATAAGGAACACACACTCTGCTGAAGGAAAGTCACTTGGACAGGGAAGCAAAATTGTAAAACAAAAAAAACCCAAAAAAAATTGTGAACCCCAAAGAATTTTTTAAATGCCTGCATCAATGTCTTCTGAAATTATGCATGGGTGAAACTGTGCGGGGAGAAATGAATTGGTCATGACTGATGTTCTAGGCCAATATTGTTTTAACCCAGGACAGGTTGGTGCACCCTCCCATCTCCACAGGCACCAACCTATTGAGATGTTTAGCAACCTGAGCATTCATGTGCAGCTGGCAGCATTCTAGTTTTTCAAGATACCTTAAAGCGATCCTATGGTCAGGCTAAGGACATTGAAGCTTTAAAATGTTCTTAGGGCCCCCACAGATGGCTTGAATTTGGCTGACTCTTGCTGAATTGGCCAAAATTCAAGTCATGAGTAGCCCTGCAAACACCACAATTTTGCAGTCCCTCTTTGGCAGAAGGTCTGCACTCAGGTTGTGTCGCAATATAATAGCCAGGAGTGGAAATGAACTGTCATATTATGGATGAAGAAATTGATTCTACCCATTTCAGCCTGTGAGAAAAATTGAACCTTGTACACTGGCCCTTAACAAGTAGCAGATATGCTTTAAAACACGCCCTCTCTGACCTCTGTAGCTGCTTGTGCTAAGGAGAAATTCATCCTCAAATTTCATAGCAAAAACAGTGAAGTCAGTGAAGCTGTTCTATTAGCAATTGATGCCTCTCCTACTGCCTGTGCCTCTGATTTTCACTGTAATAAATCACAGCCAAAAAAAATCTTCAGAACTTGACATGGTAGGGACTGTCTGGTCGCCCACTGTGCTCAGTGGGTTCTCCTGCCAGCCCCTACATCATTACTGTGTCCTTTATAGTCCTTTAAGTGTGGAGGGAAACTAGGCACCAAAAACTCCCCAGAAGTGTTGGATCTTGCTAATTCTTCAGACATCAATTTATCTTCACTACAAATAGAGATCAGCGGTGCAGACAGCTGAAGAGGTATTGCCTACTTCTGTGCAAAGATAAACTGTTTTCATGGTTCTCTTTTAGCAACAGAGTCTCTTTAAATCTCAACCCGGGCAGAATTGAAAAATTAAAAGAAGACTCAATGGCTTCCTAGCTGCTTTGCATGAAAATATTGTTCAATAGAAAATACTGTATACAAAAGCCTAATCAACAAGAAATAGCTTCCAACCCCTATCTAATAAGAAAAGTGCACGTTTATCTCAAGATGAGAAAATCCTCATCTCCCACATCAATAATTGTTTTCATTCCGCTGACTGCTATCTGAAAATTAGCAAATATTTCATACTGAATCAGTTTTGAAGGTTCTTTTATGAGTACGCAGAATAGAAAGACCCCAATTAAATTCCATACAAACTGCTGCCATTTTGTGCGGCAAACACACCTCGGAAAGGTCGCATTCTGATCTTTCTATCGCTGCTGGAAAATTAATTACTCCGCTGACATATGTCAGGGTGATTTTTATAAGAGAGCTGAGCTGGGCTGGAGTTAGTCATTTCGCCCATTTGTTGGTATGCAAAACCCACCTTTCATTGGTATGAAAATGTATTCATTAATTTCTGAGGTCTAGGGTAAGTCAGAGCGACTTGTACGCCTTTGTATTATATCCGCATGTTGATGAAATCTGATGGAAAAACATGTGTTTGCTAGGCTATAAAATCATGACAGGATAATCTCCATCTGGCTCATTTAAAAAACTGCTCCACCGAAAACTTAGAGATCTGTCTTTTTTGGTTGTTAGCAAGCTCAACCTTGAGCTGGTTTTTTAAAATGAACTAGGCTATAAACATTCAAGTATTTACATGTTTTAAAAAATAGCAAAAGAGCTTTAAAATGAGAATCCATTGACCTCTGTAGCTGCAGGCACTATAGAACAATTCATCCTCCAAGTTCACAGCAAAAGCACCGAAGTCTCAGCTCATCCCTCCCAGCAGAATTCAGTAGCCTGCTAACTTTTCTTCTCTTACCAGCAATGACTCCGCATCTTAGCTCCCCCTACTTCCTCTCCCAGCAGTGATTCAGTAGCTCAGCTCTCCCTGCCTTCCCTCCCAGGAATGATATGGCAGCTCAGGCTCCCTGCTTCTAATCCCAGCAATGACTTGGCTGCTCAGCATCCTTCTGCTTCTTCTCCCAGCTGTAATTCAGCAGCTGCACTCCCTTTGTTACCCCCAGCAGTGGCTCATTAGCAAAGCTCATTTTGCTCCTCCCTCCCAGAAGTAATTTAGCTCCCCACCTCCCCCAGCAATGACTTTGCAGCTCAGCTTTCCTTGCTTCCCCTCCTAGCAGTAATTTAGTAGCTCAACTCCCACTGCTTCTCTTCCCAGCAATGACTTAGCTACTCATCTTCCCCTCCTAGCAATGATTCAGCAGCTCAGCTCCCCTGGATTCCCTAGCAGTGACTCAGTATCATAGCTCAAGCTGCTTCCCCTCCCCAGCAGTGACTCAGATGCTGAGCTACCCCTGCACCCCTCTCCCAGCAGTGACTCAGTAGCATAGCTCAAGCTGCTCCCCCTTCCCAGCAGTGACTCAGATGCTGAGCTACCCCTGCACCCCTCTCCCAGCAGTGACTCAGTAGCATAGCTCAAGCTGCTCCCCCTTCCCAGCAGTGACTCAGATGCTGAGCTACCCCTGCACCCCTCTCCCAGCAGTGACTCAGTAGCATAGCTCAAGCTGCTCCCCCTTCCCAGCAGTGACTCAGATGCTGAGCTACCCCTGAATTCCTCTCCCAGCAGTGACTCAGTAGCCTTCTGATCCCTAATATAAACACTGAGCAGGAGCTTTGAGATGAGGGAAGCAGAGTGAGCCATGAGTAGTCATAAAAACCTTCAGTAGATTCTTGGGTGAAGGCTGAGATATTATGAAAATATCAATTTTTTAAAGCAATTTGGACTTGGCCCTACCCCCTCCTTAATTTCTTAATGCGATGACAGGTCTCCCTCACAAATGGAGATGGACGGAGCAAGACGAAGCTCGAGACTTAAAGCAGTATTAAACCCCAAACCAAAAATTTTATATACTGCAGCTTACATCATTTCAGTCATTAGATGTAGTGGCTGCGTACGTTTTCTTTTGTTAAGCCAGGCATAGATGGTTCAAATCTTAGCCAGTTCAGCACTGACCGGCTGAGATACGAACTATCCATGAACAGGATGATTGCACCCAACTGTATTGTTGTCTTGACTTGGATACAACCAGCATGTTGAATCTTTCATGCGATTATTCCCAGCAGGTATAGCTACTAGCAATAATCATAGAGAGAACATGCAAACTCCATGCAGGTAGGGTCATGGTTGGGATTCGAACCAATGACCCTAGTGCTGCTAGCCGGAAATGCTAACCACTTAGCCATATGTTAGCCACGTTTTTGTTATCATATGGACAGTTTGTACTGAAATAAAACTGATGAGAGGTTTAGTTTACCAGCCCTAGAAAACTGTATCAAGATTATGAATGCAATGACTTACCTCTCTTAGTACTGTGCTTTTATATCCTCGATATAGGCCTCTTATACCCTGCAATATAAAAGCAGCAGATGACACCATAAGAATATGACACCATGGAGTGTCAGCTTCTAATACCAGCTTGTTCATGTAAGCTTTGGCAATAAAACCTGGAAACTAATTGGTTTCTATGCAAAGTTGCACCAGATTTTGCACTCTCCAGTAAATAACCTCCCCATAAGTCTATGGCACAACCCGCTCTCTACTGTATAAAAAGGTACAATTGTTCATGCTATATACTTCTACAAAATCAATATATTCATCTTCTAAAATACTCTGACCTACAGTTTTTAGTTGGATACATGGAAATACCACAAACTTTGTTTTGCTGCAGCAAAATTGCTAATAATGGCTACTAAATTTGTAGTGGTGTTATATTCTCCGCTACAAGGCATGGAATAATTTTATGTTACACAATAATGAGAATCTGTCAATGTATTAACTAGTAGCCGACCGCAGATAGCCGAATGACGGCTGCACTGCGGCCGGCCAGTTCTGGGTGGACGTCATATGACATCCTCCCAGAACGTGCTCTCCTGCGCGCCCCAGGGGGCACGCACCCGGCAATCTCCGTGATCGCTGTGTCCTACGGACACAGCTGATCACGTGATGTGGTAAAAGGCCAATCACAGCGGCCTTTTACCACGTGATCAGCGGTGTCCAATGACACGCTGATCAGAGGGAAATGCAAGTGCCGGTTCTCGGCTGCACTTTCCTCACGCTGTCAGATCGTGAGGAAAGTACTGCCGAGAACCGGCAGTTGTCAGAGCGGGGATCGGCACCGATCATCAGGGCACTGATGATCAGTGCCCTGATGATCGGTGCCCAGCAGTGACACCCGCAAGTTCCGCCCCACCTGTGCCCAGCAGTGACACCCGCAAGTTCCGCCCCACCTGTGCCCAGCAGTGCACCCACCTGTGCCAACTACCTGTGCCCAGCAGTGCCACCCACCTGTGCCCACCAGTGCCACCCACCTGTGCCCACCCACCAGTGCTGCCCACCAGTGCCACCCACCAGTGCAGCCCAGCAGTGCTGCCAGTCAGTGCCACCAGTCAGTGCCCAGGGGTTGTGCCAGTCAGTGCCACCAGTCAGTGCCCAGGGGTTGTGCCAGTCAGTGCCATCTATCAGTACCCATAATCAGTGTCACCTATCAGTGCCGCCTATCAGTGCTGCATATTAGTGCCGCCTATCCGTGACACCTCATTAGTGCTGTCTATCAGTGCCGCCTATCCGTGCCACCTCATTAGTACTGCCTATCAGTGCCCTTTAGTGCTGCCTATCAGTGCCCATCAGTGCCGCCTATCAGTGCCCATCAGTGCTGCCTCATCAACGCACATCAGTGAAGGAGAAAAAATACCTTTTTGAAAAATTTTATAAAAGAAACAAAAGAAACTTTTTTTTTTTCAAATTTTTTGCACTTTTTTTATTTATAGCGCAAAAAGTAAAGCGCCCAGTGGTGATTAAATACCACCAAAAGAAAGCTCTATTTGTGAGAAAAAAATGATCAAAATTTCATATGGGTACAATGTTGCATGACCGCGCAATTGTCAAAGTGCGGCAGCGCTGAAAGCTGAAAATTGGCCTGGTAAATAAGGGGGTATAAGTGCCTGGTAGGCAAGTGGTTAATTTAGGTTCTCTTCTCAAGAAACCTAAATGCACACTAGTGCTCACCTTTGTTGCATTTATCCACCTGCATTTTCCTCATCTGTCAATGTATTCATTTAGGTTCTCTTCTCAAGAAACCTAAATGGACACTAGTGCTCACCTTTGCTGCATTTTTCCTGACACTTTGGCCATTTTAGAGCCTAAACTCTGCAACAGCCTATCAAAGCTTACACAGGGTAAAAGGCTTTTTACCCTCCCCACATGACCAGGCCACTCTGGCCTGAGAACCGCATCCTGGAAGCCCAGCAAATTCAAAAGCACACTGCAAATGAAAAACACTGCAAGAAAGCAATTAAAATCCTCAATTTTTAGGTGTATATCTGCAATTTTTAAAGTTTTTTTTAAGTCCCCCGTCACACGGATATGACTTCTAGAGAAGTCGCATGATTTCAAAGTCAGATGTCATTCCGACTTCAGGTGAGACTTGCAAGACATCTGCGGCTTGCAAGACACAGATGTTAATGCAAGTAGCACCTAAAGTAGTACATGCACTACTTTCAAAATCGGTGCGACTCCGACCAAGTCGGAATCGCACCAATAGAGTGTGACTTGCCATGCGATTTGAAACTCGCATCACATTGCAAGTCGCACCCGGTATGATCAGGCAGTAAGTGACGGAGTCTCTTGAGGTTGGAATCAGATGCACCTCAGTGTACAGGTTTTTTTTTACTTTTGTTCTGATGCCAATATTTTCACAGGTTCTGCTCAAATTTTGGCTTGACATCAGAAATAATGAACAGTTAGGTCCATATATATTTGGACACAGGCATAATTTTAGTTTTTTTTTTAGGTATTGGCCAAAACATATTCAAGCGATAGCTATATAATGGATATGTGCTGAAAGTGCACACTCTCAGGTTTAATTTGATGTACATCCAAAGTGGAGGAAGGGTTTAGGAATTACAACTCTTAAAAGTAGCCATCCCCTCTTTTTCAAGGGATCAAAAGTAATTGGATAATTGAATAAAAAGCTGTTCCATGGCCAGGTGTGGGCTACTCCTTCGTTATTTCTTCATCAATTAAGCAGGTAAAAGGTCTGGAGTTGATGCTAAGTGTGGTATTTGCATTTGGAATCTATTGCTGTGAACCTACATCATGTGTTCAAAGGAGCTGTCCATGCAAGTGAAACAGGCCATTGTAAGGCTTTGAAAATGAAACAAATCCATCAGAGAGATAGCAGCAACATTAGGAGTGGCTAAATCAAGTTTGCTACATTCTGAGGAAAGAAGAATGCACGTGTAAGCCCAGCAACATAAAAAGGCAAGGACATCCACAGAAGACAACAGTGGTGGATGATCGCAGGATCCTCTCTATGGTAAAGAAAAACCCATTCATAACATCCAGACAAGTGAAGGTCACTCTCCAGGAGGTGGGCGTATCATTGTCAAAGTTTACAAACAAGAGAAGACTTCACGAGAGCAAATACAGAGGGTTCACCACAAGGTGAAAACCATTCATAAGCCTGAAGAATAGAAAAGCATTCTTTGGACGGATGAAACTAAGATTAATCTGTACCAGAATGACGGGAAGAAAAAAGTGTGGAGAAGGCTTGGAACAGCTCATGATCCAAAGCACACAACGTCATCTGTAAAACATGGTGGAGTCACTGTGATGGCATGGGCATGCATGGCTTCCAGTGGCACTGGGTCATTGGTGTTTATTGATGATGTGACAGAAGACAGAAGCAGCCGGATGAATTCTGCAGTGTTTAGAGATATACTGTCAGCCCAAATTTAGCCAAATGCAGAAAAGTTGATTGGACGGAGCTTCACAGTACAGATGGACAATGATCCAAAACACACTGCAAAAGCAACCCAGGAGCTTTTCAAGAAAAATAAGTGGAATATTCTGCAATAGACAAGTCAATCACCTGATCTCAATCCAATTGAGCATGCATTTCACTTGCTAAAGGCAAAACTAAAGGTAGAAAGGCCCCCAAACAAAGAACAACTGAAGACAGCTGCAGTTAGGGCTCATTCACACTAATTTCTAACTCTTGCCAAATGCCCCTATAGTGTTTGACAGCTGTTAAGACAGGCAATTGGCAAGCGTTTTTAACGCTCCCCAAATGCCATTTGCACATTTTTTAGGCATTTGATAGGCGTTTTCCAAGCGTTACAACCGTACCACAAATGCCTATAATGAAGTTTAATGGTATTAATGCTCCACAAACACCTGCCAGGCGCTTGAGGAGTGTCACCATAGACTTGAATGGGAGGCTTCAACTCCTCCTGACTGGACCTTTTTTTGCCACGATGCTAACGCTTCAGTGTGAACAGCACTCGGTGCTGCCATGTGTAGAATTTTCACAGGCATTTGAGGAGCGTTAAAAACGCTTCCCAAAAGCCTGTCTAACCCCTGCTAACAAAGCTAGTGTGAACTTAGAGCCTGGCAAAGCATCAGAAAGGAGGATACCCAGTCTTTGGTAATGTTCATGGGTTCCAAACTTCAGGCAGTCATTGCAAGTAAAGGATTCACAACAAAATATTAAAAATAAACATTTTATTTATAATTATATTCATTTATCCAATTACATTTGAGTCCCTGAAAATGGAGGGACTGTGTATAAAAATGGTTACAGTTCCTAAAAATTGTATTTGATATTTATGTTCAACCCCTTGAATTAAAGCTGAAAGTCTGCACTTCAAATTCATTTGGATTGTTTCTTTTTAATTTATTCTGGTGGCATACAGAGCCAAAAGTATGAACATTCTGCCTGTGTCCAAATATATATGGACCTAACTGTATGTCTTTGTACAGCAGCCTTATCAAAAATCCCCCCAAAGTATTGTCAAAACTCACCTCTTGGCGCAGCGTAGCGGCAAACATCTGGTAGGTGGTGGAGGATGGAGACACTTGTGCTCTCTGCTTAACCACCTCAGATGGGACACGAATAAGGCAAGCAACCTGGAAACAAAACACAAAAGATCATACAAAGGTTTCATCTGACATAGAATGCACGGTTTTTGACAGTTAACCTAAAACGTATCTGAACGCAGCTTGCTGGAGAAACGTTGTACCTCGTGACCATTTGTACCAATGAAAATGGTTCTAGCTGCCCTAATAAACAGCCAATCATTGACTTTGCTTTAAGTTTTGAAGAATGCAGGTATCAGTTAACCCTTTGAGGATCATAAGATTACGGAACGCCAAAATAATCAATTTGTTTGTTGTTAAAGTTTGTACACTTCAGTTGCTGTAACTAAGCCATTTCATGAAATAATTGGCAAAAAGCTAGATCCATTTGTTGTTTGTTGATAAGATTTAATATTTTGACTCAACCCAAAAAAAAAAAAAAAGAGTTTTAAGTTCTTAATCAAATGATACAGGCAATTAAAAACATGGGAAAAATATGTCCCTTGGTCCTTATGCTCAGGTTTTTATTGCTGACCTTTTCCTCTGTTGGGGAGATTTTCTCTCATTTCTAAGCGACAAATCTCCCCAGTGGGGACAGAGATGACAAAAGTAAAAAAAAAAATAAGTTGTAGAACAGAGAGGAAAGATTAAAACCTTGGACACTTCTTAAAGCTGAACTTTGGGCAAACTGCAAGTTTCATAGAACAAATACGTAGAAGGGATCTGTTTCATCTGTCAATGGACTTGTCTTTCTGTCCACCTAGTCCTAATAGAAACACAGCTCTGACACACAGTACAGTCCTGTCTGGCAGAGCAGAAGACCTGATTTTAATCTGCTCCATTCCAGCAAGACTTACAGACCTTGTCCCTTTCCCCGCCTGTGACTGGACACTGAGATTAGAAAAAGCAGACAAATGAACTCCTCACTCTGCTGTCTCCTATCAGCATCATCACCAATGTCATCAAGACTGAATTTGAGGGAATCAAGAATTTTATGTTGTCACTAGAAAAGGAAAAAAATCTTCAAATGGGGACACTTGTTCTGGTTATGACAGCAGGACAGGTGGTAAAGGAAAGTTTACCCAATGGAACACAGATGAAAACCCCCCAGTAATGAATAAACCCTTCGCTATTCTATCCAGAATGATTAAAGTGGTTCTAAAGGCTGAAGGTTTTTGACCTTCATGTATTCTATGCATGATGGTAAAAAACCTTCAGAGTGCATCTTCCCCCTCAGCCTCGCTAATGACAGTCTAGACATCTCTCCCCTATAGTACCACGTCATCCATAAGTGTCTGCATGTGCTTCACAGAAGTGAGGGTGCCATCTCCCCTATAGTACTACGTCAACCATAAGTATCTGCATGTGCTTCGCAGAAGTGAGGGTGCCACCTCCCCTATATTACCACGTTACCCATAAGTGTCTGCATGTGCTTCACAGATGTTAGGGTGCTATCTCCACTATAAGACCACGTTACCCATAAGTGTCTGCATGTGCTTCGCAGAAGTGAGGGTGCTATCTCCCCTATAGTACTACGTCACCCATAAGTGTCTGCATGTGCTTCACAGAAGTTAGGATGCTATCTCCCCTATAGTACCACGTCTTCCATAAGTATCTGCATGTGCTTCGCAGGAGTGAGTGTACCATCTCCCCTATAGTACCACGTCTTCCATAAGTATCTGCATGTGCTTCACAGATGTGAGGGTGCTATCTCCCCTATAGTACCACGTCATCCATAAGTGTCTGCATGTGCTTCGCAGAAGTGAGGGTGCCACCTCCCCTATAGTACTACGTCACCCATAAGTGTCTGCATGTGCTTCACACAAGTGAGGGTGCTATATGTTTTGATTAAGTCACCAATTTAATTTGCTAAACAAGGCAGCCCCAAATTTCCATTGTACTTGACTGCTGCGTCCAGACATTTATCCGTGGATAGCTCTCCAGCCCATCAGTTTCAAAACTCGACTTCTGTTACAGCCAAACATTTACAAATTTGACATATTGATCCAGAGCATCTGTTGTCATTTTCTATATCTAGACCCTTGTGTTTTTGTGCATAGAGATATTGTTTGGCCTTGTTACCACCTTGCAGAAATGGCTTTTGATTGCAACTCTTCCATAATGACCATTGTTGGGGTTCTAGTGGTTTCTGCCAGATTTCAAAGAAAAGGTTTCAAAGAAAAGTAAGACTGATGTAGTTCTTCTCTGCTAAACTGTGCTAATGGTTGTCATTGCAGCCATTGCCAGTCATAGATTTTCGACTTTGTGGTTGCGCAGGATTGAGAGACTGCAGTTTGCCATGAAACTTCTGCTTTGCAGAAGAGATATATCAGTGTGGCTGAGAATTGGTTCTAGTGTGAATCCAAAAGAAGGAGTGTTCTTCTTGGGAAAGGAAAATCTGTGGAGAAAGTGTGGTGTTTATGGACCTGGTTCAGTCACTAGCTTGCTGCCACTCAAAACATGATAGAAGGATTACACATCAGAAGGTCAGATACTGGATACATGCTTGGAAGTACCTACTAAAATGGTGCTCTCGCTTGGAAGTTTGTTTAAAATGTTTATGAAACATAAAACATCAAATGCGGCCAACTATCTGTGTGGATGAGAAACGGTTTTGGGGTAAATCCAAAATAAGGGGTGTTCTTCTTGGTGAAGGTAAACCTGAGGAGAAAGCATGATGTATATGTACCTGGTTCAGGTCCTAGGCTGCTGACACTCTGATCACCATAAAGAGACTGTTCATCAGAAGGTCATATACTGGATATGTGCTTGACAGCACCTTGTAAAAACTGTCCTTTTACATGGAAGTTAAAACGAACTAGAACAAAAGTGAGATGACCATTTTTACTAGGTGCTCTCAACTACATACCCAAGATGAAAGTTCTGCTTGGGTGAGATCTTTCTGATGCAGGATGACGTCCTAGTGTCTGGTGTCTTTGTTCATTTTTGCCATAGTGTGAGATTCAAAGGTTAAACCCCTATAGTTGCCTTGACCTCATCATTTTAGTATAGATATCCCTTGAACAGTTTTATTGCCTCTACACAGATTTCCTTTAACGTGTAAGCATCATGGTATACAGAACATTCAAACTTCTCTGAATAAAGCTGAAATCCAATCAAACAGCTAACCACACAGTTGGTGTATAAGAGTTTTTTGACTTGCTAATTAATTATTATTTCTGTCCAGACAGTCCTAAATTATCTAAAGTGCAGCCAGCTAGAGCATTACTTTGCTACACAGTAGTTACATCAATACAGCTGGGTGACCTTCCTGCTAATCGTCTTTGATTGGACAGCAAATGAGTAGCAGCGAACTGATCAGCTTATTTGCTCTCCTCTCACCTCCTTTTGGCAGTCACCTGCAGCTCACCTGATTGGCTCCTAGTGCTGCCCTTTTCTCTCTCAGTTCCATCGTTCACATGATTAAAGAGGCAGATCCCAAGTTAAAAGAGAAGTATGGCCAAAGCTTTTTTTTTTATGGGTCACAGGAGGACAATTACTGTTGCGCTCTCGTGACCCAGAGTCATTGGATAGTGGGCTATTCAGCTGATGGGCCAGAGTAGCTCAAGGCTCCGAAAGCATCCTGACAATATTGTCGGGATCTACCTCACTGCCTGATTGATAGCTGGCTCCACCTTTCAGCATGCAGCTAAGCGTCAAAGCCAGATGCTCCCACCCCCTCCCCAGCTTGGCACTCCACTGAGTGCTGAAGAGGCAGAGCAGAGAATGATAACCACCGCTCTCTGCTCTGAACAGATAGAAATGAGCAATCAACAGTCACGTGATCCTTTGGTTCATCTAAGGGCGGCTTTGCACTAAGCACAGCTAGCCTGCGGTTTTCATATGGGTTAGCTGTGCTTTTCCACAGACTTCGATGAGGTCCTGCAGTTTTGGTGCAGTTTCAGAAATCACACCAAAACCATGGGGCAATATTGAAATCTAAAAGAAAGAGCAGTTTCCTATAGGAGTTAGCTGTGCTTTGCCCAAAGCGCAGCATAACCACATCGGGGGAGTATGAAGCCACCCTTAGAGCTCATGTGGGACAGATGCTGCAGCATAGAGGTGAGAAATATATTTATTTTGTTCATAAATCCCATATTTCTCCTTTAAATTCGGGTACAGGACCCAGTGTAAACTATTAGTAGCAATAAAAATACTTTCTATTTTTTATTATTTAGTAGATAAATGACTGCATGTTCTTTTATATGAGCTTTTTCCTGGTTAACCGTATATTAACAGGCTACAAAAGTGGCTGCTGCAAGCATGTGTACTTGGTGTTTGCGATTTAACTAATTATCTGTATTCTGATGCAACACCAACGCATTCTTCGGGGCAAGGCATCACAAACTGACCACAAGTTTTGGAACTGATGAGACGTGACAAGAGATACGTCCCTAACACAACATAAAACCATCCAACCCAGTAAAACGAGCCTGGAGTCCCAGACGTGTTACTACAATTA